>NC_059193.1:24224962-24568295 GCF_020615455.1 Coregonus clupeaformis
TGGGACCACGCAGCCGTCATACCGCTCAGGAAGGAGACGCGTTCTGTCTCCTAGAGATGAACATACTTTGGTGCAAAAAGTGCAAATCAATCCCAGAACAACAGCAAAGGACCATGTGAAGATGATGGAGGAAACAGGTACAAAAGTATCTATATCCACAGTAAAACGAGTCCTATATCGACATAACCTGAAAGGCCGCTCAGCAAGGAAGAAGCCACTGCTCCAAAACCGCCATTAAAAAGCCATGGGGACAAAGATCGTACTTTTTGGAGAAATGTCCTCTGGTCTGATGAAACAAAAATAGAACTCTTTGGCCATAATGACCATCGTTATGTTTGGAGGAAAAAGGGGGTTGCTTGCAAGCCGAAGAACACCATTCCAACCGTGAAGCACAGGGGTTGGCAGCATCATGCTGTGGGGGTGCTTTGCTGCAGGAGGGACTGGTGCACTTCACAAAATAGATGGCATCATGAGGAAGGAAAATTATGTGGATATATTGAACATCTCAAGACATCAGTCAGGAAGTTAAAGCTTGGTCGCAAATGGGTCTTCCAAATGGACAATGACCCCAAGCTGTCATGAGCCCTCTCACTCCACCGGGTTACCACCTTAATTTGTTTCCACTATCTTCCACTCTGCTCACCTCCCTCTCTCTACTCAGCCTAACTAGCTCCACCTGTCCCTGCTCTGCTCGGCTCTAATTACTCTGCCAGCTGCGCTGCATTACCCACTAACCTCTCCCAGTATTTAAGGCCCTGTCTTTCAGCTCTCCGGTGTCAGATCGTCTGCAAAGCTCACACCCGGAACCTGTTTGCTCGCGCTTCTGGCTCACCCTGGTTTTGTGACCCCGGACCTGCCTGTTTTTGGATACTCTTCTGCCTCAGGAGATCCAGACCTGCTTCTGCCATTACGACTCCTGACTACTCTTCAATCCCGGTAACTCTGACCAGCCTTCTGCCTTGCTACTACGTATTTTGGATTTCCCTTGAACTGTACTGCTGCCTGGTTTCATTCCGCCCTGTTGTGTCTGTGTCTCCCCCAGGACTTCTGGACCACCCACCACCGGCTTCATAGGGACGCATCGCTGCCACTGGGGGGGGCACAGACCCAGCGCATTGGACGGGATCCCTGTTACCCCTGGAGCCTTCATTCACTCCCTACTTCCCTTTTCCCTTAAGTTTAATAAACTTTCTGGTGTGACGCAATTGTGGTCCTCTGGTCGTCTGTCTGAATCGTGACAGTACGATCTGACCATTATGGACTCAGCGCACACTTTCCCCGACATGGAAACCGATGAGCATGAGCAGCAGTTCCAGCAGCAGCAACAACAACTCGCCATGATCATTCAACTCCTCACCAACCTTACCCCAGCCAGTCTGCCCACCAGCCCAGCCCCCGAGTTACCTGCCCCGGTCATTGCAGCCGCTGCTCCGAACCCAAGATTGGAAACCCCGAGCGGTTCAACGGCGATTCAACCCAGGTCCGGCCATTCCTGACTAGCTGCCGACTTCAGTTCTCCTTGCAGCCAAGGACCTTCGCCACGGAGGGGGCTAAAGTTGGGTATGCCATCACTCACCTGACGGGCCGAGCTCGACTCTGGGGAACAGCAGAGTTCGAACGTCAAACCCCCGCATGTGCAACCTTCGACCTGTTTGCTGAGGAGATGCTGAAGGTGTTTGACCTGGATTCACCCACCGCAGAGGCGTCTCGTGAACTGTTCAGTATTCGACAAGGCAGACGTACAGTCGCAGACCATTCCATCGACTTCCGAACCCTGGCTAGACGAAGTTCTTGGAACACACCATCGTTGGTGGACGCGTTCTTCCATAGTTTGGCTGACTATATCAAGGACGAGTTGGTCTCCCATGAACTGCCTTCCACTCTTGATGAAGCCATCGCACTGACTGTCAGGATCGACAGAAGGATACAGACCCGTCGTCGTGAGAGGGGGGCGCCAAGGTCCACCTACTACCGGCATTCGGAGAGATCCGACTGGGCTCCTGTCATCTACTGCCACTCACCCAGGTCAGCTTGATCAGTCTGAGCCTATGGAGATTGGGCGAGCCTCCCTCACTCCTGCAGAGCGCCAGCGCCGCTTCACCTCAAACCTCTGCCTCTATTGTGGAGGTGATGGACATCGTGTGGTAACCTGCCCTTTAAAGGGCCGAAGCTCACCGGGCGTAGGGGGAGTCCGGTTGAGTTCAATGACCATCCAGTCCTCCGACCGCAAACCCCTGCTGCAAGTTCACCTCCGCCTCTCTGACTCAACTCACACCCTGGCTGCTCTGGTGGATTCTGGCGCCGAAGCCAACATAATGGACATCAAGCTGGCACGCCAACTGGGACTGGAGAACCTCCGTTTGACACCTCCTATTCCTGCCCGGGCACTGGACGGACACTTACTCGGATCGGTCACTCATGTCACGGCCCCGGTCTCGATGGGTCTGTCCGGAAACCATCAAGAAACTATCCAGTTTCACCTGCTCCCCTCTCCAGGCCAACCCCTCATCCTGGGTTACCCATGGCTCCGCCGGCACAACCCTCAGCTCGACTGGGTGACCGGGGTGATCAGGGAGTGGGGAGAGGACTGCCACCGAACCTGCCTGCTTGCTGCCGCACTACCCCCTCGGCCAGTACCTACTAACTCCGCTCCTGACCTCTCCAATGTCCCAGAATGCTACCATGGTCTCAGAGAGGTGTTTAACAAAGCAAGAGCCACATCTCTGCCCCCTCACCGACCGTACGACTGTGCCATCGACCTCCTCCCTGGAACAGCTCCTCCAAGGGGTCGTCTTTATTCGTTGTCTGCTCCTGAAAGAAAGTCCATGGAGGACTACATCAATGGCTCTCTGTCCGCAGGATTAATCCGTTCATCTTCATCTCCTGCTGGTGCTGGCTTCTTCTTTGTGGGGAAGAAGGACGGATCTCTTCGCCCCTGCATCGACTACAGGGGACTCAACGACATCACAGTGAAGAACCGTTACCCTCTGCCTCTGCTCACCTCTGCTTTTGAGTTGCTCCAGGGAGCCACTGTTTTTACCAAGTTGGATCTCAGAAACGCTTACCACCTAGTGCGGATCCGGGAGGGAGATGAATGGAAAACCGCATTCAATACACCAACAGGCCACTACGAGTATCTGGTTATGCCTTTTGGCCTCACCAATGCTCCTGCTGTGTTCCAGGCTCTAGTGAATGATGTACTGCGGGACATGTTAAACAAGTTTGTCTTCGTTTACCTGGATGACATCTTAATTTACTCCAGAAACCTGTCTGAACACACCCGCCATGTCCAGCAAGTCCTTCATCGTCTTCTGGAGAATTCCCTCTACGCCAAGGCAGAGAAATGTGAGTTTCACGTCAAGACAGTGGCCTTCCTGGGGTACATAGTGGCAGAAGGAAGTATCCAAATGGATCCTGCCAAAGTATCAGCAGTCACTTCATGGCCAGTTCCGGAGAACAGAAAGAAGCTGCAACAGTTTCTGGGGTTTGCTAACTTCTATAGGAAGTTTATCCGGAACTACAGTACCGTTGCTGCCCCTCTCACTGCTCTAACCAGCACCAAGCAACCCTTCACCTGGACCCCAGCAGCCGACAAAGCCTTCAGTACCCTCAAGGTGAGGTTCACCTCCGCTCCCATCCTCCAGATGCCTGATGTGGACCGGCAATTCATTGTGGAGGTGGACGCCTCGGATGTGGGAGTTGGTGCTGTGATTTCTCAGTGGGCTGCGGAGGATAGGAAGCTCCATCCCTGTGCCTTTTTCTCACGTCGGTTGTCCCCCTCTGAGTGCAATTACGACATAGGGAACCGTGAGCTGCTGGCTGTGAAGCTTGCCTTGGAGGAGTGGCGTCACTGGCTGGAGGGGTCCACCATTCCATTTCTCGTTTGGACCGATCATAAGAACTTGGAGTACATCCGCACGGCCAAACGGTTGAACTCCAGGCAGTCCCGCTGGGCCCTGTTCTTCACCAGGTTTAATTTCACTCTGTCATACCGGCCTGGATCACGCAACACCAAGCCAGACGCCCTCTCCCGTCAATTCCAGAAGGATGACACCCCTCCAAGGACCCTGTGTCGATTCTGCCAAGTCCCTGCATCGTTGCAGCTCTGACCTGGGCTGTTGAGGAACAGGTGCTGGAGGCTCTCCGTAACCAGCCAGGTCCCAGCACTTGCCCAGCTGACCGCCTTTTTGTCCCCGAAGACCTGAGGTCCCAGGTCATTCAGTGGGGACATGACTCCCGCCTAGCTTGTCACCCTGGCTCCACCCGCACTTACAACCTGCTCGCCCAGAGGTTCTGGTGGCCCTCTCTGAGGAAGGATGTACGGGAATTCGTCCAAGCCTGCCCCATCTGCAACCAACACAAGTCGTCCTGCCAGCCCCCCAGCCGGATTGCTGCAGCCCCTGCCTGTGCCCAGACGTCCCTGGTCTCACATCGCCCTTGACTTTGTCACGGGCTGCCCCCTTCAAGTGGCATGACCGTCATTCTCACCATCGTTGACCGTTTCAGCAAGATGGCACACTTCATTCCCCTCCCCAAGCTCCCAACCGCCAAGGAGACCGCCCAGGTGGTCCTGGAACACGTCTTCCGGATCCACGGACTGCCAAGGGATGTTGTTTCTGACCGTGGTCCACAATTCTCCTCCGCTTTTTGGAAGGAGTTCTGTCACCTGCTGGGAGCCACAGTCAGTCTGACTTCCGGATTCCATCCCCAATCCAATGGGCAGTCAGAGCGGGCTAATCAGGAGCTCGAGAAGGCACTCGCGATGCATGACTTCACGCAACCCCCACTCCTGGTCGCAGCAATTGACATGGGTGGAGTACGCACACAATTCTCTGACCTGCTCTGCCATCGGTATGTCCCCTTTCCAATGTGTTTATGGATACCAGCCTCCTCTATTTGCCAGCCAGGAGGAGGAGGTTACTTGCCCATCTGCACTTGCTTTTGCCCGTCGATGTCGCCGCACCTGGTCACAAGCCCGAGCCACACTCCTCAGGTCCGTTGCCAGCTACACTACCGGGGCCAACCGTCGGAGAATTCCTGCTCCCACCTACCATGTTGGTCAAAGGGTGTGGTTGTCATCGAAGAACCTGCCACTCAGGGTGGAGTCGCAGAAGCTGGCACCTCGGTTCATTGGCCCTTTCCCTATCATAAGAGTGATTAGCCCAACTGCTGTCCGGCTCCAACTGCCTAATTCCCTGAGGGTGCACCCCACTTTCCATGTGTCTAAGATTAAGCCCATCCATGAGAGTCCGCTGGTCCCTGCTGCGCCTGGTCCTCCTCCTCCACGGCTCGTCGATGGTGGTCTGGTTTACACCGTCCGCCGCCTGCTTCGGTCCAGACGGAGGGGTAGGGGTCTCCAGTACCTCATTGACTGGGAGGGCTATGGACCTGAGGAAAGGACCTGGGTGCCAGCTAGTCGGATTGTGGATAGGACTCTCATCACCGCTTTCCACCAACGGCATCCGGATCAACCTGCAATCCGTAGGGGCCGCCCCAGAGGGGTCCCTAACCGTCCGGCCCGCTCGGCTTCCTGTCCTGTGCCTGATCCTGTCTCGGGACCTGTCCCATCTCCCGACCACGGCCCTCCGGCTTCCTCCGAGGATGAGGACGTTCACTCGGACCGTTCGGAGGAGTTCTAGCCCTCCTCCGGCTCCCCTCCTCCCGCCCGGCGTGGTGTTGCTCTTGGGACTTCTGGGGCCGTCCCTTGGGGGGTTCTGTCATGAGCCCTCTCACTCCACCGGGTTACCACCTTAATTTGTTTCCACTATCTTCCACTCTGCTCACCTCCCTCTCTCTACTCAGCCTAACTAGCTCCACCTGTCCCTGCTCTGCTCGGCTCTAATTACTCTGCCAGCTGCGCTGCATTACCCACTAACCTCTCCCAGTATTTAAGGCCCTGTCTTTCAGCTCTCCGGTGTCAGATCGTCTGCAAAGCTCACACCCGGAACCTGTTTGCTCGCGCTTCTGGCTCACCCTGGTTTTGTGACCCCGGACCTGCCTGTTTTTTGGATACTCTTCTGCCTCAGGAGATCCAGACCTGCTTCTGCCATTACGACTCCTGACTACTCTTCAATCCCGGTAACTCTGACCAGCCTTCTGCCTTGCTACTACGTATTTTGGATTTCCCTTGAACTGTACTGCTGCCTGGTTTCATTCCGCCCTGTTGTGTCTGTGTCTCCCCCCAGGACTTCTGGACCACCCACCACCGGCTTCATAGGACGCATCGCTGCCACTGGGGGGGCACAGACCCAGCGCATTGGACGGGATCCCTGTTACCCCTGGAGCCTTCATTCACTCCCTACTTCCCTTTTCCCTTAAGTTTAATAAACTTTCTGGTGTGACGCAATTGTGGTCCTCTGGTCGTCTGTCTGAATCGTGACACAAGCATACTTCCAAAGTTGTGGCAAAATGGCTTAAGGACAACAAAGTCAAGTTATTGGAGTGGCCATCACAAAGCCCTGAACTCAACCCTAAAGAAAATGTGTGGCCAGAACTGAAAAAGCATGTGTGAGCAAGGAGGCCTACAAACCTGACTCAGTTACACCAGCTCTGTCAGGAGGAATGGGCCAAAATTCACCCAACTTATTGTGGGAAGCTTGTGGAAGGATACCCGAAACGTTTGACCCAAGTTAAACAATTTAAAGGCAATGCTACCAAATACTAATTGGGAATGTGATGAAAGAAATAAAAGCTGGAATAAATCATTCTCTCTACAATTATTCTGACATTTCACATTCTTAAAATAAAGTGGTGATCCTAACTGACCTAAAACAGATTTTTACTAGGATTAAATGTCAGGAATTGTGAAAAACTGAGTTTAAATGTATTTGGCTAAGATGTATGTAAACTTCCGACTTCAACTGTATACAATACCGGTCAAAAGTTTGGACACACCTACTCATTCAAGGGGTTTTCTTGATTTTTACTATTTTCTACATTGCAGAATAATAGTGAAGACATCAAAACTATGAAATAACACATATGGACTCATGTAGTAACCAAAAAAGTGTTAAACAAATCAAAATATATTTGAGATTCTTCAAATAGCCACGCTTTGCCTTGATGACAGCTTTGCACACTCTTGGCATTCTCTCAACCAGCTTCATGAGGTAGTCGCCTGGAATGCATTACAATTAACAGGTGTGCCTTCTTAAAAGTTAATTTGTGGAATTTCTTAATGCGTTTGAGCCAATCAGTTGTGTTGTGATAAGGTAGGGTGGTATACAGATGATAGCCCTATTTGGTAAAAGACCAAGTCCATATTATGGCAAGAACAGCTCAAATAAGCAAAGAGAAACGACAGTCCATCATTACCTTAAGACATGAAGGTCAGTCAATACAGAACATTTCAAGAATTTTGAAAGTTTCAAGTGCAGTCGCAAAAACCATCAAGTGCTACGATGAAACTGGCTCTCATGAGGACCGCCACAGAAATGGAAGACCCAGAGTTGGAGATTTTTGGTTCCAACCGCCGTGTCTTTATGAGACGCGGTGTGGGTGAACAGATGGTCTCCACATGTCTACTTCCCACCGTTAAGCATGGAGGAGGAGGTATTATGGTGTGGGGGTGCTTTACTGGTGACACTGTCAGTGATTTATTTAGAATTCAAGGCACACTTAACCAGCATGGCTACCACAGCATTCTGCAGCGATACACCATCCCATCTGGTTTGGGCTTAGTGGGACTATCATTTGTTTTTCAACAGGACAATGACCCAACACACCTCCAGGCTGTGTAAGGGCTATTTTACCAAGAAGGAGAGTGATGAAGTGCTGCATCAGATGACCTGGCCTCCACAATCCCCCAACCTCAACCAAATTGAGATGGTTTGGGATGAGTCGGACCGCAGAGTGAAGGAAAAGCAGCCAACAAGTGCTCAGCATATGTGGGAACTCCTTCAAGACTGTTGGAAAAGCATTCCAGGTGAAGCTGGTTGAGAGAATGCCAAGAGTGTGCAACACTGTTATCAAGGCAAAAGGTGGCTACTTTGAAGAATCTCAAATCTAAAATATATTTTGATTTGTTTAACACTTTTTTGGTTACTACATGAGTCCATATGTGTTATTTCATAGTTTTGATGTCTTCACTATTATTCTACAATGTAGAAAATAGTAAAAATAAAGAAAAACCCTTGAATGAGTAGGTGTTCTAAAACTTTTGACTGGTAGTGTTTATACAGCGCCTTCGGAAAGTATTCAAACTCCTTGACTTTTTCCACATTTTGTTACATTACAGCCTTATTCTAAAATTGATTAAATAAAACAATTTCCTCATCAATCTACACACAATACCCCATAATGACGAAGCAAAAACATGTTTTTAGATTTTTTTGCAAATGTATTAAAAACAAAAATCATATTTACACAGACTCGTTGCTATGAGACTCAGAATTGAGCTCAGGTGCATCCTGTTTCCATTCATCATCCTTGAGATGTTTCTGCAACTTTATTGGAGGCCACCTGTGGTGAATTCAATTGATTGGAAATGATTTGGAAAGGCACACACCTGTCTATATAAGGTCCCCCATGACAGTGCATGTCAGAGCAAAAACCAAGCCATGAGGTCGAAGGAATTGTCCGTAGAGCTCCGAGACAGGATTGTGTCGAGGCACAGATCTGGGGAAGGGTACCAAAACATTTCTGCATCATTGAAGGTCCCCAAGAACACAGTGGCCTCCATCATTCTTAAATGGAAGAAGTTTGGAACCACCAAGACTCTTCCTAGAGCTGGCCGCCCGGCCAAAATGAGCAATCGGGGGAGAAGGGCCTTGGTCAGGGAGGTGACCAAGAACCCGATGGTCACTCTGACAGAGTTTCATAGTTCCTCTGTGGAGATGGGAGAACCTTCCAGAAGGACAACCATCTCTGCAGCACTCTACCAATTAGGCCTTTATGGTAGAGTGGCCAGACGAAAGTCACTCCTCAGTAAAAGGCACATGACAGCCCGCTTGGAGTTTCTTAAAAGGCACCTAAAGACTCTCAGACCATGAGAAATAAGATTCTCTGGTCTGATGAAACCAAGATTGAACTCTTTGGCCTAAATGCCAAGCGTCACGTCTGGAGGAAACCTGGCCCCATCCCTACGGTGAAGCATGGTGGTGGCAGCATCATGCTGTGGGGATGTTTTTCAGCGGTAGGGACTGGGAGACTAGTAAGGATCGAGGCAAAGATGAACGGAGCAAAGTACAGAGAGATCCTTGATGAAAACCTGCTCCAGAGCGCTCAGGACCTCAGACTGGGGCAAAGTTTCACCTTCCAACAGGACGACGACCCTAAGCACACAGCCAAGACAACTCAGGAAAGCTTGTAGCGTCATACCCAAGAAGACTCAAAGCTGTAATCGCTGCCAAAGGTGCTTCAACAAAGTACTGAGTAAAGGGTCTGAATACTTATGTAAGTGATTTTTCCGTTTTTTCATTTTTTTAAAATTAGCAAGAATTTCTAAAAACAGTTTTCACTGTCATTATGGGGTATTGTGTGTAGATTGATGAGGTGAAAAAACAATGTAATCAATTTTAGAATAAGGCTGTAACCTAACTAAATTTGGAAAAAGTGAAGGGGTCTGAATACTATCTCTCTGTCTACCTCTCTCTCTTTGTCTGTCTGCCCTGCTCTCTCTCTCTCTTTTTCTCCCTCTTTCTCTCTCTTTCTCTACAATACTCTACAGTTCTATTACATCCGCTCCCAGACATATTTGAGACGTTAACGTTTCCCAATAGCATTTTAAATTCCCTCAGAAATATGACTGTGACAGAAATATAGTTAATCACTCACAATGTTAGGCACTATATTGCTCTCTTCCTATCTCTTGCCATCTGTCTCTCTCCATAGTCAGGTCACTCTCTTCTCTTTTTCTAGAGATGAGGTAGTGCAGAGAGAAGGGGGGAGAGCAAGCTAGAGAGGAGGTGAGAATTAGAGGAGGGTAGATAGGAGGTGAAACAGAAAGAGGGAGAGATATCAGTTGAGGTGAGTTGAGAGATGAGAAGAAGAAGGGTTAGAGGGTGGAGGGGAAGAGAGAGCTGAAAGAAAAGGGTGCAAAGAACAGAGAGAGGGAAGAGGGGAGAGGGTCGATATCTGACCAGCTGACATACTGTAAATCCCTCATGCATGTAAATAATTCATAACTACATGTCTTTCATCGCTGGTCATCACTCTTTTTTAATCTCTATCGCTCAGTTCCCTCCCTCTGTTCTCCTCTCCATCTTTCAATAGACAACACTTCTCCAACTATTCCTTTCTCTTTCCTCTCTCCTTTCTGTGTCATCTAAAGCCCTCTATTCTTACACTCTTCTCTCTCTGTTATTCTGGGTTAGGCTGGGCTGGGTTAGGCTGGTTTAGGCTGTGTTGGGCTGGGTTGGGTTCGGCTGGGTTAGGCTGGGTTGGGTTAGGCTGGGTTAGGCTGGGTTGGGTTAGGCTGGGTTAGGCTGGGTTGGGTTCGGCTGGGTTAGGCTGGGTTGGGTTAGGCTGGATTAGGCTGGGTTGGGTTGGGATGGGTTATGCTGGGTTAGGCTGGGCTGGGTTAGGCTGGGTTGGGCTGGGTTGGGTTAGGCTGGGTTGGGTTGGGATGGGTTATGCTGGGTTAGGCTGGGTTGGGCTGGGTTAGGCTGGGTTGGGTTGGGTTGGGTTAGGCTGGGTTGGGCTGGGTTGGGCTGGGTTTGTCTGGGTTGGGTTTGGCTGGGTTGGGTTAGGCTGGGTTGGGCTGGGTTGGGCTGGGTTGGGTTAGGCTGGGTTGGGTTAGGCTGGGTTGGGTTAGGCTGGGTTGGGTTAGGCTGAGCTGGGCTGGGTCACACAGGGAGACTGAGAGAGAGGAACAGGAAAAGAGGGAGGGAGAGAGAGAGAGAAATCAGGTGAGAGACAGGTAGGAGTGATGTGAGGCCTGTAGGTGTTTTCATATCTTAAAACCGATCGATAGTGGCGTTTATTCTGGAGCCGACTGTACTGTGGGCTCAAATAAATAATCATAATCATTATTTTCTCTTTGGCAGATTTGGTTATTGCTCCTTGGGGATATTCAAATTACTTTGTTTTGGAGTGTTTGTGTGTGAGGCATGCATGCACACACACACACACACACACACACACACACACTGAACAATATTTAAGTTCCTGTCAAGCTGGTGAACTGTATGAAATGTGAGGCGGTAATTCAACTGTGTGTAAATGCTTGTATGTGTGTGTGTGTGTGTGTGTGTGTTTGGTTTTAATATCCTTGTGGGGACCAGGATTCCTTACAAAATATAGTAAAACAAGGAAAATTCTGACAAGTGGGGACATTTCTCCGGTCCCCACAGGGAAAAAGGCTCATTTAAGCTTAGGGGTTAGGGTAAGGGTTACAATTAGGGTTAGGGTTAGAATTAGGGGCTAGGGTTTGGGGTTAAAGTTAGGGTTAAGGTTAGGGTTAAGGTTAAGGTTAAGGTTAAGGTTAGGTTTAGCTGTTAGGGAAAATAGGATTTTGAATGGGAATCAATTGTTTGCTCCCCACAAGGATAGTAAAACAAACGTGTGTTTGAGTATGTACTGCCGGGGGGTGTGAATAATAACAGACTACTGTAATTTAATATTCATCTCTGCCTCTGTCTAACCATTACACAACAATGAGCAAGATTATACACACACACACACATTCTCCTTCAGCCTCATTATATCGCCACCACCACACACCCGTTGGTTTTGTCCATTTTTTCATTCTTCCCCCGTGAGACAATAAAATAAACATGAAATTCCGTTCACGCCACCAAAACACCACAAAAGACTGTTCTCTCCTAGGGGCTCATGAAATCAACTCCCAGGCACAATAATGATTAAAAGAATAAACTGCATATGAGGGTGGTTCCGTGGGTGGGTGTCTATGTCTGAGAGAGTGGGTGTCCGAGAGGCTGAGAGAGAGAGAGATCGAGAGAACACATTTTACACAGCACTGTAAGTGATCACTGTGATGCGGACTAATGACCTTTGGCTGGGTCTGTGACTGACTGCAGTTGTCAAACTTTACAAATTATTTATTAAGACAATGGAGCCTGTTGGGTTGCTGTACTGTACAAATCAGAGTGCCAATCACTGTAGATAATGTCAGTCCTGCAGGGCCAAGATGATACACATCTTCTGATGCAAGCTCCATTATCAATATGAGCATCACAAATACTGCAGGGTGGGAATCAAGTTTTAACAAACAAAAATGACCTACCTTTTGCTCTGTAGCAATGGAGTGTGTCAGACCTGGGATAACTACAATGAGGGAAAAAAGTATTTGATCCCCTGCTGATTTTGTACGTTTGACCACTGACAAAGAAATGATCAGTCTATAATTTTAATGGTAGGTTTATTTGAACAGTGAGAGACAGAATAACAACAAAAAAATCCAGAAAAACGCATGTCAAAAATGTTATAAATTGATTTGCATTTTAATGAGGGAAATAAGTATTTGACCCCTCTGCAAAACATGACTTAGTACTTGGTGGCAAAACCCTTGTTGGCAATCAAAGAGGTCAGACGTTTCTTGTAATTGGCCACCAGGTTTGCACACATCTCAGGAGGGATTTTGTCCCACTCCTCTTTGCAGATCTTCTCCAAGTCATTAAGGAATCGAGCCTGATGTTTGGCAACTCGAACCTTCAGCTCCCTCCACAGATTTTCTATGGGATTAAGGTCTGGAGATTGGCTAGGCCACTCCAGGTCCTTAATGTGCTTCTTCTTGAGACACTCCTTTATTGCCTTGACCGTGTGTTTTGGGTCATTGTCATGCTGGAATACCCATCCACGACCCATTTTCAATGCCCTGGCTGAGGGAAGGAGGTTCTCACCCAAGATTTGACGGTACATGGCCCCGTCCATCATCCCTTTGATGCAGTGAAGTTGCCCTGGCCCCTTAGCAGAAAAACACCCCCAAAGCATGTTTCCACCTCCATGTTTGACGGTGGGGATGGTGTTCTTGGGGTCATAGGCAGCATTCCTCCTCCTCCAAACACGGCGAGTTGAGTTGATGCGAAAGAGCTCGATTTTGGTCTCATCTGACCACAACACTTTCACCCAGTTCTCCTCTGAATCATTCAGATGTTCATTGGCAAACTTCAGACGGGCCTGTATATGTGCTTTCTTGAGCAGGGGGACCTTGCGGGCGCTGCAGGATTTCAGTCCTTCACGGCGTAGTGTGTTACCAATTGTTTTCTTGGTGACTATGGTCCCAGCTGCCTTGAGATCATTGACAAGATCCTTGGAGAGCTCTTTGGTCTTGGCCATGGTGGAGAGTTTGGAATCTGATTGATTGATTGCTTCTGTGGACAGGTTCCCTTTAAGAGTGTGCTCCTAATCTCAGCTCGTTACCTGTATAAAAGACACCTGGGAGCCAGAAATCTTTCTGATTGAGAGGGGGTCAAATACTTATTTCCCTCATTAAAATGCAAATCAATTTATAACATTTTTGACATGCGTTTTTCTGGATCTTTTTGTTGTTATTCTGTCTCTCACTGTTCAAATAAACCTACCATTAAAATTATAGACTGATAATTTCTTTGTCAGTGGGCAAATGTACAAAATCAGCAGGGGATCAAATACTTTTTTCCCTCACTGTAGCTGTAGGGGGGTTGGGGCAAATAGTTACTTGAGAAAGCAACTACTTAAAAAAATATATTTTAATACAGATCTCAGGAACTATTGGATTGGCTGCCTTCAACTAATGGCAGGGCGGTATCTGGAACTGAATGTTAAAGATAGAATGAATAGAGCACACACAATCGCCTATACTATTCCAATCTATCTGACAGTCATATTTGATCTACACAATTCATTTCTATCTCAACTTTCTGTAAATGTCCATTCTCCTGAATGTCCATTGCCCCAGGTGTACATAATCAAGTCAAACCATTTAACCAATGATGATTTGTACAGAGAAGTATAAATAAGTTGTGATGCTCAACTAAGCCACTGAAATGGTCGAAAGCTGCAATTAATTTTATGAAACCTAAAAATACTGCAGAGAAATTGAAAGCCATTTGCAAACAGCAAGTTTTAATTAATTTAATTGAAATTAAGCAAGTTGGATGCTTAGCAAAAACAACTTTGAACCTCTTTGTCCATCTGAGGGGAAGTGTTCTTGTTTCCAACACACTATACCATCATTAAAGGGATAGTTTGCTCAGAATACAAACTAACAGTTTTGGGATATTTTGTTTCCTTTTAACACTTACAGTTTTTCCCAATTGTTTAAACACTAAAACTGGCCCATGAGGCACAATGTCCCAAACCTGTAACTCATTTAGCAGAACCATACACCAAATCTACAATACTACTGGCACATGTTATGCTTTACACTCAGATTGCAATTCTATAACAAACATTTGGCAAAACACAACACACAATTCTCTACCTTTGGCACAACCTTCACAACTAAAATCTCTTCTGTGCAAATGAAAGCAACACTGTTCAACAAGCTAAGCTCAATTACCAATTGATCACTTTCACTCTTCACATGTGCAAACACTAATTGTGTAAATGTTCACTTTGCAATCAGTCCTTTGGTATGGATAAAAAGGCTACAGGTGAGTACTCCTGTGTTTGGAGAACAATGGAAGCAAACTTAGCAGACAGAGGTGGAGGTGGAGGAAGACCAAGAACAAGGAGCGTAATCTCTGATGAAATTCGGGCGACTGTGGTGGACGATGTGGTCAACCATGGTTTAACCGTGAGAGAGGCTGGGCAGAGAGTGCAGCCCAATCTGAGCCGCCTCATCGTAGCATCCATTATCCGGACATTCCAAAATGAGAATAAGTATGTACTGCAGACATTGGACCTATCTACTACTTTTACTACTTGACAGTAGTACAACGTAAAGCACAGTAAAGACTGTAGATTCCAATACATACTGTAAGGGGAAACAAAGTAAATGTTTCATGTATTACTGTATGTATGAAATTGGGAGCTATACTACTTTGTAACATGTTTATCTTGTATACTGTATTACTGTAGTGTTTACTGTACTGCATGCTATTTCGTTTTTGTAGAACTGAAAGACGACCACCATGCGGTGGTAGAACGTGTCTATTTACAGACGAACAGGAGGCTGCCATTGTGCAAATGGTAGTTGAAAATAATGCCATAAGACTGCGAGAAATCCAACAACAGATCATTGAAAACCCTGCCATCATCCATAACATCAGAGTGAGAGTCACGATCGTCGTTAGATGAAGCGGACCAAGGCGCAGCGTGGTAAGCGTACATTTTATTTAATTAACGTACTTAACACACACGAACAAAAACAACAAACGATACGTGACGTCCTAGGTTAACACCAAAACAAACCATACGGAACAAGATCCCACAATGACTAGTGCCAAACATGCTGCCTAAGTATGGTCCCCAATCAGAGACAACGAGAAACAGCTGCCTCTGATTGGGAACCACCCTGGCCAACATAGATCTACACGATCTAGATCAACAACATAGAAAATACAACATAGACACTACACACCCTGGCTCTACATTTAAGAGTCCCCAGAGCCAGGGCGTGACAGTGAGATTATCAACCATAGCCCGCATCCTTAAGAAACACCATCTCCGGATAAAGCAAATCTACAGAGTCCCATTTGAAAGGAATTCCCAAAGAGTGAAGGATAAACGGTACAAATATGTGCAAGTAAGTAGTGTACTAGTATTACACTCTTGAAACATTAGAGACTCATTGATGTTGCCAGTGAACTTTACTATACAGCAATTACAGTATTTACTGTCATTCAGAGAAACAATTATTTGGATGCAAGTCATAGACTGTCATAGACTGTTCTCTCTGCTACCGCACGGCAAGCAGTTCTGTCTTAGAGAACCGTGACAACAATTGATCTAACATACAGTACAGTAGTACAGTATTCCTTTGAATATGCAAAATATATTTACTGTATGTGTGCTTACAGTATGCTGTTTGATATGTATTGAGTCATGTTGAAATATAAAGCTTACATTTGTGTATTTGTGTTCCTTTCTTGTTTGAGTACACACAAACAATATAAAGTATAACAAAATCTTAGTCTTTACACTGAAAAAGGTTCTGATTGTAGTGTTTTGAATATGTCACATTAGTGTGATCTCAGTTGTCACTAAGTTTGATTCATTTCATGTGTGTGTGTCTCATTTGTATGCTGAGTTTCATTTTGAGCAGGGAGTACATGATTTTGATTGCTGTGTTTCATTTTGCAAAATGTCTGTGGGGTTTGGGGAAATTGGCTAACTGTTGTGTTTTGAGTACCCGAGATGTAGTTTCAGCAAATGTGTGTTAACAATTGGGAAAAAACTGTAATAGCAATTTGTTACTGTTAGCATTCTCAGTAACACTTAACATTACACTGTTGTGGTGCCTGTGTCATAAAACTGTAATTACTTTTGTAGCAACATTTTATCAGCATGTTGTAACATAACACTTTGGTAATTGCATAGCAATGAGCTGATAGTTTTGGTAACTACTTATGTGACTGTTATTCCACTTATGTAATAACTCCATTATTATGCAATTACAAAGTCCTATGTAACAACAATGTTGCTATTGTAATAATTACATTGTATAAAATGTATAAGAAATTGTCAAGTGTTACTGGATTACCATGTGTCTCACTCATTATGAAAATATATTTGTTAGTCATTTTGAAGCTGCAAAAGTAGTCTACTCTAATGGTGAGGTGATTCCATGTCCCTCATGTATTTAATTCTAATCTATAGGCTTTATTAAGGTTCATATCTAAGAGCCCTCCAAAACTGCTTATGATCATATATTTAGACTAATTCAACTAACTGTTATAGTTTTTGGTTCTTCATCAAATATTTGGCAGCCATCAAATAAATATTTTTCAATTACCTTAAAATATTATTTGGTTTTCAGAGACCTGTATTTGAATGTCAAAGAAAATAGTTACCTTTTAGTTGAAACTCTATAAAAACGATATTCTACTACCTCGAGTATTTGAAAAGTTGGTATTTTCAAATTAACAACAAAATACAACTACTTTCTGCCCAGGGCTGGTGTGTGTGTGTGTTGTGTGTTGTGTGTATTCTTCTAGATGAGCAGAGAGTATGTATGTGTTGTTTTGTTTGTTTGTGTTTAATAATATGGGTTTCTACCTCCTCTGAGTTATTATCCACTGAATATCATACCTCCCTCCCTCCCTCCCCCACCTCTCGCTCTCTCTCCCTACCGCCCCTCAATCTCTCCCTCTCTCCTAGCCATATGTCTATGTACTAGATAGTGAGAGTGGCTGTATTTGGGCAGGTCTTAATCAGATTGCAGTGAAATATGATAAGACAGGTTATTTCATTAGCACTCTGAGTGATAGCAGATCATCACTGCTCAGACACCTATGAGTTCACATCTCTCTCTCTCTCTCTCACTCTCCTCTCTCTGTCCCTTGTTTTACAGTGCTCTAGGGGGAGGCAGAAAGGTGATGACACACTTAGCGTGTCGTGTGTGTTTGTGTGTGTGTGTGCGCGCCTGCATGCATGTGTATGATAGAGAGGGGCAAACACAAAATGAAAGAAAATAAAGATGGAGGGAGGGAGTGAGAAAAGAGAGAAAGCGATAAGGGGAGGAGTAGAAATAGCCTGACGACAGCATCAGCAGAGGGGACCGAATGACCCCTGTAGCCTTCCAGAGTGCTACAGATGGTGATGTTGTTGATGTTGTTTGTGTTGACGCCAAAAGCAGACCATTAGCGTGGTCCACTTCACACTAAAAAAACATACCAACATGTTTTCAAACGACTCTCAGATTAGAGCTCATTTATTAGATACTTAGCAAGCAACACCATTAAATACACTAATGCTGAATTCCAAATCGACCCCCAGTCCCTATTTGATCGGTGTAAGCAACATAGTGAGAATCCCTCCCAGCCTGTCCGAAGGTAAGGTTAAGCTTACCACATTGCTTTTAACCCTCTCCAATAGTGTCAGGTCTACAGGGCCTAGGGAGTAGGGAGCTAGGGGTTGATTTGGCATTCAGCAAATGCATAATAGCAAACATATGGTGTGATCTACAGTTGGGTAGAACCACCCAGGTATGATATCTGATATCATATTACAGTGTAGTCGTCTTTCCACATGCCTGAATTAAACGCAACCAGAGGCCCCTTCAGTTCCTCCACACCTGAACCACTTGTGAACGGCGCCGGAGGTCATCACAGTGAATGGTGAGTACTGTACATTGTGAATATCAACGCTGTATGGCCAACAAAGACAACCATCTTAAATTATGTACATGTGGTTATTATTCCTCTTTATTAGTAGTATTTCATTCCTTAACTGTCTTTGTCACCCCTGCTAACTCATGATGTCTGTCTGTCTGTGTGTGTGTGTGTGTGTGTGTGTGTGTGTGTGTGTGTGTCATACCTCCTGTGGATTGGTCCTTTGTCTCCTTGGAGATAAAGTTTTCCACTTCCTCCCTTTTGAATTCCCACAACGCTGATATATTTCTGCTTTCTGCAGGGACTGTCAGAGCTACTCTATTGTTTTGATGTAGCCAGAAACAGAGGGGGGCAGAAAGAAAGAGACAGGGGGAGAGAGAGCGGGGTTGATAAAGAGAGGAAGATAAAAAGAGGGAGAGGGTAAGAAAGAAAAGGGGAGAGAGAGAGAGCGAGAGAGAGAGAGAGAGAAAGACAGCTGATGCATGATGATACTGAGGACATGCTTGTAATGACCAACTTCCCTAACGACCAACTTCTGCAGCCACTCTACACAACCCTTCTATGCGTCACTCTCTCTCTTGTGTGTGTGTGTGTGTGTGTGAGAGAGAGAGAGAGAGGATAGAGAGAAAAGGCCAGTAAACATGGGGATGGAAGAGGGAGCTTAACTGTGGATGGAAACGCGCACACAAACACTTACACACACACACCATGGCATTTCGATTCCATTAAAAGTATTTTTTTCGGATCAATAATTTAATAACCTGAAACAATGAAGGACTCATCATAATCAATAAAGCTTTGTGTGTGCGTGTGTATGGAGGTAAGGATCACAAAAATCGCAGTTGTCTCAGCTTCCCTTACACTCTTAACTCAATCAAACACTGCTCCACTAACACACACAGCCAATCGTTACACTAATAACCACACTATAACCACTAACCACACTATCAAACAACCACTTTGTTCATTAAACTAACAGACTCATTTTGGCCTCCTGAATTTAACCACCTATAACAATAGCTGAGCATTACACAATGATATACCACAACAAACTGAGGTGTATGATCGTGTCATTAGTGATTCTGGGCTTGACATGTTAGTATGATCGTGTCATCAGTGATTCTGGGCTTGACATGTTAGTATGATTGTGTCATCAGTGATTCTGGGCTTGATATGTTAGTATGATCGTGTCATCAGTGATTCTGGGCTTGACATGTTAGTATGATCGTGTCATCAGTGATTCTGGGCTTGACATGTTAGTATGATTGTGTCATCAGTGATTCTGGGCTTGATATGTTAGTATGATTGTGTCATCAGTGATTCTGGGCTTGACATGTTAGTATGATCGTGTCATCAGTGATTCTGGGCTTGACATGTTAGTTATTCACCATATTAGCCTCATGTCATTGAATGCTATCTGTCTGTATGGTTCTCTATGAATACATATCAATGTTGCTACGTCTGTCGGGTTGTGTTGCAGTTCACGGTAATTGTCGAGTGCTTTCAATTATGCTACAAGGCCAAGGGGTCTCTCTTTCACTCTCCCTCCTCCGTTTACCTCTCTCTCTCCCTCCATCTACATCGCTCTCTCTCTCAGCGTTCTCGATCTCCGTCTCACTCTCTCTTTTCAAATTCCATTCTGGCAGGACAAGCTGAGCTGCTGCCAAGGCAATAATGAGAACTGTCAAACTCCAACAAATGAACAGGTGAGAGAGAGAAACTGGGAGAAAGAGAGAGACATGCATATGAAGTACTGCAGTGACAAACATGTACTCTCTCGCTTTCTGTCACACACACATACACACACACAAACACACACACACACACAGCCGTTCTCTGTTTACCTTGTGTATGTATTCTCCAGTTTGCAGTGAATAAGTTATTTAATGCACTTTGCCATAGTGCTGCATGGGGAAGGAGCAGACGTAACTTATGTCTGCCAGCTTCAGCAAATAGAGTCGAGAGATGGAGGAGATGCTATGACCACATGATAGAGAGCAGAGCCAGTTACACTGTGTGTGTGTGCGCGCGTGCGTGTGTGCGTGTGCGCGCGCGTGCGTGTGCGTGTGTGTGTGCGTGCGCGTACGTGCGTCAATGGAGAGATTACAGTAGGATGTAAGAATGGCAGAGCATTTCAATTGCTATCGCTCTGTTGCTGACATAAAATATGCAAAGATGTTGTTTCACAACCATTACACAAAATCCAATCATTCAAAATAGCAAGACATTAAATGATCCAACACATAAACACTTACAGTGCAGATAAACACACACACACACACACACACACACACACACACACACACACACCTTCTCAGAGAATAACCCTGTTTCTCAAACTAGTAGAGAGATGGAGGGAAGAGGAGGTGGTGGAGGAGAGAGATGATTCTAAAACCAAGGGATGAATGGAGTTGTCACGAGTTCAGCCGAGGTTGCCCCTCCTTCTTGCTCGGGCAGGCTTCGGCGTTCGTTGTCACTGGAGTACTAGCTGCTACCGATCCATGTTTCTATGTTCGACTTGTTTTGTCTGTATTGGTCTCACCTGTTTCCCATCATGTAGTTATGTCTTCCCTATTTAACCCTCTGGCTCACACTGTGTGTTGTGCGTGTTTGTTCATGTTTTGGTTGTCGTATGTGAGTGGGTTTGTTCCTCCCTGCACGGAGGTGTGTTCATTAAGATACCTACGAGTAAAGTACGTTTTCCGATTAGCTCTGTGTGCTGCGCCTGACTTCGTCCTACCGCATTACACTGACGCCTTAACAGAAACACGCACACCCAAATATGGAGTCAGCAGGTACAGCCATGCCAGCCGGATCGATGGAGGAACGCGTCCAACAACAAGCGACCATGATCCAGGCTCTCGGCACCGCAATGGAACGAGTGGTGAATACTATGGAGCGATGGGAGAGAGGAGGTTTTCCTATACCTCTTCCAATTACACCACCACCTACACCGCTGTCCACCTTTTCACCACCTGGGTCCAGTGGGATTCGGCTCTCGCTCCCGACGGCATACGACGGTACAGCTGCCAGGTGTCAGGGTTTTCTGCTCCAGGTAGAGCTATACCTGGCAACCATCCACCCGGCTCCCTCGGGATACGAGAGCGTGTCCGCCCTCATCTCCTGTCTGTCCGGGAAAGCGCTCGAGTGGGCCAACGCCGAGTGGGGAGGAATAGACGCAGCATCTGTAAGTTATGAGGAGTTTACCCGCCGCTTTCGGGCGGTATTCGATCATCCACCGGAGGGGAGAGCGGCGGGTGAGTGTCTATTCCACCTCAGACAGGACTTTAGGACTCTGGCTGCCAGCGCAGGATGGAATGAGAGGGCCCTTATCGACCACTACCGATGCAGCCTAAGGGACGACGTTCGTCGGGAACTGGCCTGCTGGGACACCAACCTTAATCTGGACCAACTGGTGGATATGTCAATCAGGCTGGATAACCTGTTGGCCACCCGCGGACGTCCGGATCAGGGGCTGTCCATTCCATCCCCCAGCACCTCCGACCCTACCCCTATGGAGCTCGGAGGTGCTGCTCTTAGGGAGACCGGTAGAGGGGCCGTCCCCTATACCAACTACCAACTGTGGCCGCAGAGGACACACTGCTGGTCGGTGCTGGGGAGGGTCTTTAAGAAGTCGAGGCAGTAGGCAGAGCACTGGTGGACCGTTTCAGGTGAGTAGGCACCCGACTCACCCAGAGCTCCCTGTTGCGCATATGTGTATAGATGTTGTATTTCCAGAGTTTTCTCCTCATTCCCAGCATAAGGCGCTAGTAGATTCAGGCGCAGCTGTGAACTTTATTGATCGTCAGTTTTCCCGTAGTTTAGGGATTCCTATTGTGCCAGTTGATGTGCCCTTCCCTATACATGCCCTAGATAGTCGCCCTTTAGGGTCAGGTCTGATTAGGGAGGTCACAGCTCCACTCTGGATGAAGACGCAGGAGGGTCATGAGGAAAAAATTAGTTTCGATCTGATTGATTCTCCTGCGTTTCCAGTGGTGTTGGGGCTTCCCTGGTTAACCTCTCATGACCCCACTATTTCATGGCAACAGAGGGCTCTCAAGGGATGGTCAAGTCAGTGCTCGGGGAGGTGTGTAGGTGTTTCCGTAGGGGCAACTATGGTGGAAAGTCCAAACCAGGTTTCCACCATGCACATTCCGCCTGAATATGCCGATTTGGCTCTCGCCTTCTGTAAAAAGAAGGCGACTCAATTACCACCCCATCGGCAGGGGGATTGTGTGATAAACCTCCAGGTAGGCGCTGCACTTCCCCGGAGTCACGTGTATCCTCTGTCACAGGAGGAGACGGCGGCTATGGAAACATATGTCACCGAATCTCTGAGGCAGGGATACATTCGGCCTTCCACTTCCCCTGTCTCCTCAAGTTTCTTTTTTGTGAAGACGAAGGACGGTGGCTTACGCCCGTGCATTGACTACCGTGGTCTTAATCAGATCACTGTGAAGTACAGCTATCCACTACCTCTGATTGCTAGTATGATGGAGTCCGCGTCAGGTGTGGAGATGGAGATTGGCTGCATTTCGGCCGTGCGTAATTGGCCGACTCCAACCACGGTGAAGGAGGTGCAGCGATTCTTGGGTTTTGCCAACTACTACCGGAGGTTTATCCGGGGCTTTGGTCAGGTAGCGGCTCCCATTACCTCCTTGCTGAAGGGGACACGGTGCGACTGCAGTGGTCAGCTGAGGCGGACAGGGCTTTTGGTCACCTGAAGGACCTGTTTACCTTGGCTCCCGTGCTGGCTCATCCGGATCCCTCCTTAGCATTCCAGGTTGAGGTGGATGCATCCGAGGCTGGGATAGGAGCTGTACTGTCTCAGCGCTCGGGTACGCCACCAAAGCTCCACCCCTGTGCTTTCTTTCGAAGAAGCTCAGCCCGGCGGAGCGCAACTATGATGTGGGGGACCGGGAGCTGTTAGCTGTGGTTAAAGCTCTGAAAGTGTGGAGGCATTGGCTTGAGGGGGCTAAACACCCTTTTCTCATTTTGACTGACCACCGCAATCTGGAGTACATCCAGGCGGCGAGAAGATTGAACCCTCGCCAGGCAAGGTGGGCCATGTTCTTCACGCGTTTTGTGTTTACTCTTTCTTACAGACCAGGTTCCCAGAACGCTAAGGCAGACGCCCTGTCCCGACTGTATGACACAGAGGAGAGGTCCATTGAGCCCACTCCCATACTTCTGGCGTCGTGTCTGGTGGCACCGGTGGTGTGGGGGGTTGACGCGGACATCGAGCGGGCGTTACGTACCGAGCCCACTCCCCCCCCCCAGTGTCCAGAGGGTCGTATGTACGTGCCGCTCGAGGTTCGCGATCGATTGATCTATTGGGCTCACACGTCACCCTCCTCTGGTCTCCCAGGCATCGGTCGGACAGTGCACTGTCTTAGTGGGAAGTACTGGTGGCCCACTTTTGCCAAGGACGTGAGGGTTTATGTTTCCTCCTGCTCGGTGTGCGCCCAGTGTAAGGCACCTAGACACCTGCCCAGAGGGAAATGACAACCCCTACCCGTTCCACAACGGCCGTGGTCCCACCTATCGGTGGATTTTGTTACGGACCTTCCCCCCTCACAAGGGAACACCACGATCCTGGTCGTTGTGGATCGGTTTTCTAAGTCCTGCCGTCTCATTCCTATGCCAGGTCTCCCTACGGCCCTACAAACTGCTGAGGCCCTATTTACACACGTCTTCCGGCACTACGGGGTACCTGAGGATATTGTATCGGATCAGGGTCTCCAGTTCACCTCAAGGGTCTGGAAGGCGTTCATGGAACGTCTGGGGTCTCGATCAGTCTGACCTCAGGTTTTCACCTCGAGAGTAATGGGCAGGTGGAGAGAGTTAACCAGGATGTGGGTAGGTTTCTGCGGTCCTATTACCAGGACCGGCCGGGGGAGTGGTCGGGTTTTATCCCCTGGGCAGAGATGGCCCAAAACTCACTCTGCCACTCCTCTACTAACCTTTCTCCATTTCAGTGTGTGTTAGGTTATCAGCCGGTCCTGGCACCTTGGCATCAGAGCCAGATCGAGGCTCCTGCGGTGGATAAGTGGTTTCGGCTCTCGGAAGAGACCTGAAACACTGTCCATGTACGCCTGCAGCGGGCCATCAGGCGACAAAAGACGAGCGCCGACTGCCACCGCAGTGAGGCCCCGGTGTATGCACCGGGGGACTGGGTCTGGCTCTCGACCCGAAACCTGCCCCTTCGCCTGCCCTGCCGGAAGCTGGGTCGGCGGTTTGTGGGGCCATTTAAAGTCCTGAGGAGATTGAACAAGGTTTAATATAGATTACAGCTTCCTCTTAATTACCGTATTAACCCCTCGTTCCATGTGTCTCTCCTCAGGCCGGTAGTAGCTGGTCCACTCCAGGAGTCTGAGGTACGGGAGGTTCTTCCGCCCCCACTGGACATCGAGGGGGCACCGGCGTACTCGGTCCATTCCATCTTGGATTCGAGGCGTCGGGTGGGGGGCCTGCAGTATTTCGTGGAGTGGGAGGGGTACGGTCCGGAGGAACAGTGCTGGGTCCCTAGGAGGGACATCCTCGATCCCTCCATGTTGACGGATTCCCACCGTAGTCATCCGACTCGCCCTGCTCCGCGTCCTCCTGGCCGTCCCTGAGGCCGGGGTCGGCGCACGGCTGGAGCCGCGCGTCAAGGGGGGGGGGTACTGTCACGAGTTCAGCTGAGGCTGCCCCTCCTCCTTGCTCGGGCAGGCTTCGGCGTTCCTCGTCACCGGAGTACTAGCTGCTACCGATCCATGTTTCTATGTTCGACTTGTTTTGTCTGTATTGGTCTCACCTGTTTCCCATCATGTAGTTATGTCTTCCCTATTTAACCCTCTGGCTCACACTGTGTGTTGTGCGTGTTTGTTCATGTTTTGGTTGTCGTATGTGAGCGGGTTTGTTCCTCCCTGCGTGGAGGTGTGTTCATTAAGATACCTACGAGTAAAGTACGTTTTCCGATTAGCTCTGTGTCCTGCGCCTGACTTCGTCCTACCGCATTACACTGACGCCTTGACAGGAGTGGAAGATTAGAGAAGAGGAGAGCAAATTGAAAGTAATGAGTAGAGAGAAGAGGTGTGTCGGTCTGAATAGAAAGAAATACGGAGGAGGAGAGGTAAAAAGAGATCGAGATGGGTACATGGTCCAAAGTGGAGGAGAGGAATGAAGAGATGAAATAGAGGAGAATCTTACACTCAGAAAGCGGGGGATGGTGACGAACAGGAGAAGGAGTACTGTATTGTGGAAAAGAGACAAAGAGAAAGGAGAGATGTGGAGACAGAGGGAGGTGTACAGTAACATTATATTGGAATGAGAGATGAAGATGGGAAAATAGAAAAGGTAGAGATGGAGAGAGAGAGAAATTGAAAAAGGTAGAGATGGAGAGAGAGAGAAATGGAAAAAGGTAGAGATGGAGAGAGAGAGAAATGGAAAAAGGTAGAGATGGAGAGAGAGAGAAATGGAAAAGGTAGAGATGGAGAGAGAGAGAAATGGAAAAAGGTAGAGATGGAGAGAGAGAGAAATGGAAAAAGGTAGAGATGGAGAGAGAGAGAAATGGAAAAAGGTAGAGATGGAGAGAGAGAGAAATGGAAAAAGGTAGAGATGGAGAGAATGATGGAGAGAAACAGAAGTAGGAAGATGAAAGGATCTGTAATAAATATCAGAGGTTGGAGGAAAGAGAGATGGGTTAAGGAGGACATAGCACTGGAAAACTAAAAAAGGGAGGGAGGGAGAGAGAAAGGCGAGAAGAGACAGAAAAGGGGAAAGAATGATGGAGAGAGAGGAGGATAGTAGAGAGAGGAGGGGGAAGGGAGGGAGAGAGAGAGAGATGGAAGAGAAGAAAGCCTTCAGCGATGAGACCATTACAGGGGGATAATAAAGGGTTCCACTCTGTCACACGCGCCATTCCAGCAGCATCACACTGACCCCAAAGTGTCAACAAGCTAATAGACTGAGTATCAGCACATTAAGACATGTCCCCACCGCATATATACTGAAGAAAAAAAAGAAACGCAACATGAAACAATTTCAACGATTTTACTGAGTTACAGTTCATAAAAGGAAATCAGTGAATTGAAATAAATTAATTAGGCCCTAATCTATGGATTTCACATAACTGGGCAGGGGCCTGGGAGGGCATAGGCCCACCCACTGAGGAGCCAGGCCCAGCCAATCAGAATGCGTTTTTTTTCCAACAAAAGGGCTTTATTACAGACAGAAATTCTCCTCAGTTTCATCAGCTGTCCGGGTGGCTGGTCTCAGATGATCCCGCAGGTGAAGAAGCCGGATGTGGAGGTCCTGGGCTGGCGTGGTTACACGTGGTCTGCAGTTGTGAGGCCGGTTGGACGTACTGCCAAATTCTCTAAAACGACGTTGGAGGCGGCTTATGATAGAGACATGAACATTCAATTCTCTGGCAACAGCTCTGGTGGACATTCCTGCAGTCAGCATGCCAATTGCACACTCCCTCAAAACTTGAGGCATCTGTGGCACTGTGTTGTGTGACAACACTGAGCTGCCTTTTATTGTCCCCAGCACAAGGTGCATCTGTGTAATGATCATGCTGTTTAATCAGCTTCTTGATATGCCACACCTGTCAGGTGGATGGATTATATTGGCAAAGGAGAAATGCTCACTAACAGGGATATAAACACATTTGTGAACAACTTTTTAGAGAAATAAGCTTTTTGTGCGTATGGAACATTTCCGGGATGTTTTATTTCAGCTCATGAAACATGGGACCAACACTTTACATGTTGCATTTATATTTTTGTTCAGTGTATAGAAACACACACACACAAACACACACTACGCAACACATATACACCCACACACACTACGCAACACATACAAACATTCACACACCAACACACTAAGCAACACATCTACACACATACACACACACAGGATTCAGACAAAGCCTCTTTTGTAGACACAGGGATATCAGAAAGACTACATATGTTGGTTATTCAAATTAATGTTTGCTCACTAAACACCACATTCTCTATTGATGTTCACTGCAAGATAGACTCCATAAATCCAATAGATTAAACTCAATCCTATACCCTTCTGAGAACTGAATCATCTCGATAGACACACTCTACAAAGTAATTCCAGCAGAACAATGATATTTATAATAACTCGACCTGGGACATCTTTTATTTTCTGCACACTGACACACACTCTCTTTGATCTCATCCTCTCTCTCTGTCCCTCCCTATAGCCCCATTTATACCTGATTCTAACATGCGTCCTTTGTCCCAAACTTGTCCACATTCTGATTGAGCCCACATTTTCAGACAGGTGTAGACAATCAAAATAAATATTGTGGTCTGATTTTGATCAGATCATCATGCCCACCTACGGAGGTAGTCAGGCACGCATTGTGTCTGGATATCTTACATGTGTAGACAGATCTGTGTTACAGGAGTGGGTCGCAGTTCCGGAGCAACCCACTAGGTGTCATCCTCCGACAAGCATAGGCACCTCCTCACTCACAGTCGGGACTAATTATCTGCATATTGGTGTCACCTGTGTCTATCTGATTAACTTGTGTATACATGCCCTCACTTCCCTGTATTCCCTTGCTCAGTTTTCTCTGCTAGTTCCTTGATGTCAAGCAGTATGTATCAGTGTCAGATCATGTGATGGAGTTACAGGTACTCGAGAAGTGTTCTCCCTGTGTCATTGTGTTTTTCCAGTCAGAGTTAGTATTTCGTATTGTTTGTTGTCAGCCTGGTTTTTTGGAGACCTATGTGCTCCTAATTTGTTTTCATGTATAGTCCGCTGTTTTGTATCCTGGCTTTTGGACCACCAGTAAAGATCCTTGTTTCACCATCCTTGCCTACTGCCTACTGTCTATCCTGCACCGCACCTGGGTCACACCTCACACCAACCCTTACAAATCTGGACAGAGAAACCATTTAAATCATCATTATTCCACCCTCTAAAATCATTGACAGGTGGCACCATTGACTGAATACATGAATATGTGTCTTACAATAAATAAATAAATATTATTTTGAAAGAATTGCTGTGAAATAATTTTTATAAAGGAAGGGACCAGGAAATCTGGTCACAATGCAGACACAGTGGACGGATAACAGACACATTTTGATACCATGTGTAGACACATTTCTGGAAATGTGGACAAGATCAGGACAAAGGACCTATGTTTGCACCAGGTATAAACGGGACTTGTCTGTCTACTTTGTTTATTTCTTTCATGAGCAGTATGAGCTCTCTCTCTCCCCCTCCCTCTCTTCTTCCCCCCTCAGCCTCTCTGTCCCACCCACCTACCCACCCTCCATCCCTCCCCCCCCTCTCTCTCTCCCTCCCTCTCTCCCCCTGTACTCTAGAGATTGTGGTTGTGAGCAGAGAGAGCAGACTGCAGGCCCAGTGTTAGTTAATCTGAGTGGAGCGGGAGAGAAGGACGGATGAAGAGGAAAGCCTCTGATGGCTCCAGTCACTTTCCCTGAGCTGCTGGGATTAACTGAGCCAGACACACACACACACACTTATAGGACGCTCTACTGACTGAAGTTATAGTAAGTCAACCATTAAGCATCACTGATAACAAATGTGTGATGATGATGTGAGTATCGGGAGAAATGTCCTTCACTTTACCCTCTTGTTCTACCTCTTGTTCTATCTGACATTGTTTATTGTAACTTTTCCAGGAAGTGTAGACCCATCAGTTTTCCACGTTGATTCAACGTCATCACATTGTTTTTTTGGGTTGAAATGACGTGGAAACAATGCTGATGCAACCAGTTTTTACCCAGTGGGGACCTCCCCGGTGAGACAACCTGTTTTCAGTCCCCTGCCTTAAATATTTACAGCGCCCAATCAGGGCTCTTAATTGAATCTGTGGGCCCTCCCTCCGGGGCGACAGGCTTCTATCAGGGCCAATTAGGAGCATACAAGGCTGACAGTAATGGGTGCTATCTGACTGCTGCTCAGGGAGGGGGGAGGGGGGGAGCAGGTATGATATAGGCTGCAGTAGTGACGCACCCTTTCCCTTCCTCTCCTTTCCTCCTCTTCTCATCTCATCCTCCCAGTAAGCTAATGCACGGGACGGAATGGCAGATAATGTCCCTTCTTAAAGGAAGGGAGCGGAGCGGGGAGAAGGAGGGGGAGGATGATTTGGGGTATTCAGAACTCTAACCCAATCAGATAGTAGCTGGCTTCCCCCTTACTGTTTTATTACTGCTGTCTATGCACAGAGAGAGAAGAGCAGGAGGGGGAGAGAGGGAGAGAAGAGAGAGAAGGGCAGGAGGGGGAGAGAGGGAGAGAAGAGAGAGAGAGAAGAGAGAGAGGGAGAGAAAGAAAGAGATGGTTAGTGGGGGTGAAATACAGAAAAATAAAGGGAAAGGGGATACCTAGTCAGCTGAATGCATTCAACCCAAATGTGCCTTCCGCATTTAACCCAACCCCTCTGAATCAGAGAAGTGCGGGGGCTGAGGGATTTAGAGAGAGATTTTTGAAGAGGAGGAGACAATCTGTCGATGAACACAGTCACCCAGAGTGATTCATGCCCTCTTACACATTAATGCTCAAAGAAACTAATCAATTTGAAGAACCATCAAAAATGTGTTTTATTGTCCATGCTTCAGAAATGTTCAGCCAATGAAAAACTGTAAGTGCCGGGGGGGAAGTTAAACTCTTCTGATGTCATTGTGGGTGCCAAAGTGATGTCACATTCTACTACAGTCACATTCTTCTAAATTCTACCACAGTCACATTCTACTAAGGACATTATACTACAGTCACATTGTACTACAGTCACATTATACCACAGTCACATTCTGCTACAGTTACATTATACTACAGTCACATTCCACTACAGTCACATTCTACTACAGTCACATTCTACTACATTCACTTTCTACTACATTCTACTATATTCACACTCTACTACAGTCACATTCAACAACAGTCACATTCTACTACAGTCACATTCCACTACAGTCCCATTCCACTACATTCAACTACAGTCCCATTCTACTACATTTAACTACAGTCCCTTTCTACCACAGTCACATTCTACTACAGTTACATTATACTACAGTCACATTCCACTACAGTCCCATTCTACTACAGTCACATTCTACTACAGTCACATTCTACTACAGTCACATTCAACTACAGTCACATTCTACTACGTTCTACTACAGTCACAGTCAACAACAGTCACATTCTACTACAGTCACATTCAACTACAGTCACATTCTACTACATTCTACTACAGTCACATTCCACTACAGTCACATTCTACTACAGTCACATTCTACTACAGTCACATTCTACTACAGTCACACTCTACTACATTCACATTCTACTACATCCTACTACAGTCACACTCTATTACAGACATTATACTACAGTCACATTCAACTACAGTCACATTCTACTACAGTCACATTCTACTACAGTCATATTCTACTACAGACATTACACTACAATCACATTACACTACAGCCACATTATACTACAGTCACATTCTACTACATTCACACTCTACTACATTCACATTCTACTACAGTCCCATTCTACTACATTCTACTATATTCACACTCTACTACATTCACATTCTACTACATTCACATTCTACTACATTCTACTACAGTCCCATTCTACTACATTCACATTCTACTACATTCACTTTCTACTACATTCTACTATATTCACACTCTACTACATTCACATTCTACTACATTCTACTACAGTCCCATTCTACTACATTCACATTCTACTACATTCACATTCTACTATATTCACACTCTACTACATTCACATTCTACTACATTCACATTCTACTACATTCACATTCTACTACATTCACATTCTACTAAATTCTACCACAGTCACATTCTACTACATTCACATTCTACTACATTCACATTCTACTACATTCCCATTCTACTACATTCCCATTCTACTACACTACATTCACATTCTACTACATTCACATTCTACTACATTCTACTATATTCACACTCTACTACATTCACATTCTACTACATTCACATTCTACTACAGTCACATTCTACTACATTCACATTCTACTACATTCTACTATATTCACACTCTACTACATTCACATTCTACTACATTCACATTCTACTACAGTCACATTCTACTACATTCACATTCTACTACATTCACACTCTACTACAGTCACATTCTACTACAGTCACATTCTACTACAGTCACATTCTACTACAGTCACACTCTACTACATCCTACTACATTTTACATTTACATTTACGTCATTTAGCAGACGCTCTTATCCAGAGCGACTTACAAATAGGTGCATTCACCTTATAGCCAGTGGGATAACCACTTTACATTTATTTATTTTTTATTTAAAAAAATTTGGGGGGGTTGGAGTAAAGGGGGGGGGTAGAAGGATTACTTTATCCTATCCCAGGTTTTCCTTAAAGAGGTGGGGTTTCAAATGTCTCCGGAAGGTGGTGAGTGACTCCGCTGTCCTGGCGTCGTGAGGGAGCTTGTTCCACCATTGGGGTGCCAGAGCAGCGAACAGTTTTGACTGGGCTGAGCGGGAACTATGCTTCCGCAGAGGTAGGGAGCCAGCAGGCCAGAGGTGGATGAACGCAGTGCCCTCGTTTGGGTGTAGGGACTGATCAGAGCCTGAAGGTACGGAGGTGCCGTTCCCCTCACAGCTCCGTAGGCAAGCACCATGGTCTTGTAGCAGATGCGAGCTTCAACTGGAAGCCAGTGGAGGTGTGCGGAGGAGTGGGGTGACGTGAGAGAACTTGGGAAGGTTGAACACCAGACGGGCTGCGGCATTCTGGATGAGTTGTAGGGGTTTAATGGCACAGGCAAGGAGCCCAGCCAACAGCGAGTTGCAGTAATCCAGACGGGAGATGACAAGTGCCTGGATTAGGACCTGTGCCGCTTCCTGTGTAAGGCAGGGTCGTACTCTCCGAATGTTGTAGAGCATGAACCTACAGGATCGGGTCACCGCCTTGATGTTAGCGGAGAACGACAGGGTGTTGTCCAGGGTCACGCCAAGGCTCTTCGCACTCTGGGAGGAGGACACAACGGAGTTGTCAACCGTGATGGCGAGATCATGAAACGGGCAGTCCTTCCCCGGGAGGAAGAGCAGCTCTGTCTTGCCGAGGTTCAGCTTGAGGTGGTGATCCGTCATCCATACTGATATGTCTGCCAGACATGCAGAGATGCGATTCGCCACCTGGTTATCAGAAGGGGGAAACGAGAAGATTAGTTGTGTGTCGTCAGCGTAGCAATGATAGGAGAGGCCATGTGAGGATATGACAGAGCCAAGTGACTTGGTGTATAGCGAGAATAGGAGAGGGCCTAGAACTGAGCCCTGGGGGACACCAGTGGTGAGAGCACGTGGTGCGGAGACAGCTTCTCGCCACGCCACTTGGTAGGAGCGACCGGTCAGGTAGGACGCAATCCAAGAGTGAGCAGCGCCAGAGATGCCCAGCTCGGAGAGGGTGGAGAAGAGGATCTGATGGTTCACAGTATCAAAGGCAGCAGACAGGTCTAGAAGGACAAGAGCAGAGGAGAGAGAGTTAGCTTTAGCAGTGCGGAGAGCCTCTGTGACACAGAGAAGAGCAGTCTCAGTTGAATGACCAGTCTTGAAACCTGACTGGTTTGGATCAAGGTCATTCTGAGAGAGATAGCAAGAGAGTTGGCTAAAGACGGCACGCTCAATAGTTTTGGAGAGAAAAGAAAGAAGGGATACTGGTCTGTAGTTGTTGACATCAGAGGGATCGAGTGTTGGTTTCTTGAGAAGGGGTGCAACTCTCGCTCTCTTGAAGACGGAAGGGACATAGCCAGCGGTCAAGGATGAGTTGATCAGCAAGGTGAGGTAAGGGAGAAGGTCACCGGAGATGGTCTGGAGAAGAGAGGAGGGGATAGGGTCAAGCGGGCAGGTTGTTGGGCGGCCTGCCGTCACAAGTCGCAAGAATTTATCTGGAGAGAGAGGGGAGAAAGAAGTCAAAGCATAGGGTAGGGCAGTGTGAGCAGGACCAGCAGTGTCATTTGACTTAACAAACGAGGATCTGATGTCGTCAACCTTCTTTTCAAAATGGTTGATGAAGTCATCCACAGAGAGGGAGGAGGGGGGGGGGGGGGATTCAGCAGGGAGGAGAATGTGGCAAAGAGCTTCCTAGGGTTAGAGGCGGATGCTTGGAATTTAGAGTGGTAGAAAGTGGCCTTAGCAGCAGAAACAGATGAAGAAAATGTAGAGAGGAGGGAGTGAAAAGATGCCAGGTCTGCAGGGAGTCTAGTTTTCTTCCATTTCCACTCAGCTGCCCGGAGCTCTGTTCTGTGAGCTCGCAATGAGTCATCAAACCACGGAGCTGGAGGAGAGGACCGAGCCGGCCGGGAGGATAGGGGACATAGAGAGTCAAAGGATGCAGAAAGGGAGGAGAGGAGGGTTGAGGAGGCAGAATCAGGAGATTGGAGGGAGAAGGATTGAGCAGAGGGAAGAGATGATAGGATGGAAGAGGAGAGAGTAGCGGGAGAGAGAGAGCGAAGGTTGCGACGGCGCATTACCATCTGTGTAGGGGCAGAGTGAGTAGTGTTGGAGGAGAGGGAGAGAGAAAATGACACAAAGTAGTGGTCGGAGACTTGGAGGGGAGTTGCAGTGAGATTAGTAGAAGAACAGCATCTAGTAAAGATGAGGTCAAGCGTATTGCCTGCCTTGTGAGTAGGGGGGGACGGTGAGAGGGTGAGGTCAAAAGAGGAGAGGAGTGGAAAGAAGGAGGCAGAGAGAAATGAGTCAAATGTAGACGTAGGGAGGTTGAAATCCCCCAGAACTGTGAGGGGTGAGCCATCCTCAGGAAAGGAACTTATCAAGGCGTCAAGCTCATTGATGAACTCTCCAAGGGAACCTGGAGGGCGATAGATGACAAGGATATTAAGCTTAAATGGGCTAGTGACTGTGACAGCATGGAATTCAAATGAGGAGATAGACAGATGGGTCAGGGGAAAAATTGAGAATGTCCACTTGGGAGAGATGAGGATTCCTGTGCCACCACCCCGCTGACCAGATGCTCTCGGGTATGCGAGAACACATGGTCAGACGAGGAGAGAGCAGCAGGAGTAGCAGTGTTTTCAGTGGTAATCCATGTTTCCGTCAGCGCCAAGAAGTCGAGGGACTGGAGGGTAGCATAGGCTGGGATGAAGTCTGCCTTGTTGGCAGCAGAACGGCAGTTCCAGAGGCTGCCTGAGACCTGGAACTCCACGTGGGTGGTGCGTGCAGGGACCACCAGGTTAGAGAGGCAGCAGCCACGCGGTGTGAGGCGTTTGTATAGCCTGTGCGGAGAGGAGAGAACAGGGATAGGCAGAGGCATAGTTGACAGGCTGCAGCAGATGGCTAAAATAATGCAGAGGAGATCAGAATAAAATGAACTAAACATCTGGGAAAGGAGAGAGCGGGGCCTCCCTCACCACAACTCCCAAATATAACTCTCCCAACTTCCACCTCAGAAACTATAATTGTTGTAAACTACAGCGGTTCAATGTTTTCTAGGAATAGACTAACCTAGTTTATTCAGCTAGCTAACTAGGTGCAGTATTATTCCGTGAAAAACGTCCGGGCACCTCGTCATAAGACGCCACAGCCAGCTAGCATGCCGGTCTCCAACAGCAGGGTTTAGCGCCAATACTCACCCACAACAACCACCAGTGTATCAACACGCAAGCAGATCGTTCGTGTCCGTGTCTAACGTTGTGGGTTAGTCCCGACAGCTTGAGCGAGTCCGTCGTCAACTTATTCAGCCAGTTAGTTAGCTAGAATAGTTAGCAAACTAGCTAGCCATTGCTTTCAGACAAAGAAGAACCCCTCCTTTCACGGCACGAACACACAGAGAGAGCCAAACTAACGTTAACTAGTCACCCATGTCCCGAATTCCTTGAGCGACTCGGGCTATCAATATGTTAAAAACAAAACACAAGTGTAGGTTATGACTTACCCCTAGCAGCTACTGTTAGCTAGCCAAGTGCAAAGCTAGCCACTGAATTGACTCAGCCAGTTCGCGTCTGTTCGCTCGGTCGTTCCAGCTATTGTTTACAAGTAGCTATCCAGGTTGCAACAAGCTTGCAACAAGCTTGCTAATTTTCAAGCACAGTAGCCACTTGCTACCTAACGTTAACGGTTCAGACAATGAGGTTAGAAAACAGCTGAATGGTAGGCAATTATTGTATGTAACTATTGTAGGCAGCCAGCTGGCGTAATTACAGGCACTCTCAGGCGTGAAACAACTATACCGTTGCTAATAGCTACTCGCCAGCTAGTCCAGGTGGTGAGTTAGCTAGCTAGCTAGCTTCGTGCTACACCCAGCACCGCCGAATACAATACTAACCTACAATAATTACATACAACAACTACCTACAACAACCCACGATACCTACCTACAATACCTAACTACAATCTAAATACATAGTTTAAGCCTTACTCGACAAAGCCCAAGCTATGTATAAAGCCAAACTTACCCGACGCCAAGCTTACCCGACGACCTCCTATCCTTCTACAGCCCCATTGTACAACATTCACACTCTACTACATTCACATTCTACTACATTCTACCACAGCCACATTCTACTACATTCACATTCTACTACATTCACATTCTACTACATTCACATTCTACTACATTCACATTCTACTACAGTCCCATTCTACTACTGTCAAGGCGTCAGTGTAATGCGGTAGGACGAAGTCAGGCGCAGCACACAGAGCTAATCGAAAAACGTACTTTACTCGTAAGTATCTTAATGAACACACCTCCGTGCAGGGAGGAACAAACCCGCTCACATACGACAACCAAAACATGGACAAACACGCACAACACACAGTGTCAGCCAGAGGGTTAAATAGGGAAGAGATAACTACATGATGGGAAACAGGTGAGACCAATACAGACAAAACAAATAGAACATAGAAACATGGATCGGTAGCAGCTAGTACTCCGGTGACGACGAACGCCGAAGCCTGCCCGAGCAAGGAGGAGGGGCAGCCTCGACTGAATTCGTGACAACTACATTCACATTCTACTACATTCACATTCTACTACATTCTACCACAGCCACATTCTACTACATTCAACCACAGCCACATTCTACTACATTCACACTCTACTACATTCACATTCTACTACATTCACATTCTACCACATTCTACCACAGCCACATTCTACGACATTCACACTCTACTACATTCACATTCTACTACATTCACATTCTACTACATTCACATTCTACTACATTCTACCACAGCCACATTCTACTACATTCACATTCTACTACATTCTACCACAGCCACATTCTACTACATTCACACTCTACTACATTCACATTCTACTACATTCACATTCTACTACATTCTACCACAGCCACATTCTACTACATTCTACTACATTCACACTCTACTACATTCACATTCTACTACATCCTACTACAGTCACACTCTACTACAGTCACATTCTACTACAGTCACAATCTAGAATGCAGTCAGTCAGAATAACGGACACAGAACAAGCCCCCCATTCTCTCACTATGGGACCTCCATCTCCCTGAACGCAGGCCAGAGACCCCCAAAGCTTTATCTGAGTGAGCCAGCCAGGGCATTCTGCTGGACTGGGGAGGGGCAGGGGTGCATGTGGACAGAAGGTCAGAGAGGGAGAGAGGGGGGTTGAGGGTGATCCCGATGGTGGCACATAGCGGCCAAGTGTGTGTGTGTGTGTGTGTGTGTGTGTGTGTGTGTGTGTGTGTCAAAGCCTCAAGTCATCCCACGCTGCCTCGAAACCCTCCATCACCTATACCCGTTGGCAACCTCAGCTAAGTGGGAAATGTGTTTTGTGGTTAGAGAGAGCTAACCCTTCTCCCTCGTCCACACAAAGCTCTGGGGTTTACACAGAGAAAAGCACTCACATCACACAGAGACAATTCACCCTAAATAATTCCCCCAGAGTGATTCATCCATGATGCCCTATTACACATTAATGCTCAGAGAAAATCATCAATTTGAAGAACCATCAAAAATGTGTTTTATTGTCCAGGCTTCAGAAATGTTCAGCCAATGAAAAACTGTAAGCGCCGGGGGGAAGTTAAACCTTTCTGATGTCATTGTGGGTGCCAAAGTGATGTCACATTCTACTAGTCATATTCTACCAGTAGTAGTAAAATCACTGGGGAAGTCAAGCCAAGCCAGTAAAACAGCCATATTACAACCTACAGTGCATTCGGAAAGTATTCAGACCGCTTGACTTTCTCCACATTTTGTTACGTTACAGCCTTATTCTAAAATTGATTAAATATTTTTTCCCCCTCATCAATCTACACACAATACCCCATAATGACAAAGTAATGTATTAATACATTTGCAAAATACCTTATGTACGTAAGTAATACCTTATTTACGTAAGAAATACCTTATTTACGTAAGTATTCAGACCCTTTGCTATGAGACTCGAAATTGAACTCAGGTGCATCCTGTTTCCATTGATCATCCTGGAGATGTTTCTACAACTTTGATTGGAGTCCACCTGTGGTAAATTCAATTGATTAGACATGATTTGGAAAGGCACATACCTGTCTATTTAAGGTCCCACAGTTGACAGTAAAGCCAACTAAAAAAAGCAAAGCTAACTAAAGCAAAGCTAACTAAAAAGCAGCATTCCCCAAGAGAGAATGGCTTTCACTTCTTCAACGAAAAGATCATGATCATTAGAAAGTAAATTACGGACTTGAATCTGCGTATTTCTCCAAAGCTCAGTTGTCCTGAGTCTGCACAGAAGTGCCAGGACCTAGGATCAATGGAGACACTCAAGTTTTTTAATCCTGTATCTCTTAACACATTCATGAAAATAGTTGTAGTATACGTCAATCGTAGGTGTTACCATCAATTAAAGAGTCTGCTCATACTGAACGTTGATCATAAGGTTTATTCAGATCACAAGCTTCAGCATGAGTAACAGGTGACATGACACCAGGAGAGCAGTGTCCTCTAATTCTAATGTCTGCTCTGCCCTATCTTCTTCGTGTACCCCTATTTATAACCAATGCAACAAGATGGGCTCCCTCTTCTGGCCAGTTTTACAATACACTTCCTGTCTATTATATGTGGTATTACACCTAAAACATTCCCTCGTGATACCACAACTCAACATTCCTTCAGTTCCATTTAAAACATTTAACACCATCGTATTGTCAATACACTACATAGTCATGGCCTCTAAACCTTCAAGCTGCATACTGGACCCTATTCCAACTAAATTACTGAAAGAGCTACTTCCTGTGCTTGGCCCTCCTATGTTTAACATAATAAATGGCTCCCATCCTCTGGATGTGTACCAAACTCACTACAAGTGGCAGTAATAAAGCCTATCTTGAAAAAGCCAAACCTTGACCCGGAAAATGTAAAAAACTATCGGCCTATATCAAATCTCTCATTCCTCTCAAAAATGTCAGAAAAAGTTGTTGTGCAGCAACTCATTGCCTTCCTGAAGACAAATAATGTATACGAAACGCTTCAGTCTGGTTTTAGACCCCATCATAGCACTGAGACCACACTCGTGAACGTGGTAAATTACCTTTTAATGGTGTCGGACCAAGGCTCTGCATCTGTCCTCGTGCTGCTTTTGACACCATCGATCACCACATTATTTTGGAGAGATTGGAAACCCTAATTGGTCTACATGGACAAGTTCTTGCCTGGTTTAGATCTTATCTGTCGGAAAGATATCAGTTTGTCTCTGTTGATGGTTTGTCCTCTGACAAATCAATTGTACATTTCGGTGATCCTCAAGGTTCCGTTTTAGGACTATTGTTTTCACTACATATTCTACCTCTTGGTGATGTCATTCGGAAACACAATGTCAACTTTCACTGCTATGCGGACAACACACAGCTGTACATTTCGATGAAACATGGTGAAGCCTGTGTTTCAGACATAAGGAAGTGGATGGCGTCAAATGTTTTACTTTTAAACTCGGACAAAACAGAGATGCTAGTTCTAGGTCCCAAGAAACAAATAGATTTGCTGTTGGATCTGACAATTAATCTTGATGGTTGTACAGTCGTCTCAAATAAAACTGTGAAGGACCTCAGCGTTACCCTGATCTCTCTTTAGACGAACATATCAAGAATATTTCAAGGACAGCTTTTTTCCATCTTCGCAACATTGCAAAAATCAGATTTTATTTTTCAAAAAATGATGCAGAAAAGCTCATCTATGCTTTTGTCAATTCTAGATTAGACTACTGCAATTCTCTACTCTCCGGCTACCCAGATAAAGCACTAAATACACTTCAGTTAGTGCTAAACACGGCTGCTAGAATCTTGACTAGAACCAAAAGATTTTATCATATTACTCCAGTGCTAGCCTCTCTACACTAGCTTCCTGTTAAGACTAGGGCTGATTTCAAGGTTTTACTGTTAACCTACAAAGCATTACATGTGCTTTAATCCTACCAATCTCTTTGATTTGGTCCTGCCATACATTTCTAAGCAAACAGCTAGAGGCAGGGCTTTATCCTATAGAGCTCCATTTTTATGGAATGTTCTGCCTATCCATGTGAGAGACGCAGACTTGGTCTCGACCTTTAAGTCTTTACATTTACATTTTAGTCATTTAGCAGACGCTCTTATCCATAGCGACTTACTTTACTGAAGACTCATCTCTTCAGTAGGTCTTATGATTGAGTGTAGTCTGGCCCAGGGGTGCGAAGGTGAACGGCAAGGCACTGGAGCGACGAACCGCCCTTGCGGTAAAAGGCACATGACAGCCCTCTTGGAGTTTGCCAAAAGGCACCTAAAGGACTCTCAGACCATGAGAAACAAGATTGAACTCTTTGGCCTGAATGCTAAGCGTCACGTCTGGAGGAAACCATGCACCGCTCATCACCTGGCTAATACCATCCCTACAGCTAAGCATGGTGGTGGCAGCATCATGCTGTGGGGATGTTTTTCAGAGGCAGGGATTGGGAGGCTAGTCGGGATCGAGGGAAAGATGAACGGAGATAGGTACAGAGAGATCCTTGATGAAAACCTGCTCCAGCGCTGTCCGGGGAAGTCCACAAAGCAAATATTGCATGTAGCAAACAGTTACATGACCTCCAGCATAGTCAAGCAAGTTCATGTTTTCGACAGTTTACTAAACAACTACTGATTTAGAACCACAGAGTTACCGCATGTCAGCACAAAGACAACAGGAGCACTGCCTCCGTTATTCCAGCACCATTTCAACTTAAACATTTAAACATCATCAAATCAACTAGGCTATAATACAGTGAAAACAAACTTCAAGACACCAAAAACAATTTAGTCCAATCAATGTTGCTAAATATCATGTGGCTGTCCATGGCACTGATTTCTGTCTCTGTGTGTGTGCGTGCACGCGCAAGTAAAAAAGTATTGGGACTCACCCTACTTGTAGACTAGTTGAACCCCAATGCCATCCTCCTCTCTTTCATGTTGGCAAAACGTTCTATGGCTCTGTCCTACAGTACGCTTTTACTTTTTGTTGTCATAGGCTACCTAGCTAAAATGCTTGCTAGCCTAACTTCTTCGCATGGGCAACAATGCACCAGCTAAGTTAGCTAGCTAGTTAACATGAGCCTACTACTACATCTAGGCTACATATTTAACTTCATATTGTCTCAGGCCAGCTGCACAATATATTAATTTATGGTTAAATCAGAATCGCCGTCATAATCGTTGGCCTGTAAAGAGAATTAAGTCAAAACCACAAGTCCAAATCCCCATCTCCATCCATGGCTTAGGAAAGGGCAGATTTAGCAAGCTAGCTACTGTAGGACAACGACACAAGCAGACCAGAAACATCAAATATTTGGGGAAGCCTGGCTTCCCTTGGCATCCATGAATACATGCCACTGCATTCTACTACAGTCCCAATCTACTACAGTCCCATTCTACTACAGTCTCCCTCTACTACATTCTCTCTCTCAAAGCAATTCAACTCAATTCAAAGTGCTTTATTGGCATGGGAAACATATGTTTACATTGCCAAAGCAAGTGATATAGATAATAAACAAAAGTGAAATAAACAATCATAAGTTTCAAAGGAATAGAGACATTTCAAATGTCATATTATGGCTATGTACAGTGTTATAGCAACGTGCAAATAGTTAAAGTAGAAAAGGGAAAATAAACATAAATATGGGTTGTTTTACAATGGTGTTTGTTCTTCACTTGTTGCCCTTTTCTTGTGGCAACAGGTCACAAATCTTGCTGCTGTGATGGCACACTGTGGTATTTCACCCAATAGATACGGGAGTTTATCAAAATTGGATTTGTTTCTGATTTTTTCTAATATGGTCATACATTTGGCAGGAGGTTAGGAAGTGCAGCTCAGTTTCCACCTCATTTTATGGGCAGTGTGCACATAGCCTGTTTTCTCTTGAGAGCCAGGTCTGCCTACGGCAGCCTCTCTCAATAGCAAGGCCATGCTCACTGAGTCTGTACATAGTCAAAGCTTTCCTTAATTTGGGGTCAGTCACAGTGGTCAGGTATTCTGCCACTGTGTATGTGACGCACACAAAATGTATGGTCACATTTGTGTTTATGTATTGTTTCTTTGTATTGGGGAAGAATGCTTTTACTGAAATGACAGTCCTCCAAGGTTTCGCCATTGCGATGCGCTTATATTACTGTTGGCCAGTAGGGGGCAGTAGGGGGCAGTGAGACGTGTTCGCTTCGCACTGGGACTAGATGCAATGCTGCACCAGTGTGTTTTTATAATTGAGAGAACCTTTGAAAGAGAAGCCACGTTCTCCTGTTTCATCATTTATCCTGTGTTACAGGTCAGTAAAGTACAAAAATACACTGAATACTACAATATAGTTTTGTAACTTGCCTGTTGAAGTGAATGTAATGGTTTTGAACAACATAGTAATTGTATAATTTTGTACTAGACAGAAAACGCATGTCGAGTGTAAAATGAAATGATGGCGGTGTATCCTTTAATATAGAAAAAAACGAATTGTTAACTCCTGAACATTTTAATTTTTTGAAAAAGAAAATGTAATGTTGTAACTGTGATGTTTAAGAACTTTGTAATTGTTGTACTGTAAATGTTAGAAAAGCCGCTAGCTTAGAGCTAACTCCGGTTAGCTATTAGCTGGCTCCGGTTAGCTTTTGGCTGGCTCCGGTTGGCTGTTTGCTAGCTTGTTCAGTCATTTTCCAATAATTACCATTAATGTCATTTGAAATAGTCTTTCTATTAGCTCTTCTTACACTGGGTGAATGTATTTTGAGCATGGGTATAAAGTAACTTCTAATGAGTTATACCAGTCTTTAAATGCTTTCATGTTTTAGAGTCGCCTATGAGGCTATAGCGGGCAACAGTCAACTACATAATTATAACCTAAACAGGTAAATTAAAGTTAAGAGTAAATGTGTTTGGGGTATAAATGTAAAGAATTTGAGGATGTGAATTGGATGTGAATTTAATATTTTTTGTGTAAATTGATGTATGTTTGATATGTTTATGAAGTAATATGTCAGGGATTTATGACACAGATTATTAAATACACTTTAAAGAAAAAAAAAGAAAAGAAACATTTAAATACAATGAAAAGACAGAAAAATATGATTTGCCCTTGAGAGAATGTTGAATAAAATAATTGAGAGAACCTTTGAAAGAGAAGCCACGTTCTCCTGTTTCATCATTTATCCTGTGTTACAGGAACTATTATCTGCTACACCAATCCCAAAACTGGGACCTGTAACAGATTTTTGGGGGCTCGTCTGGGATCGGCGCCACCTGTTGGTCGGGAGCTGATCCAGTGATAGATAACATCTGGGACCAAGACGGATCTGCTGCTGAAATCCATATCGCGGACAGACTGATGTGAGCAGAGACTGATTTTTTATTCTGGACTGGGTTGACCATTCGTGAGGAAAAGGAAGAAGTTACAATGTGGGGATCTAAAGAATGATCATGTCATATGGGTTGTTATTTTGTGATGTCATTTAAACTAGTATCAAGAAAATACTGTAACTTCAAAAGTATACCCACTATATATGTCAAGTTTAATATTTTATGTTGTATATGAAATCTGAAGAATGATGAGTGTAATTCTGTTAAGATAGGAATGTGATTTTCGTTTTCTAACGAGATCATCGTTTTGAGAATGCTTTGCGCAAGTAATTAGCCATGCCTGAGAGAGCCGAGAGAGCGTGTCCGCATGACGGAACGCCCCCCTTTTACCAGAGTGTATAAAAAGATGAGTGAAGAATTAACATATCAGACCAGACGGACTCAAGCTGCAGCTTATGTCTCCATTGGTTACGACCCTGAAAATCAACACAAGGTGAAGACGACAAAGTCGCCTCTCTAACAATCAATGTTACAGCTGAATAGCTGTTCTGTATCTACGTACTGTATCTAAGAAGGTAAATGGAAGTAGGACCATCCTGTTACTCTCTTCAAACCATCATCTACTACACTGCTCTCATCACCCCACTGGGGAGCATCAACACGGCTGATTAGCTTTCTTCAGAGGACCACTCTTCCAGAACGAGTGAAAGGAAACACCACCCTGTTGGTTTTTGCCCAGACTACATGACCAGTCATATAAGCCACGGACAACTAAGAAGAAGGACATTGTGACCTCTGGTGGACAATCAGAGACTTACACCCAACTGAACCCTTCCTAAGAAGGCTTGGGTCCAACAGAGATAAAATGAAAAATGAAGACATTCAGACACGTAAATACATTCATGCCTTCTTCTCCAAACGGGCGGCAGTTAGGGTGCAAAGTATTATGATTAACGTGAGCGTAGTTTCCAAATGTATAAGTGTTGTGTCTCTCTTTCTCGCTCTCTCGCTCTCTCTACTCCTCCCTCTTCTGGTAAACAAGCAGTCATGTTGTTGTTAGTCTCTAGGGACCTGTTTCCATCGTATTATGTTTCTAATCAATAACCTATACCGTGTGTGTGTGTGTGTATCCTGTGTTATCATTTAGTTCGTTAGTAAATAAATAATGAAATCAATTTGTGTGGTACGGAATGATCAGTAAAGCTGGGGTTTGTGCAGATGCAAGGAGTATGCAATGTTCAGAATGATATGATACGAGGTAATGATTATTAAGTGGCTGTTATTGACTAAATAGATATCTATATATCTTCTAGAGTTTAATTCGGGAGATGGTAACTCATTAAACAAACTTATTCCGTAGTGCCCCAAATCCTAATGAGTTAATTGTTACATGATTAATTTAATCAGGTAACAATTAAACATAGTTAGTTAATTAGAGAAATAACAGTCATCAGATGAATGTTAAGTCATGTCATGACAGGAGGAAAGCCCTGACACAATGTAACTTGAATGGCTTAGCAGTGAGTACTTTGCTTGACACAGGAGCTCAAGTCAGCATGATAAATCATATTTGGAAAGACAAATACCTACCTGATCTTGATATCAGACCACTCATTTAAATCATTAACGGTGATGACGAGCTGGAGGTGTATGCAGTAAATGGAGACCTCATCCCTTTCGACGGTTGGGTTGCCATAACAGTAAACTTACCTGGGAATGAGGACTCCAGCCTGTCAATCAACGTCCCTTTCCTAGTGAGTAGTCTCCCACTGGAGAGGCCATTGCTTGGTTTCAACGTACTTGAGGAACTGGTCCAAGGGCAACCAGAGAGACTCATACCTACCCTCATTACCCTACTCTGTGGGGCCATCTCTGTCCCGGTTGACAAAGCAAAGACCATTGTGAGCTGTATGCAGACCATAAAACCCAATGTGCAGCAATGACGCACATGAGAGTTGGCCAACAGGCCATAGTCATCGCCGCTGGACAGGTAGCTTGGGTTAAGTGTAGAGTTCCGCCCAGTATGGACCAATCCGATGCCCCGGTGTTGTTTGAGCCAGATGAAAACAGTATGCCGCTACAGCAACTGGATATGGGTGAAGGCTTGCTAGAAATCCAGGACCCAAGGAGGCCATATGTAGCAGTGCCGGTAGGTAACAACACAAAATACAACATCATCCTGCCACGAAAGACAGCTCTGGGCAGTATTCAGCCCCTTCAGAAGGTAGTTGAAACAGACTCATCCAGCAAATCAGAGTTCAATGTGAAGGTCAACAACGTTACCACCCCACCAGCTGATGGAAACCCGTCATTGTGGCACCCGCCAGTTGACATCAGTCACCTAGACGAGAGGCAGCAAGAGACAGCCAAGAAGATGTTATATGAAGAATCAGCAGTGTTCGCTCGAGACAGCAATGACTTTGGGTGTATTACAAGCCTGCAAATGTCACTCAACCTCAAAGATGACATTCCTGTGCAGAGAGCGTACTCATCAGTCCCGAAGCCATTGTTCCAAGAAGTTAAGGGGTATATTCAGGATCTTCTGATGAAAGGGTGGATAGTGAAATCTAAGTCTCCTTCCTCCGCTCCTGTTGTGTGCGCCCGTAAAAAAGATGGAACATTGCGCCTCTGTATTGACTACCGCCTGTTAAACCAGAAGACGGTACCTGACAGGCACCCATTACCCAGAATCCAAGACCTGACAGACACCCATGGTGCCTACTCCTGGTTCAGCATCTTAGACCAGGGTAAAGATGACAGCTATTGGGCTCCCGAGTGGCGCAGTGGTTTAAGGCACTGCATCTCAGTGCTTGAGGCGTCACTACAGACACCCTGGTTCAATTCCAGGCTGTATCACAACCGGCCGTGATTGGGAGTCCCATAGGGCAGTGCACAATTAGCCCAGCGTCGTCCGGGTTTGGCCAGTGTAGGCCGTCATTGTAAATAAGAATTTGTTCTTAACTGATTTGCCTAGTTAAATAAAGGTAAAATAAAAAAAGCCTACCATCAAGGTTTCATAGCAGAGGGTTCCCGACATTTCATCACCCCCTGGGGACTATATGAATGGGTGAAAATTCTGATTGGACTCTCCAACGCAGCATTCCAGAGGATCATGGAGGAGACGCTGAGCTCCTTCAGGGACGAATGCTGTATACCATTCCTGATCGATGTCCTTTGCTATGCAAAGTATTTTGACGAGCAAGTGGACGGAATCCGCAAAGTTCTCAAGGTTCTCCAACGTCATGGAGTGAAACTCCGGCCAGAGCAGTGTGAACTCTTCCGCCGGGAGGTCTGGTACGTGGGGCGCCTTGTGTCAGCCGAAGGAGTGAGGACTGACCCTAAGGACCTGGAAGCTGTGCTGTCCCTGAAAACCAAGACACCACAGACAGTGGGCGATGTCAGCAGGATCCTTGGTTTCCTCAGCTACTACAGATTGTACGTCCAGGACTTTTCTCGAATAGCCAAGCCACTCTATGAGCTGCTCCAAGTGAAATCTGGAATGCCACAAGTCCAGCCGCGCAGAGAAAAGACCAAAGGCCCCCAGCTGTCCTCCAGTACCCTGTGGACTGGACAGGCGAACACCAGAGCACACTTGAATGACTCGTTGACATGCTTGTGAACCCACCTGTGTTGGCATACCCTAACTTTGACTTACCACTCATACTGCATACCGACGCTTCAGAGAAGGGCCTCGGAGCCGTCCTTTATCAGCAGCAGGATGGGAAGTTGAGAGTCATCAGGGATGGATCAAGAACATCGACACCAGCTGAGAGGAACTACAATTTCCACAGCGGGAGGCTTGAGTTCCTTGCTCTAAAATGGGCAGTGTGTGAAAAGTTTAGGGATTCTATTCCCCGCACTTCACCATTTATACAGATAACAACCCCCTAACCTATGTCATGAGCACCGCAAAGCTTAATGCTGTCGGCCACCGCTGGGTTGGAGAACTGTCAGATTTCCAGTTCAACATTAAGTACAGGCCTGGAAAGATAAATATACAGTACAGGTCAAAGGTTTGGACACACCTACTCATTCAAGGGTTTTTCTTTATTTTTTTATATTTTCAACATTGTGGAATAATAGTGAAGACATCAAAACTATGAAATAACACATATGGAATCATGTAGTAACCAAAAAAGTGTTAAACAAATCAAAATATATTTTCTATTTGAGATTCTTCAAAGTAGCCACCCTTTGCCTTGATGACAGCTTTGCACACTCTTGGCATTCTCTCAACCAGCTTCATGAGGTAGTCACCTGGAATGCATTTCATTTAACAGGTGTGCCTTCTTAAAAGTTAATTTGTGGAATTTCTTTCCTTCTTAATGTGTTTGAGCCAATCAGCTGTGTTGTGACAAGGTAGGGGGGGTATACAGAAGATAGCCCTGTTTGGTAAAATACCAAGTCCATATTATGGCAAGAACAGCTCAAATAAGCAAAGAGAAATGACAGTCCATCATTACTTTAAGACATGAAGGTCAGTAAATCTGGAAAATTTCAAGAACTTTGAAAGTTTCTTAAAGTGCAGTCGCAAAAACGATCAAGCGCTATGATGAAACTGGCTCTCATGAGGACCACCACAGGAATGGAAGACCCAGAGTTACAGTGAGGGAAAAAAGTATTTGATCCCCTGCTGATTTTGTGCATTTGACCACTGACAAAGAAATCATCAGTCTATAATTTTAATGGAAGGTTTATTTGAACAGTGAGAGACAGAATAACAACAAAGAAATCCAGAAAAACGCATGTGTGTTATAAATTGATTTGCATTTTAATGAGGGAAATAAGTATTTGACCCCCTCTCAATCAGAAAGATTTCTGGCTCCCAGGTGTCTTTTATACAGGTATTGAGCTGAGATTAGGAGCACACTCTTAAAGGGAGTGCTCCTAATCTCACCTTGTTACCTGTATAAAAGACACCTGTCCACAGAAGCAATCAATCAATCATTTTCCAAACTCTCCACCATGGCCAAGACCAAAGAGCTCTCCAAGGATGTCAGGGACAAGATTGTAGACCTACACAAGGCTGGAATGGGCTACAAGACCATTGCCAAGCAGCTTGGTGAGAAGGTGACAACAGTTGGTGCGATTATTCGCAAATGGAAGAAACACAAAATAACTGTCAATCTCCTTCGGCCTGGGGCTCCATGCAAGATCTCACCTTGTGGAGTTGCAATGATTATGAGAACGGTGAGGAATCAGTCCAGAACTACACGGGAGGATCTTGTCAATGATCTCAAGGCAGCTGGGACCATAGTCACCAAGAAAACAATTGGTAACACACGTTAGCCTCGAAACCTAATGACTTGGAGAATATCTGCAAAGAGGAGTGGGACAAAATCCCTCCTGAGATGTGTGCAAACCTGGTGGCCAACTACAAGAAACGTCTGACCTCTTTGATTGCCAACAAGGGTTTTGCCACTGAGTCATGTTTTGCAGAGGGGTCAAATACTTATTTCCCTCATTAAAATGCAAATCAATTTATAACATTTTTGACATGCGTTTTTTTCTGGATTTTTTTCTTGTTATTCTGTCTCTCACTGTTCAAATAAACCTACCATTAAAATTATAGACTGATCATGTCTTTGTCAGTGGGCAAACGTACAAAATCAGCAGGGGATCAAATACTTTTTTCCCTCACTGTACCTTTGCTGCAGAGGATAAGTTCATTAGAGTTACCAGCCTCTGAAATTGCAGCCCAAATAAATGCTTCACAGAGTTCGAATTCAAGTAACAGACACATCTCAACATCAACTGTTCAGAGGAGACTGTGTGAATCAGGCCTTCATGGTCAAATTGCTGCAAAGAAACCACTACTTAAGGACACCGATAAGAAAAAGAGACTTGCTTTGGCCAAGAAACACGAGCAATTTACATTAGACCGGTGGAAATCTGTCCTTTGGTCTGATGAGTCTAAATTTGAGATTTTTGGTTCCAACTGCCGTGTCTTTGTGAGACGTGGTGTGGGTGAACAGATGATCTCCGCATATGTATTTCCCACCGCATTCCAGGTGAAACTAGTTGAAAGAATGCCAAGAGTGTGCAAAGCTGTCATCAAGGCAAAGGGTGGCTACTTTGAAGAATCTCAAATATAAAATACGTTTTGATTTGTTTAACACTTTTTTGGTTACTACATGATTCCATATGTGTTGTTTCATTGTTTTGATGTCTTCACTATTATTCTACAATGTAATGAATAATGAAAAACCCTGGAATGAGTAGGTGTGTCCAAACTTTTGACTGGTACTGTAGATGCAGATACATTTTCTCGTATCCCCATGGACATCAACCAATATGTGACAGAATGCACTGAGGAGCTGTCACAGGACGTTGTGCATGCAACTTGGGAAGGGAGCCAAGCGGCCCAGAAGAAGGATGTGGCCTGGATCGCTGCCCTCCACATCTCCTCCATAGACTCCAGTCAACAGCCCAGTGCACTTCTGCCAATGATAGATCATGACGAGCTGGTGAAAGCACAACGTGAAGACCCAGCCATTGGAGAGATTGTAAAGCTTAAGAAGACTGCTACAGTAGTTACCGATGAAATTAGAAAAGTGGTAAACGGCGTCAGAAGGAAGATGTTCTACGAGTGGAGCAAACTGCACCTGGAGAATTTTACAAGATTTGCTCAAGCTTACCCAACAAAGAACAAGTCCGGACGGACTGCAGCAGAGCGTATCTTTAATGACTTCTTACCCCGATTTGGATACCCCTCGAAACTGCATCATGATCAGGGTCGGGAGTTTGAGAATGAGCTGTTCCGTACACTCCAGCAGCTGTCGGTGGTTGGCCATTCCCGAACATCACCATACCATCCCCAAGGTAACCCAGCTGAGAGTTTTAGCCGCACCTTGCTACAGATGTTGCGAGCGCTGGCAGACAAAGAGAAGGAGAGATGGGAGGACCATCTTCCACAAATTGTACACGCATACAACTGCACCCGACATGAGTCCACTGGTTACTCACCCTACTATCTGCTCTACGGTCATCATCTATGCCTTCCAGTGTACTTGTTGTTTGGCTTGTTGGGAGAGAAAGACCCAGTCGCACACAAGAGATATGCAGAAGAGTGGGCGGGAAGAATTACTGAAGCATATCGGATTGCAAACGAGAACAGCAAGAAGTCAAGTGCTAGAGGCAAATCCTACTATGACCAGAAGATGAAAGGGGTAGTTCTGCAACCTAGAGACCGAGTTCTGGTTAGGAACCTCAGTGAGCGGGGAGGACCCAGGAAGCTAAGATCATACTGGGAGAAAGTGATCTACGTCATGAAGGAACAGATTGCAGACAATCCGTTATACATAATTCATCCCGAGGTTGGAGACAGGCATAAACAAGAACACTGCACCGAAACGTGTTACTATTTGTGAATGACTTACCAGTTGAACCTCCACCACTGTGTCCAACTAAACCAGCCCCGGAGAAGCAATCTATGCAGAGAGACACACAGTCAAGAGTCAGTGATGTGGAAGAACACACTCACAACGGGGACACATCTGACTCGGATGATGAATGGACATGAGGCTATTGGTTAAGGAGACCAGTGACTAGGACAGAAAATAGAGCTCCAATCCAAGTACCTGCAAGATTTCCCATGATACAAAAAGATACAGTCCGAGTACCTGTAAGGGAAGAGGAGACAACCTGCAAATGAGTACCTACCTGATACAGTTCCAGTACTTGTAATGGAAGAACAAAGACAACCTGAGAACAAACACTTACCTGATCTAAACGAACCAGAGCCAGAGAATGAGCACGAGGAGCATATCGAACATGAGCAGGCAGAGAGACCCAGGACCCCCCTTGTAGTTGATGCACGCACTGAGAGTAGGCGGTCCACTAGAGATAGAAGGCCAAAGCAAATGTTCACATATGAGACATTCGGTCAACCTTCAATGCAATCACACCCTACAGTTAACACACTCGGTGTAACATACAGTGCGCCTTACTTACCAGTATGAGAAACACCTTACTACATTCCTCCACCCTACTCACTTGCACCTTACATGTGGCCTACTTACATGCCGTACACATACACTACATCTGTTTATTGATGAAAAATGAGTTTTCAGATTTTGAGGTTTAGATTTTGAGTTTTGGGAATGTCAGCAGCCATTTTATTTTTGTAAGGGAGTGTGTGATGCACACAAAATGTATGGTCACATTTGTGTTGATGTATTGTTTCTTTGTATTGGGGAAGAATGCTTTTCCTGAAATGTCAGTCATCCAAGGTTTCGCCATTGCGATGCACTTATATTACTGTTGGCCAGTAGGGGGCAGTGAGACGTGTTCGCTTCGCACTGGGACAAAATGCAATCCTACACCTGTGTGTTCTCATAATTGAGAGAACCTTTGAAAGAGAAGCCACGTTCTCCTGTTTCATCATTTATCCTGTGTTACAGCTCAATTGGTAGAGCATGGCGCTTGTAACGCCAGGGTATTGAGTTCGATCCCCGGGACCACCCATACGTAAAAAATGTATGCACACATGACTGTAAGTCGCTTTGGATAAAAGCGTCTGCTAAATGGCATATTATTATTATTACAAAAATACACTGAATACCACAATATAGTTTTCTAACTTGCCTGTTGAAGTGAATGTAATGATTTTGAACAACATAGTAATTGTATAACTTTGTACTAGACAGAAAACGCATGTCGAGTGTAAAATGAAATGATGGTGGTGCATTCATTTGCTCTAGAAAAAAACGAATTGTTAAGTCCTGAACATTGTTATTTTTGGAAAAAGACACTCCTGACAACATCCTAAGGGTTTAGAGAATGTAATGTTGTAATTGTGATGTTTAAGAACTTTGTAATTGTTGTACTGTAAATGTTAGTGTCGTATCGGGTGAATGCTGGCAATTATTGCTGATAAACAAAGGAGTCCGCTCATACTGAACTTTGATCATAAGGTTTATTCATATCACAAGCTTTCAGCATGAGCTTACAGGTGTCAAGATCACCCGGAGAACGGCATCCCCTGAATTGCAATGGCCGTATATATAATCTCCCCAAGATGTGGGTGGCTCCCTCTACTGTCCAATCCCCTGTCTACAACACACTTCCTGTCTGTTGTATGTGGCGTTACACTAAAACATTCCCTCTTGATACTAAAATCAACATTCTTTCAGTTCCACTTAAAAACATTGAACAAAGGCATAATCCTAATACACGACATTAGAAAAGCCGCTAGCTTAGAGCTAACTCCAGTTAGCTATTAGCTGGCTCCGGTTAGCTTTTGGCTAGCTCCGGTTAGCTTTTGGCTGGCTCCGGTTAGCTGTTTGCTAGCTTGTTCAGTCATTTTCCAATAATTACCATTAATGTCATTTGAAATAGTCTTGTCTTTCTATTAGCTCTTCTTACACTGGGTGAATGTATTTTGAGCATGGGTATAAAGTAACTTCTAATGAGTTATACCAGTCTTTAAATGCTTTCATGTTTTAGAGTCGCCTATGAGGCTATAGCGGGCAACAGTCAACTACATAATTATAACCTAAACAGGTAAATTAAAGTTAAGAATAAATGTGTTTGGGGTATAAATGGAAAGAATTTGAGGATGTGAATTGGATGTGAATATAATATTTTTTAAGGGTAAATTTGATATCTTTATGAAGTAATATGTCAGGGATTTATGAGACAGATTATTAAATAAACTTTAAAGAAAAAAAAAGAAAAACATTTGAAATACAATGAAAAGACAGAAAAATATGATTTGCCCTTGAGAGAATGTTGAATAAAATAATTGAGAGAACCTTTGAAAGAGAAGCCACGTTCTCCTGTTTCATCATTTATCCTGTGTTACAGGAACTATTATCTGCTGCACCAGTCCCACTGGGACCAGTAACATGTACTCTCTGTTTAGGGCCAAATAGTTAGCTCAGTTTTTTTGTAAATTCTTTCCAATGTGTTATCAAGTAATTATTTTTTAGTTTTCTCATGATTTGGTTGGGTCTAATTGTGTTGCTGTTGCTGTCCTGGGGCTCTGTGTGTTTGTGAAGAGAGACCCAGGACCAGTTGCACTGTTTGGGGGGCCTCCCAGCCAAATTACAACAGAGGCTTCAACTAATCCAGAACAGTGCTGCCAGGGTCCTGACCAGGACCAAGAAGTCAGACCATATCACCCCGATCCTGGCCCAACTCCACTGTCTACCGGTCAACTACAGGATCGACAGGATCGAAAGTGTTCCACAGGGATGCTGGCCCATGTTGACTCCAATGCTTCCCACAGTTGTGTGAAATTTGCTGGATGTCCTTTGGGTGGTGGACCATTCTTGATACTGTGATGTCACGAGAGGCTGTGTCCTGGAGGGACGTTACATCCCCCTGAGGTGGCTGCAAACCCAGACAGCTATGGCTCCATCTGCTGGTATGGTCGGGAACTCCACCCCTCTATGGCCAATCTTCCCACGCAGCTGAAACAAATGAGGAGCTGATGAGCTGAAGGTTTGGGAAGGGAAGAGACACAGTCTCCAACCTGGGCTCTCGGGAGGACAAGAGTGCTGCACGTCCACTTCCATGAGGAATATAAGGATTTGGAGATACTTACCTTTGGGAAATACTCACCTTTGGATATATGCACCTGTGGAAATACGTGAGAGACATTTGGAAGGACTTTTTGCTGGGTTGGCCACTAGCTGCAACGTGGACTACAGTAAGGCTGGGGAAAAGTTATCTGAGCGAGTGAGAATTATGATTTTGGATGTGGAAGAGACATCCCTGAACTGTTAACCCTTAAAGAGCCACAAGAGAACAGAATTTTGTTATATTTTCGTTAATTTCCCAAGACCTATAATAAAATCCTTGTTTTGTTTGAACCTTGTCTCCTTGCACTACTTGAGCAATCCCGCTGAAAGCTGTGTAGCCTCTCGTGACGTCACAGATGGTGGAGAATACGGGCACGCTCAAGCGTTAATAGTGTATGTCAGAGGAGGATACCGAAGGTTTGATCACCCAGTTTTCCAAGTTGGCCGTAGGCTCCCCGCCCGACTGAAATGGAGGACATATTGAAAGCCCTTGTTGCTGGCCAGCAAGCCCAGATGCAAGCAAACGTGGCTCTCTTGGAGGAGCAAAAGAAAGCCAACCTTCTGAAGGCAGAGGAATTGCAGTTGCAGAGACAGAGGGTGGTCCAAAATACCCGCCCAATAAAGGCAAGTGACTTTATATCTAAGGTGGGAGCTACCGATGACATTGAGGCATACCTGCATGCATTTGAGGCCACGGCCACTAGGGAAGCCTGGCCCAAGCAACAGTGGGTTGGTCTGTTAGCCCCCTTTCTAACCGGGGAATCGCTGAATGCTGTCCGGGACCTGGGCCCTGACCAGGTTACTGACTATGATGCCCTGAAGTCTGAGATCCTCAGCAGATATGGACTCACAAAGTTTGGTATGGCCCAGCGCTTTCACAGCTGGACCTTCCAACCAGACCAACCTCCTCGGGCGCAGATGCATGAACTTGTCCGAATCGCAAGGAAATGGCTGGATCCGCAGAGGAATACAGCAGCGGCGGTGGTGGAGGCCGTTGTGGTGGATCGTTACCTACGCGCCCTGCCTTATGAGGCAAAACGGTTCATCAGTCAACAGGCCTTGACCACGGCTGATCTGACCGTGGAAGCTGTGGAAAAGTACCAGGCCACAGCGGAGATGCTGAATGCTTCCCGAAAAGACCCCAGGAGGGCGGCCCCACCACAAATGGGAAGAACCCGTCCAAAGGACCCCAAGGTCTCGAACCCAGCCACGTCAGGACTTATCCCGGCTCCAGGGGGAGCCAGAAACCAGGCGGGTCCAAGAAGAGTACACCAGGAGGGGGGAAACTCGACAGTGTTACCGGTGTGGGGAGATGGGACATATCTCCTGGCAGTGTGGGAAACCAGCCGATGAACCTATGCCCACTGCGGAGTCCTCCAGCTCAGCACCCACACACCGTTTTGCCTCGCTCTTGGGAGTCGTAGATGGCGGCCCAGATCGACCCCCCACCTGCCCGGTAACTGTGAATCACCATGATGTGGAGGCCTTACTGGATTCTGGTAGCCGGGCCACCCTGGTGCGTAAGGATTTGGTGGGCCCAACGTGTCTGACCCCGGGGAAAGTCCTCCCAGTTTCCTGTGTCCATGGGGACACCAGAGAATACCCCATTACTGAACTTACAATGACCAGCACACGGGGAACCATACACACGACGGCGGGGGTGGTTGATTCCCTCCCCGTCCCTGTCCTAATTGGACGAGACTGCCCAGCCTTTTACCCACTCTGGAGAGAGTCTCAGGAGAGGATAACCCGAGTACCTCGGAAACGGAGAGGCAAGACTCATCCTGGGAAGGCTCCGGTGCAATCCTCCGAGTTACTCACTCCCGCCCGGGCTCTGATAGGGATGGCAGGTGCCCAGACCGACACAGAGACGGAGCTACAGAATCTGGACAAAGAACTGTCTGGTCTGAAGGGGACCGCTGAGAGGTATCGTTTGTTAAAGCAACAGTTAGACATGAAGACAGAAGAGTTAGATATCCTCCAGGCTAAACTCCAACAGAGCTCCTTCCCTAAGCAACAGGAGGAGCTGGAGAGGCTGCGCAGGACCATCGAGGAGTGTGAGGAGACCCTGCGCAGTAGTAAGGAGGTCCAGAAGAAGGCAGAGGAGAAGTACAAGGTGTTGGAGAACAAGATGAAGAATGCGGAGGCAGAGAGAGAGAAGGAACTGAAAGCTGCTCAACAGAAGCTAAACTCTGCTAAAACCAAGGCTGATGCGTTCAGTAAGAAACTCAAGGAGAGACAACAGGAGGCTGAGTCCCTGGTCCTAGAGTTGGAGGAGTTGAAGAGAGAGCAGTCTGGCAAGCACCACGGCAATGCGGACGCCCTCTCCCGGCGTGATGCCTTCTTCGCTGCCTTTACCCGCGAGGACGTCGGTCCCGAGGAGGGGGATGTGTGATGTCACGAGAGGCTGTGTCCTGGAGGGACGTTACATCCCCCTGAGGTGGCTGCAAACCCAGACAGCTATGGCTCCATCTGCTGGTATGGTCGGGAACTCCACCCCCTCTATGGCCAATCTTCCCACGCAGCTGAAACAAATGAGGAGCTGATGAGCTGAAGGTTTGGGAAGGGAAGAGACACAGTCTCCAACCTGGGCTCTCGGGAGGACAAGAGTGCTGCACGTCCACTTCCATGAGGAATATAAGGATTTGGAGATACTTACCTTTGGGAAATACTCACCTTTGGATATATGCACCTGTGGAAATACGTGAGAGACATTTGGAAGGACTTTTTGCTGGGTTGGCCACTAGCTGCAACGTGGACTACAGTAAGGCTGGGGAAAAGTTATCTGAGCGAGTGAGAATTATGATTTTGGATGTGGAAGAGACATCCCTGAACTGTTAACCCTTAAAGAGCCACAAGAGAACAGAATTTTGTTATATTTTCGTTAATTTCCCAAGACCTATAATAAAATCCTTGTTTTGTTTGAACCTTGTCTCCTTGCACTACTTGAGCAATCCCGCTGAAAGCTGTGTAGCCTCTCGTGACGTCACAATACACACTGGAAATTGTTGAGCATGAAAAACCCAGCAGCGTTGCAGTTCTTGACACAAACTGGTGCGCCTTGCACCTACTACCGTAGCCCATTCAAAGGCACATACATCTTTTGTCTTGCCCATTCACCCTCTGATTGGCACACATACACAATCCATGTCTCAATTGTCTCAAGGCTTAAAAATCCTTCTTCAACCTTTCTCCTCACCTTCATCTACACTGATTGAAGTGGATTTAACAAGTGACATCAATAAGGCATCATAGCTTTCACCTGGATTCACCTGGTCAGTCTATGTCATGGAAATAGCAGGTGTTCATAATGTTTTGTAAACTGTGTATATTTTTTAAAAAAGATCAGTATGAAAAGCGGTATACAAATTAAATGTATTATTCTTATTATTGTTATATACGCGGCTACACACACTCACAAGTACACACACACACACACATCATCCAATGTGTCGGTGGGATGTGTCGCTTCACAGATTATGGCAAGGTGAGAGGTCGAATGTCTGGGAGGAGGCAGGGAGAGGTAAGAGGGGGGACAGAGCACTTTAGGTAATTGGTTATTGTCCCTTGGGATAGGGGGAGAGACATGACATCATACGGTCCCCGAGAGAGAGAGAGAGAGGGAGGGGTAGAATGGAAGATAGAGAAGACAACCATTTTTGATTTTCAGTTGTGGAGCTGTGGAAAAAGAAGAGAGAGAAGGGGAAGTGAAAGAATGCAAAGGAAAGGAGGAGTATAAGGGTGATGGAGTGGAGAGAGGGCCAGAGGCTGAGAAAGCTATCTCTATCTTAGCTCGGCGGAGCAGAACTACAGCGTTGGTGATCGGGAGCTGTTGGCTGTTGTCCGAGCTTTGACGGTGTGGAGGCATTGGCTCGAAGGGACGAAACACCCTTTCCTCGTCTGGACAGACCACCATAACCTGGAGTACATTTGGGCAGCGAGGAGGCTGAATCCTCGCCAGGCCAGGTGGGCCCTCTTCTTCACCCGGTTTGATTTCACACTCTCATACATTCCGGGTACGAAGAACGTGAAGGCAGACGCACTGTCTCGGCTGTATGACACAGAGGAGAGGCCCAGAGACAACACCCCCATACTCAGCAAATGGAGACAGCCATACCCATATGAGAGAGAGAGAGAAACCTTGCTTGCCTTCTTAAATACACCTTAAGTGCAGACTAACTGACTATGCAAGCTCAGTCAGAGATGGAGAAACACAACTTTTCAAGCATAGGGGAGTTGTGTGTGTGTGTGTGTGTGTGTGTGTGCGTGCGTGTGCGTGTGCGTGTGACCCAGCTGCTGTCAAGCTGCCCCTGTACTCCCCAAGGACGAGCTTCACTGGACAGGAGTTCAAATAGTTAGCTCTTAAAAGGACCGAGGTCAATTCCATCCATTTCATTTCAAGTCCATTCAGAGAATTTAGGCTACTGAAATTCAATTCGTAATCTAAACGTTTTTCATAAAAAATTTACTGAAATTATTTTAATTACCTAAAATAATAACTGAGAATTTAAATGAAAATGTCACTGTTTAAACTACAAACCTACACAGATTATATTGAATGAGCTGTGTGTCCTCTTTACTCCTTAGTCCTTAAACTACTTGCCACTACTTGTCAGTCTCGCCATTTATCTTATCATAGGCAGGTCTCGTGTGATGAAATGTAACACTAACTCAGTACACAACGGTGCAATCATTGCAAAAGAATGCAATGCCAAAACAAGTCAATGGCAAATCAATCATAAGGGACAGTTCGAAAATAAATGGGGTGGGAGGGTGGTCCAAAATAGGGAGGGTTGTCAAACGTCCTTCTTTTTTTTATTTGGGGAGGGTTGTGTGGTATTGTATTGGGCACAGGGGAGGGTAGTGTGTTTTCTTCCTGGTTTACATTTGGGAGTTTTGTTAAGAGCCAATCTGAACATGAACAAGTCTCGCTTTCGGTCCGGTTTTGGAAGCATAAGGACCTTTTGGTCCGGTTTTGGAAGCATAAGGACCTTATCTTTCATATCAGTGAGAAATAATTTTCTGAAACCAAAAGTTAAATTGATAAACACCTTGATAGGGTTAAGGTTAATGTTCCCACACAACCATATCTACATGTTACAGAACTTGTTTATGGAAGACAGAGGCGATCACCTTTGCTAATTAGCTATCTAGCGTGCTCTGAACACCTGTGTGTCAGCATATCTCGGGAAGTGTAGCGGAAGTGTAGTTGTGTCTGATGGAGGAACCCATAGCTGTATGGATCTGTGGAAAACTGCTACAGTAAGTGTATATTTTTATTTGAAGGATCCTTTCTTGCTGATGAAAGAAAAGGGCCATATGTTTCGAAAACCATATTGCAAGCGATGATTATTGACGTTTCTAAACATTAAAACAGTGTCAGGATTGTAGTTCACGTGAGGTAGTCGTGGGCAAAGCTAATGGGTGGAAACTAGGGAGAAGGCAGAAGAGGTGGGAAGTAACACGTTACATATACTTAAGTACATTTTTGAGGAACTAGTACTTTTCTGTACTTGTAATCTTCTGTAGGAAGTAACTTACTTTTACTCTGTTACATTTTAACAAATTACTTCAGTTACATAGCTTCATATTATTATATTGTCGCTGTCAGATGAAAACTTTGTCACGCCAAATGATACTTTTTTTACATGAAGCGATACTATTTGTTCCCAGTTACGTCTGTAAAAACATTTCACGACCTTTGACCAATGAAATGCATTCAAAATAGGTTGCCATCAAAACTCTTAAGTCCATTGGCTCTCAAAGTTGTCCGTCAAAACCTGTATCTCCACCACGGCTTTTGAAGTGAAGCCAGAGATGTGGATATAATGACGAGATACCTATGTCTCCACCATAACAATGGGATTCGTTATCCATAGAGCAGAACGGCGGGCTGTCAAGCTCCCACCTATTCCTCTCTTTGGATTGGTGGATACATGTTGTTATTTTAATACTTTTTTGAGTATTCAATGAGGGGTGTGGACGTCAACCGCCTGTCTTCAATGGAGAGAGATGTTACGCTACTAGCCTCATGTCATGAATTAGCATAGCCATCTCCAGACAACTCCGATATATAGTGTTTTTTCTCAAAGTTGCCGGGATCAGTGTTGCACACTTAGCAACTTTGTCGCTATATTTAGCGAGTATTCAGACCCCTCTAGTGACACATTTTCAAAAAATCGACTAGCGACAAATCTAGCTACTTTTTCTGGTGTTATTGGAGACTTTTGGAGACTGACGTGAAAGCACGTATCGTTCTTACTCTTCTCAACGAGCAGCAGGTGCTGCCGTGGGCCCCACCCCCGTCCCAAAGCACTCACAGCTGGCCCAGTCCTCACACAGCAGTCCCTCCCAGCTGCAGTCAGAACAGGAGATGTTCACCCCTCCGCGTCCAGACTGCAAATGAATCACGCATGCGGGAAGCCGCCGCTGGCGGGATGTAAATGAAAAATAAATCACTGCACAAAAATAAATCACTGCATTTGACTCACACAGCCTCAGTCACTTACTCACCTCTTCCACTGTGTGTGTGCCTCTATGTGACATAAGCTAAACATCTAGCTGGCTAGCTCATCATGTCTCAGTCTAAACTGTACACTCAAAAATACAGAAAGGAGTGGGAATCAAACCCTGAATTCAAAGGCTGGTTGAAGCCGTTTATTGGAGATGATTCACAGGCATACTGCCTGTATTGTAAGGCTGATTTCTACGCCAAACTTAGTGATGTAAAAAAACACATGACAACTCAAAAACATACTCAAAAGGCAAAGCCTTATAACAGTTCCACCCAAAACAAGCTGCCATTTATGGATTAAAAAATTGACTCTGCAAAAAAGGCTGAGGCCCCCATGGCATTAGCTATCGCTGAACCCTGTTCCATGCTGGCATGTGATCCCATTGGAGAAACATGTAGAGCTGCTTTCTCAGACTCCACTGCTGCTACCCACTTCAAAATGCACAGGACAAAGTGCACAGAAATGATTAATGGTGTTCTAGGACCATACTTTCTGAAAAAGTTGGTCGCAGATGTGGGTGACCAGCGTTTCAGCCTCCTCCTCGATGAGTCCACGGATGTAAGTGTTTCTAAGTACCTGGGGGTTGTGATAAGGTACTTTAGTGACACCAAGCAGACAATTGTATCAACATTTCTGGGGCTTGTTGAGTTGGAGGGAGGAGATGCCAAATCTATAGCACGTGCTGTTGTGGCTTTCCTCGAGAAGTGTTGTCTTAAAAAAGAGAAACTCCTGGGGACATGGACTGACAATGCCTCTGTTATGACGGGGATTAACAATGGGGTCCATAAAGTGCTGAAGGAGGAGTATGGCCTCAAAGATCTGGTTCTTATTCACTGTGTGTGCCACTCTCTGCAGCTTGCTGTAAGTCATGCTTCCAATGACACCATCCCCCGTAGTGTGGAGTACTTGGTTTTCAGTGTCTCCAAAGCGCAGGGAGGCCTACAAGGCCATATATGAGACCATCAACTGTGGGGAGAAACCTTTACAGATAACCAAGGTGTGTGCCACACGTTGGCTCTCCATTGAACCCGCAGTTTCACACATTTTGGACCAGTGGGAGGAGCTTAGGCTGCATTTCGCAGTCACCAAGTCCAGTGAACACTGCTACATGGCTGAGGTTTTATACTCCATGTACAGTGATCCTCAAAACATATTGTATCTGACTTTTTTGAAGTCAGTGCTGGGTGAGGTACAGTTGGCCATCAAGGCTTTTGAGGGAGAGCAAGTAGATCCTCTTAAGCTACTTGACAGCTTGGTTAGCCTGATCAAGTCTGTGAGCAGCAGGGTGCTGAATCCACTGGCAAATGTTGATGTACTCAAAGGGCCAATAGATGGATACATCAGTCCCAAACCATACCTTGGTTACCTTTTTGAGTCAAAGGCAGCTGAGCTCCACCTTGCGCCTGAGGATGAAAGCAATGTCCGAAAGCGGTGTGTAGCCTTCACCATCTCCCTCACTATTGAGTTGAGGGTGAGACTGCCGGACAACATCGAAGCATTGCAGTACATGTCAGTTTTCAATGTGGAGGAAACTCGAAAGCACAATAAGAGCCCTGGAGAAATAGAAAAAATAGCCAAGCTCCTTGGCTACTCCCCTGCAGAGATAGACAAGATTGTCCAGCAATGGCGTGCCATCCATCTTAGTAAATGGAATGAGACAAAAAACACACTGGGCTTCTGGAGTGAGATTTGGAAGTTCAGGGATGCAGCTGATATCAACCCTTCAAGAACTTGCCATGGCTGCTGTGTCTGTGTTGTCCTTGCCACACTTGAATGCTGAAGTCGAGAGAGTATTCAGCCAGATGAGTGTGGTAAAAAGCAAACGTAGAAATCGGATGTCCTTGCAGACCCTTAACTACATCCTGTACATTCGATATGGACTGAAGCTGTCTGGTGAGGCTTGCTATGAGCACCAGCTGCCTGATAATGTTTTGCAGCTTTTTGGCACATCAGCTGCTTACTCATTTAAGTCAGCTCCCTCAGTTGCTGAACCTGCCATAGAGAGCCTTGACCAAAATGACGACGACCCACTCTTTCTGTGAGCCAGCACAGCCTGTGTGTGTGTGGAGGGGGGTCTGATTTTTTTTTTTTTATAACCTGAATTAGGGCCAGACTAGTTACCATAATTTTCTCACATTGCCATTGACAGTTTTTTCTATTGTCTCTTTTTGGTCCATTTAGATTGTTAATGTAGATTGTATACAAAAAAAATGTATATAGATGTTATGGTTAAAAATGTTCCTTTTTTACTGTGACTTGTTGTAGGCTCCTAAGTGGACCATAAGGTTAAAAACCAAACCAAACTTAAGAAAACTAAACTAAAAAAAACGAAGTAACTCCGCCAGAGTGTCTCTTTTGGGTCACTTTTGCCGGTCCCAAGCCCGGATAAAGGAGGAGGGATGGAATTGCGACATTAAAAAAAAACAAGAATTGACAGAAGAAAGTTCATTTGTAGTTCTAAACATATTTAGGGTGTTTTTTACTCACTTTTTGTCTCTCCCACTATGTTATTCCTCTCTCCTACAGCGTCCATCACAATTACAGTGGGGGAAAAAAGTATTTAGTCAGCCACCAATTGTGCAAGTTCTCCCACTTAAAAAGATGAGAGAGGCCTGTAATTTTCATCATAGGTACACGTGAACTATGACAGACAAATTGAGGATTTTTTTTGTTTGTTTCTAGTGTCCTTTGACAGCTCTCTGGTCTTGGCATAGTGGAGTTTGGAGTGTGACTGTTTGAGGTTGTGGACAGGTGTCTTTTATACTGATAACAAGTTCAAACAGGTGCCATTAATACAGGTAACGAGTGGAGGACAGAGGAGCCTCTTAAAGAAGAAGTTACAGGTCTGTGAGAGCCAGAAATCTTGCTTGTTTGTAGGTGACCAAATACTTATTTTCCACCATAATTTGCAAATAAATTCATTAAAAATCCTACAATGTGATTTTCTGGATATTTTTTTCTCATTTTGTCTGTCATAGTTGACGTGTACCTATGATGAAAATTACAGGCCTCTCTCATCTTTTTAAGTGGGAGAACTTGCACAATTGGTGGCTGACTAAATACTTTTTTCCCCCACTGTACATGCACATGGACAATTATGCAAATTAGGTGATGACGTCATTTAGCGACTTCTAGCGACTTTTAGGACAGCCAATAGCTACTTTCCTTACTGAGGAGTTGGCAACACTGGCAGGATGTCACGTCCTACTTTTATCAGTACACTCTTAACAACCTAAACATTACGAAACTTCTATTCAATCAAATAAACCTCACGGAGCAAATAAGCTATTAAATTTTTTTGTTGACCAAATTCGACACTCTCATTGACCTCCATACAAAAACTCCTCGATGCCACCTGCTGAAGAAAACAGATTTTTGACCCAGCTATCCCTCTCCCTTCTTCCTCTCTGGTGAAGTGCACGTCTTCACTCCTGAGGATATTTTTATTAACAACTTGTAACCTCACTTTTGAGAAAATGGCCCTTGAATTCTTTGGTACCTACTGGAGAGCTCTTCATCTACACCCATTCAGTATCGTTCACACCCTCTTAAGCTTTAGCCCCACCCATCTCTTTAAGGATTCACATGTGAGGCTATGCACTAAACAACCAAAGACTTCAAGACTAAAGGCTGGCTTATACTACGGGTGTGTTCGTAAATTTAATCTTGAGTGCCAGAGTGTGCTCAGAGAGTTGTCAGATTGGCCTTTTGTAAATTCAGAGCGTTTCGCTCTCAGAGCATTCAGAGCGCACACTGGACGCTCTGGCCGAAAAGTAGGGTTGATCCGACCGTTCTGACCTAACAACAGCAGTCAAGCACCCAAGCTAACTGGCTAACGTTGGCTAGCTTGCTAGCTACTTCCAGACACAAATGAGAGAACAGCTCATTCTGACCATTTTACTAGCCCTAGCAGAGCTGGTTAGGCTGGTTTTATGTTATCCAGAGCATTGGTGACAATTTAATTACGTTTTTTTGCCAATGTTTACTGACACGGGCCATATTCAACGGGTGTTGAGCGTTCGTAAATTTGTCAGTTATTCTGCACTCTGGCACACTCAGACGAGAGTGCTCTGAAATCGGAGTAGATAGCCAGAGCGAATTTACCAGATACGTCTATCGACAGTCGTCGCAGTGACATCATAAACATTCTATTGAAATAGTTACTTGCATAGTGGAGTCTTTTGTTTAGACATGTAGCTAGCTAGCTAAACAATGAACCATAATCCCAACTCATAACGTTACTACCCTGCATGAATCTGCAGGTAGCTAACCAACCAGGTTCAATGTTAGCTAGCTACCATTAGGCTTAACTAGCAATGCAAATGGCTCTGAGATACGAATAATATTACTACACAGATCATACAAGTAATGTTAGCTAGCTAGCCAGCCAGCTAATGTTTGCTAGCTAGCTAACAGTTCACTTTAACTTGAAATGAAAACGACCTTCTGACAAAATTAGAAATGTGTAATATCTGAAATGTAGCTAGCTAGATTCTCTAACCTGTACACATGGATGGACACTTCTCCCTCTCTGTCATGGATGCCATGGTTGCCCTTAGTTTTAAGATGTAATCCGGAGACAGGTGTTTTATACAACAGCCTTCTGTGTGTTCTCTTTTCGACTCCGTCTGCATATTTGCAATCAAACGGCAGAATTTTCTCCATCGCCTTAGCTATCATACTCTTATTCCACTGATTACAAAACTTGGTCCTCCAGAAAGTGGAGAGCAATACTTATGCAGCGCTACTACGTGATATCTTTCAAAAAAGGATTACCTACACATACTGACCAACTCGTATTATAGACAGAAACGTGCTACATGGCAGACCAATCCAAACTCATCTCTCGGCATGTCCAACCCACTCATTATCTCAGCCAATCATGGCTAGAGGGAAGGTTGCTGTCTTTTTCGGTGGCTAAACCAACTAGGCTCGTAATTTAACTATTTTATTCGTATTTACAGATGGCATACAAGTTTGTTATTAAGGCACATGAAAGTTCACATATTCCAGAAGGCATTTCTGCCAAAAAAATGCATTTAGATTTTTAAAAAAAAGTTTATGTTCAAAAAATGTCGCGCTTGTGAAGTAGTGACGCGCGACACGCCTAGTTTCCTGAAACGAGTCACATATCGCAAGCCCATAATAAGTCAATAGGGCTAACTGACTAGCCTCTGTAGCTCAATTGGTAGAGCATGGCGCTTGTAACGCCAGGGTAGTGGGTTTGATCCCCGGGACCACCCATACGTAAAAAATGTATGCACACATGACTGTAAGTCGCTTTGGATAAAAGCGTCTGCTAAATGGCATATTATATTAGTACTGTTAGCTAGCCAGATAGCCACGAATAATTGTTAGCTAGCTACTGTACCCACGAATAATTTACAACTTTCTTGCATAATATTAGTTCTAGGTCATTTTTTCCTGTTTAACTAGCTGGCTAGCTAAATTATTACGATTTACATATCTAGTTGATAATTATTAAGTAAAACGTTTGCTTTGTGTATATCTTGTTTCATCTATTGTTGCCATTGTCCTGGCTGGAAGAAGGTTCAGTGAATGGGGAGGTGAAGCGTGAGGTAATACAGTAGGGGGGATGCGAGTGCTTCTCAAATGTATTGTTTTATGCATTCTCCACACTCTCGTCGTCACAAGAACATACTCAAGAGAACGTAGTCTGAGAATGCACTCGAAGCATGAGAGTGTGGAGCATAGTAGTATGCATATTGAGAAACATCCCTAGAGTTTGAAAGCTACAACCCCCCCACCCACTCTGTATGCATATTGAGAAACACCCCTAGAGTTTGAGAGCTACAACCCCCCCCCCCCCCACCCACCCAGTAATTTTCGAACTGTCCCTAAATAATCCTATTAAAACACTGCATGAGAAATATGTCTGAAACTCAAAACAATTGACAGTACAGGGTATAAAACACTACTTAGCCGAATATGCTATTAACAGCCATCATAGCATTGCCTACCGATAGGCCTATTTTGATTACTATTTCAATTCGTCACCACGCTCTACCGTCTACTGGTGTTTCCCAACTGCCGTCCTCGAGTACCCCCAACACACAGACTAAGATAAACATTTACATTTTAGCCCCGGACAAGCACACCTGAATCAACTTGTTAACTAATCCTTCGATTAGTTGAATCAGGTGTGTTGGTCCAGAGCTACAACAATAATGTGTGCTGACTGAATCGACTAAATAATTGGAGGATGCGGGCATCGATCCCGCTACCTCTCGCATGCTAAGCGAGCGCTCTACCATTTGAGCTAATCCCCCTGTGACGGAAATAAGAAGTATGAGATCTCAATGACGGCACTGCCAAATCCCTCGTCAACTAGAAAGGGTCATTTTTATGAATAAAAAGTATGCTCGCTTCAACTGTCTAAATGTATTTTTCATGGTAGTTCAGTAAGCCTAGTGGTAAAAATAGTTGTATTGTATTGTTTGTGAGTTTTGTGTGTTATATAGCAGAACAACCTGTGAGTCTGGAGTTCCCCCTGCTGGCTGTCTGTGGAATAAGATCAGGATCAGCTCGTGGGGAAATGAATGTATGTAGCCCGAACAGCCACTAATGTTCACTGTTTTCCTGTCTTTTGTCGTTCTAGTGCTCACTTGGTCTCAGTGGATTGGTCCAAGGCCTTTCTACAGTAAACAGAGGAGAGGACAACCTTTCAGTAGAATAGATTGAGAGTCACAGCTCCCAACATTTACTAACAAATTAACAGCTACTAAATGAAAGATCTGTCTCATAAACTACACATGTGCCTACATATGATAACGAAAGTTGATTTTTGCATCACCCCAAGCGACCATAGAATGTGTCCCTTTAATTTAAGCAATGATTAGGTGGTTTGGTGGGATTTTTTTAATTCCAGTGTGTTTCTGCTTGCCACAACAAAGGCAAAAGAGAGAACGAACTGGCACACAGACTAAGATATTATAACCTGTTTAGAAGTGGAAAGAAGGCTGTCCATCATATCTCAAAGCCATTATGACCAGGGCTCCTCCTCCACTGTAGGATAAATAATAATAATAATAATAATAATGATTTATTCTATATAGCACTTTTCATTACACACAGAATCTCAAAGTCGTGTTAAAAACAAAAATAAATTCAAGGTGATCTGATACATACTTGGCCGATGGCTTCCACAGCTTCAGATGATAATAATAAGATGGAGAGTGATGGAGTCTGTAGTTAGAGATGAGTTGAGTTGAGGCAGTAAGGCAGTTCACTTCAGACATTTAGCTTGCACTTGTATGTGCTAGAGAACTGTGCTACAAGCCCATTATTTTCACCATGTATAAATATATAGACAGAGATACATGTATGACTCCTGTTATTTTTGTTTTACCTTTTAATAAAGCACTTAAATGTTGATCTCTCTTAATGGTTCATGAGTAATTTGGTATTGTTAGTGTTTTTTAAATTGTAAAATGAGAAAGACAATGTAGCAGTGTGTGTCTGTGTCCCTGTCCGAAGTTAAGTTTCACTTGTGTGGTCATCTGGGTATCTGTTTTGGTTTGTCCACTAGCCCATTGACTACCTCTGTAGCATGGGTGATACGTTGATTAACAGAGGTCAACCCTAGACCTTACAGTCATCAACAACAACAAAAATAAGAGTCCTGAGCAAAAGTATCCAGAAAAAGAGGTCCAAAAAAAGCAGAGGAGAACATACATTCACATCAATGTTTGGAGTCTCCCATTCCACCTGCTGGGGAAAAGCTGAAACACACACACAAAATATATGACATATCAGACAAATTATTTCTTGCCAATAACATATAATATAGTTTCTGTAAATAGCGCACTAAATTTTGAAACGGAATCCTGAAAGTTCCATTCTATGCAGCACATTTCTATGTGCAATTTATAAACCTTCTAACGTTGTGATCTACTGTCCCGCCTGAAGTTATAGTTTAACCAATGGGAATGCCAATAGCTCTTCAAGGTGACCAATTAAATTGCACATTCCCCACCATGGTCCTTCCTTGACATTATGGCCTGCATTTTGGACTGTCACGTAGCGTTTTAATGTCCCTGCTTAGGACTTGAACATATATAGTATTCGCACCAACAAATTTGGTACTCCCTCATTTGATAGATTTGGAAAGAAAATACGAGTTGCTAACTTACTCGGTTCCACAAGACATTACAGCTCAGTGGTGGGCGCGAGGGTGAGGCAGTACCAGTCGGGAGAGGCCGTGAGGACGACATTAGGGAAGGGAGTGGGAGGTCTTCCACCGACTCATCCTAAACCGCAAGCAGTGTACTGTGGACAACATTGTACTGAAACTCCAACCCGAGGTTCCTAGACGCTATCTGGCTGCTAAGTGCAGCCCGCTCGGGATAAGGCCAGACGTTGGAATTGCGCTTTTGCGACACCGGTATGGTTTATGATGTGGTAGTATGTGAGCGAGACACATTCACATGCTCTCCAAAAATGGACACAATAGGAAATCATTCTTATATTGTGCATCTTAGCTAGTTAGCCACCAAGTCAGCTAATGCACAGTTTTGGGGCAGATTACTGATAGCAGCAACTGCCCATATTAGTGTCAAGGTATGTTTACTGTCTGTGTAGGATTTGGCATAAGAAGGCTCCTTTTCAAGAGCGAGCATGGAGGGGCGTTGTGGATTTAGCCAACTTTGCTAGCTAGCTAACTCAGTCCAAGACATCTATTTTTAACCAGATTGGTGGTTGTTTTAACTAGTTGCATGTTTGTCAATTGTAAAGCATACATGTTAACATTTTAACAGAGAGGTTGACTTGTTAGTTTACAGAGGAGTGCTTTCAAGGTTTGCTTGATTAATGTTGTCAAAGGATATAACAATCCAGCTAGCCAGCTAAGTAGCCCGGGTCAAGCTCGTGCACCCTAATGAAGGAGTACAAAGTGGTTGTGTTGGGAAGCGGCGGCGTTGGCAAGTCCGCGCTGACTGTCCAGTTTGTCACGGGCACGTTCATCGAGAAATATGACCCTACAATTGAGGACTTCTATCGGAAAGAGATTGAAGTGGACTCGTCGCCTTCGGTGTTGGAGATCCTTGACACGGCAGGGACAGAACAGTTCGCCTCCATGAGAGACCTGTACATCAAGAACGGCCAGGGTTTCATACTTGTCTACAGTCTCGTCAACCAACAGTCATTTCAGGTAAAGGCCCTTACTACCTGTTGTTACCAATACCTGCCCACATGTCAATGAGTTTACATCTTGATAGCCTCACCAGCTATCAAGATGCACTGTAGCCATGTTTTAAATGGGCCTACTGAGCAATCCCAGTTGTCTAGATATAATTTCGAGTCCTAACCCCATTGTTGACAAAGTACATTTACATTTTAGTCATTTAGCAGACGCTCTTATCCAGAGCAACTTACAGTTAGTGAGTACATACATCATTTTTTTTATTTTTCATACTGGCCCCCCGTGGGAATCGAACCCACAACCTTGGCGTTACAAACGCCATGCTCTACCAACGGAGCTACATCCCTGTAGGAACCAATTGGAGAGATCCTGCCATAGCCTTAATCTCTACAACTATGGGCCAAGTCCAAAATTGTATAAACTCAACAGGTTGGAAGAAGGGCCAATGGGCTGCTACTTAACCCATTGATATACAGTACCAGTCAAACGTTTGGACACACCTACTCATTCCAGGTTTTTCCATTATTTTTACTATTGTAGAATAATAGTGAAGACATCAAAAATATGAAATAACACATGTGGAATCATGTAGTAACCAAAAAAGTGTTAAACAATTTGAGATTCTTCGAAGTAGCCACCCTTTGTCTTGATGACAGCTTTGCACACTCTTGGCATTCTCTCAACCAGCTTCATGAGGTAGTCACCTGGAATGCATTTCAATTAACAGGTGTGCCTTGTTAAAAGTTAATTTGAGGAGTTTATTTCCTTCTTAATGCGTTTGAGCCAAACGCATGTGTTGTGACAAGGTAGGGGGTGGTATACAGAAGATAGCCCTATTTGGTAAAAGACCAAGTCCATATTATGGCAAGAACAGCTCAAATAAGCAAAGAGAAACGACAGTCCATCATTACTTTTAAGACATGAAGGTAAGTCAATACGGAACATTTCAAGAACTTTGAAAGTTTCTTCAAGTGCAGTCGCAAAAACCATCAAGCGCTATGATGAAACTGGCTCTCATGAGGACCGCCACAGGAATGGAAGACCCAGAGTTACCTCTGCTGCAGAGGATAAGTTAATTAGTTACAGAAATTGCAGCCCAAATAAATGCTTCAGAGTTCAAGTAACAGACACATCTCAACATCAACTGTTCAGAGGAGACTGTGAATCAGGCCTTCGTGGTCGAATTCCTGCAAAGAAACCACCACTAAAGGACACCAATAAGAAGAAGAGACTTGCTTGGGTCAAGAAACACGAGCAATGGACATTAGACCGGTGTAAATCTGTCCTTTGGTCTGATGAGTCCAAATTTGAGATTTTTGGTTCCAACCGCCGTGTCTTTGTGAGACATAGTAGGTGAACGGATGATCTCCGCGTGTGGTTCCCACCGGGAAGCATGGAGGAGGTGGTGTTATGGTGTGGGGGTGCTTTGCTGGTGACACTGTCAGTGATTTATTTAGAATTCAAGGCACACTTAACCAGCATGGCTACCACAGCATTCTGCAGCGATACGCCATCCCATCTGGTTTGCGCTTAGTGGGACTATCATTTGTTTTTCAACAGGACCCAACACACCTCCAGGCTGTGTAAGGGCTATTTGACCAAGGAGGGTGATGGAGTGCTGCATCAGATGACCTGGCCTCCACAATCACCCGACCTCAACCCAATTGAGATGGTTTGGGATGAGTTGGACCGCAGAGTGAAGGAAAAGCAGCCAACAAGTGCTCAGCATATGTGGGAACTCCTTCAAGACTGTTGGAAAAGTATTCCAGGTGAAGCTGGTTGAGAGAATGCCAAGAGTGTGCAAAGCTGTCATCAAGGCAAAGGGTGGCTACTTTGAAGAATCTCAAATATATTTTGATTTGTTTAACACTTTTTTTGGTTACATGATTCCATATGTTATTTCATAGTTTGTCTTCACTATTATTATACAATGTAGAAAATGACAAACCCTTGAATGAGTAGGTGTGTCCAAACTTTTGACTGGTACTGTACATCGAAGAGCTATGCAGCAATAACTGTTCCACAAACGTTTTCCCACAGTTCCTGAGAATATCCTTTCTATCCATCCCTAACTCCAGGACATTAGGCCGATGCGAGACCAGATAGTGCGGGTGAAGCGCTTTGAGAAGGTGCCACTGATCCTGGTGGGCAACAAGGTGGACCTGGAGTCTGAGAGGGAGGTTGCGGGTGCAGACGGCCGTGCCCTGGCTCAGGAGTGGGGCTGCCCCTTCATCGAGACCTCGGCCAAGAGCAAGACCATGGTGGACGAGCTGTTTGCTGAGATCGTCCGTCAGATGAACTATGCCACGCTGCCAGAGAAACAGGAGCAGTGCTGCACGGCCTGTGTGGTGCAGTAAGGGAGTAGGGGACACTGTCCTCTCCACAACTCTCCCCCAGGTAAGAGGCTGAAGCACTACACTTCACCCTCCACACACGTAGTAATACTAAGAAGTGAAAATGCACACTGATAGGCTTTTCACTGACAACAGGCAAGAATTCACAGGTTGTCAAAAGACTTATGGGCATGGATAGCAGCAGTGTAGAGTTCGTAATGCGTGTACAAAAATGTGCATGCGGAGGCAGGGAGATGAGAGGATCAGGGGTGGCACAAAGGGAACGAAATGACAGCTGTTAGAAGAAGCAGACAGGGAAAGGGTTTGCTGCACGGACTGATAAAACCGTTGGTTTAGCCTGTTATGATTAGATCAGACAAAGAATGTGGCGTGAAGAAGCCAACTGTCTAAGCAGTGAGCACAGGGGTGGAAAAGAGGAGTGAGAGAAGTGAATGGTAATGTACAAGCAGAGAGATGAGACCTATGAGCAAGAGGGCAGATCCCAGACAAAGGAAAAGGAAAACGCAACATCCTGAAATATAAATTGATGTTCCAAAACAGGAAGCAGATTTTCTTCACTGTGAACTACCTTCCCCACACATACAGTAGACACACATAAACATTGAGGTATTGGTCATTGTAACTGGGTTTCACAGTTTACATATTGATGAAATGCAAATGTCCTTAATTGTAAAGGTGGTAATTACTTAAATATTAATATCCTCATACCTACGAGTGTCTCAACACCTATTGTCTTCAGTCTTTCCTCTACTCTCAGTAACACAGTACTTTTTTCTTTTTCCATTGTTGTAAAGTTCCTGTTTTGATGACCTATGACCCCAGGAACCACTTCAGCTCCATCACAGCTTCTGACCTCTCCAGCTGGCAGTGTTACCTACCAGAGGGCAGATTCTTGTCGGTTCATAAACCAATTCAAGGGAGTCTTGAGCCTGCCCAACCTTTGATATCTTGACTGTGGAACACATTCACCTGCAGACTCACTGGCCTTCATGGTGAAGGCCCAGGGAATAACTACTTTTCAGTGTGTATAGGACAGATTTACAGGAATGAGGATGAAGGGTTGTCTATGGATTTCTATTTTCTCATTTGGGGTTGGGGAGTGCTAGAGCAATGGGCAAATAATCTGCTCGGGACCACAGCGTCCCTTTTGAAGCTGCTCAGTCATTATATCACCAAGTTTTACTTTGTACTTTTATCGGTTTATTAAATCTGGTATATCATTTTGAAGTGATAACAATAATGCAGGTTTGGGCCTCGGGCCAGAATTCAATCAAAACATGGTAATTATATGATTGCTGTGCTCTACAGCAGTGTTTACCAAAATACCTGATTCAAGTCATTAGCTAGGTTTCCATCCAATGGCGACAGATTTTCAGAATAATATTGTAAAATATGCATAAAGGAAATATGTGCATTTCCCCACCAGTGGTGTTTCCATCAAATGGACTTGTTGCAGATAAAAATCAGTTTGTGATGACCGTTTTCATGTACCGAATAAAAATCTAAAGTTCAATGTGTTAGTTTTGTCACACACTATTGTGTTAAATAGAAGATGTGCCAACTCTGGTCTTGGCACGTGTGCTCTAGCCAACCGCCTGCAGAGATAGTTCCGGTAGGCTAGTCTACATGATGAGATTATTATGGATAAGAACAAAAATATTTGTATATGTCAAGCATCGATCATCATGTCACCAGAATCAGACCCTTGATAGTTATTGGAAAGGAACATCAAGATCACCGTGCACTTTCACCCCCCGTGACCTTCATACATTATTTAATCTGTCACCTAATAAACTGCGTGGTAGTTGGAGGACCACATCATCGCGTGACTCAAGTTTACTTCGATATTATGGTTATATCAATATTTGCGCATAAAGGAATTCCACCGCCACTTCTCGCATAATACATTTTAGACAAAAAGATCCCACCGTGTCGAACGAACAAATTATCTGTCTGCATTTATAAAATTGTACCGAAACTTCCTGTTTCCATCACAGCTGTCGTGATTTTTTTTATACAGTATGATTTTACTCGCAAAAACTGTGGATGGAAACATGGTTAGTGAGGGCTTAATGATTAGTTGACTGGAGTTGGGAAACAATGCTTTACAGGGCCTAAAACCAACTGTATGGTGGTCATAGAAGCAGCCCAATTTTCAATTATTTCGACGGGCCTGATTCTGGTGACATGATGATCAATTTGCCCCCAAGCATGAGACGTTCACGTTGAGATGACTGAAGAGCACATCCATGGTTGTTTTCTGATTACCGCTGTGTGGTTGCTTGAGATACAGGTTCCTCAGTCATTTGGATGATGACTGTGTTAGATGGTTTGATCAAATTCTGGCCCTAAACTAACTTTTACATTATATTATGATTTTTTAAAAAGTTTTTCTCATAACCTATTTATTAAAATATCTAATTGCATTGTTAGCCAATTATCAAAGTTTTCTTTTATACTTGCTTTTGGTTTTGCGACTTTACAGTGTCGTTTTAATTTTTAATTTTTAAGTTGAGTATTAACACAGCCTTAAATGATTTCAGTCTTACGTTGGTTTCTGTGTGGTTATTCAGTCTCATACGTTCATCTCTTCAACACAATTACTGTCATGTAGTACAAATCTGATACTAAGATAGGACACTGACCTCATCATGTGGTCACAAGTTTGGTATCCTGATTCAAATGGTCTTACATTTCTGGTTTAGACTGTTCATTACAGACTGTGATAAACACTATACAGCTCTGGAAAAAATTAAGAGACCACTGCAAAATTATCAGTTTCTCTGGTTTTACTATTTATAGGTATGTGTTTGGGTAAAAATAAATGTTTTGTTTTATTCTATAAACTGACAACATTTCTCCCAAATACCAAATAAAATATTGTCATTTATTTGCAGAAAATGACAAATGGTCAAAATAACAAAGAAGATGCAGTGTTGTCAGACCTCGAATAATGCAAAGAAAATAAGTTCATGTTCATTTTTAAACAACACAATACTAATGTTTTAACTTAGGAAGAGTTCAGAAATCAATATTTGGTAGAATAACCCTGATTTTCAATCACAGCTTTCATGAGTCTTGGCATGCTCTCCACCAGTCTTTCACATTGATGTTGGTTGACTTTATGCCACTCCTTGGTCAAAAATTCAAGCGCCTCGGCTTTGTTTGATGGCTTGTGACCATCCATCTTTCTCTTGATCACATTCCAGAAGTTTTCAATGGGGTTCAGGTCTGGAGATTGTGCTGACCATGACAGGGTCTTGATCTGGTGGTCCTCCATCCACACCTTGATTGACCTGGCTGTGTGGCATGGCGCATTGTCCTGCTGGAAAAACCAATCCTCAGAGTTGGGGAACAATGTCAGAGCAAAAGGAAGCAAATTTTCTTCCAGGACAACCTTGTACATGGCTTGATTAATGCGTCCTTCACAAAGACAAATCTGCCCGATTCCAGCCTTGCTGAAGCGCCCCCAGATCATCACCGATCCTCCACCAAATTTCACAGTGGGTGCGAGACACTGTGGCTTGTAGGCCTCTCCAGGTCTCCGTCTAACCATCAGACAACCAGGTGTTGGGCAAAGCTGAAAATTGGACTCATCAGAGAAGTTGACCTTACTCCAGTTCTCTACGGTCCAATCCTTATGGTATTTTGCAAACCTCAGCCTGGCTCTTCTTTGCTTCTCATTGATGAAGGGCTTTTTTCTAGCTTGGCACGACTTCAGCCCTGCCCTTAGGAGCCTGTTTCGAACCGTCCTCGCCGTGCACTTCACCCCAGCTGCCGTTTGCCATTCTTTTTGTAGGTCACTTGATGTCATCCTACGGTTGTTGAGTGACATTCGAATGAGTTGGCGGTCATCCCAGTCAGTAGAGTCGTTTTCGCCCTCTGCCGGTCTGTAGCTTTGTTGTCCCCAATGCCTGCTGCTTGAACTTGTTCTTATGAACCGCCATCATTGAAATTTTAAGGATGGAAGCAACCTGACACTCACTGTATCCTTCTGCCAGTAAAGCCAGAATTTAACCCTTCTTTTCCTCACTCAAAACGTTCCTTTTCAACTCTTTTGGCATGGTCATAGTTATTTTTTTATTAATTTTACTTTTGAGGCACTATTAGCACTGTTTTTGCCATTGAGCTGGTCCTATTGCAAGAGGATAGTGATGACCACAGCAGTGGTTTTTATACTTTTCCTCGTTAAATAAGATTTGGTTCAGGTGATCACCTAATCAGTACCTAATTCAGTAGAATGAGGTGTGCCTGTGTTGGAATTCAACAGACACTGGAATGGAATGGCTGTCATACATGTAGAGATGCTGATTTAAGAAAAATGTGCAGTGGTCTCTTAATTTTTTCCAGAGCTGTATATAGAATATTGTTTCCTACTTCACATCAAATGTAAATCACTTCATGCAAAGTGCTGTCCTTCCTTCCACTGCACATAATGAGAACTGGCACAATATTCATATGACCCAACTCGAGTGGCCTTGAGGTTGGGCCATTCTGAATATGGTGTAGAACAGATATGAGTTTCTGTCATGTAGAAAGAATAGTCTGTTCTATATAATATATTTATATCTGCAACGTTGAATGTGTTGCACATAGTAAGGCCAAATACTGTCACACAATCAGCCACAAGAGGGCAGCATTCTCTACATTATTTGAAAGCAGATGTTAATCTATAGATCTGGGGGCTTTTTTAAAGTATCTCAAACCACGTTTCCATCCACAGATTTTATGCGACAAGTCATATTGTATTCAACAAAATCACGACAGCTGTGATGGAAACAGGAAGTTTCGGTGTAATTGTATAAATGCCGACAGATAATTTGTTCGTTCAACATGTTGGGATCTTTTTGTGTCGTAAAATCAATTTGCGGGAAATGGCGGTGGAAACGCCTTTATGCGCAAATATTGATATAATCATCTCGAAAATGCGATGATATGGCGTGTGGTCCTCCCACTACTACTCGGGAAACCATACACTTTATTAGGTTACAGATGAACTTCACAGGGTGGTGAAAGTGCACGGTGATGAGTTTGATACTGCCTTCCAATAGATCGAGGGTCTTATTCTGGTGACATGATGGTCGATGCTTGACTGCCGTTTGACAGATAAAAAATATTCTCGCGTTTACCCATAATCTCATGTAGTAGACAAAACAACCCGCACTGTATCTGCTAGCTGTTGGCTAGAGCTCACGTGCCAAGATCAGAGTAGGCAACGTTTTCTATTTAACACAACCGTTTTTGTCTTTCAACTATCGGTAGAGTTGAAAATGCGATGGAAACACATTGAACTTTAGATTTTTATTCGGTACATGAAAAAGTACGTTTTGTGTGCACTATGTCATCATGCAGGGATTTTTATGGGCAACAAATCCGTTTGGTGGAAACACACCACTTGCGGGAAAATGCGCATATTTTATTTATGAAGATTTTAGAATATTCGCATGAAAATCTGTCGCCAATTGAATGGAAACCTAGCTACTGGTTGTATTTTCAAAATGGTCATAGACATACTACTGTTTCTTCAGTAGATCAATACTACCATACTTATTATTCTGAAAAAAATGTCTAGACTGCAGGTACATGTCCAAACCTTTAGGTGGCAGAGTGATGTATTCTTTTGCGGAAAATGCCAAGGAAATGAAAGAAAAACGTGACGTCAGGCTACTGAAACATGTAAACAAACGGGACATCTTTGGTACAAGTACTGCAAATTACATTTGATAACATTAGTTACACGAGTAACCATGAAGAGGGTATTTGTAACTGTAGGAACAACAAGCTTTGATGACCTAATCGAACGTGTTACTTCCCCTGAAGCTGTTCAAGTGAGTATGATCTGTGATGGCTAGTACAGAAGCTAACGTTAGCTAGCTAGCCAACTGTCCTCAAAAACTAGACAATAATAATTTGAGTAGACGTGCCATACCCTCGCATTGTTATATTTCTAGAAAGTTCTTTATCTCTCTCTTGAAGGAGTTGAAAGCCCGCGGCTATCAACATTTGGTCCTGCAGGTCGGACAAGGCTCTATTCTCCCAGATTCAGACAGCTGTCACGAGCTCACGTTAGAGGCCTTTCGATTCAAGGATTCCATCGCTGAAAATATCAGATGTGCCGACCTGGTTATCAGCCATGCTGGTGTGTATCTCTTTTTTAAATAAATTAAACAAACTAGCTAAACTACCATACCATTGTGCTGGTCAATGATGTTGTTTAATTATAATAACATGTCTGGTCTTGTATTTTCAGGGGCAGGTAGTTGTCTGGAGACCCTTGGTGCAGACAAGCCACTGCTAGTGGTGGTCAATGACAAACTTATGGACAATCACCAGCTAGAGCTGGCCAAACAGCTACACCAAGACTCACACCTACTGTACTGCACCCCCAGGTCAGTGTAAATCCTCAACTTGATCATGAGGACTCACACTTTGTCACTGACATATTGTATATGTAGATTTCTGCTAATAAAGTCCTAGAGTTGTCAAACTGTGATTGAAATTTAGTAGGTCAACATACCCTTTTGTCTCAAATTATTTCACAGCACTCTTACTGAGACCCTGAAGACGATGGACCTTGCTGTTCTCTCACCCTTCTTACCTGGACAACCAAAGCATTTTGCCAATTTCCTGGACAAGGCCCTTGGTGTTCAATGATTCCAACGGAGGGCTGTCTCTGAGGTCAACTCAGTGTTCTGTTATGGACTCTGGAGATGTTTGCACTCTTCTTCTTCGTGTGGCTTTCCAGCAGACTAGACAATGTACTGCCTTCCGCAGGTCGGAGTGTGGATTGCACATTTTGGTCACCACCATCTAACCCTGCACCTATACACTATCCCCAAAAACCCACCGCTCCATCCCACTACGTTGGGATGGGAGGATGGAGCCCCTTCTCTCAAAACTTCCTGTAGCTCTTCTGCACTAAAATCTCTCACCCCAAAATATTTCTCTGCTGCTGCAACTACCACATGTCTTCTGTGATTTCCGCTGCATCAGCGCAGTACAGTTGATCACCATGGCTATGATGTTTGCACTCTGAAACTCTCCTCATCTTTGAGATGAACTAGACGTGGGGTTGAGCAGAGGGTAGCCTACATTCTGTTTCCCTCTACGACACCCACAAGCTGGGCAGGACACATTAGAACAGACTGTGACAAAACCACATGATCTTCCCTTATTTTTTCCCGAACTTTCCAATTTCTGATACAATTCTCTCACTTTTTGATGCAAATTAAAGTTGTTACACCTTTCCCATATTCAAGTCATTTAACATATTTTCTTATTAGCTTTATGAACATAGAACTTGGTTGCAATTTGTATCTGTGCTAGAATGGCCATAATTGTATTTATTTATTATTATATATACAGTACCAGTCAAAAGTTTGGACACACCTACTCATTCCAGGGTTTTTCTTTATTTTTACTATTTTCTACATTGTAGAATAATAGTGAAGACATCAAAACTATGAAATAACACATATGGAATCATGTAGTAACCAAAAAAAGTGTTAAACAAATCAAAATATATTTTATATTTGAGATTCTTCAAATAGCCACCCTTTGCCTTGATGACAGCTTTGCACACTCTTGGCATTCTCTTAACCAGCTTCATGAGGTAGTCACCTGGAATGCATTTCAATTAACAGGTGTGCCTTGTTAAAAGTTAATTTGTGGAATTTCTTTCCTTCTTATTGCGTTTGAGCCAATCAGTTGTGTTGTGTTGTGACAAGGTAGGGTTGGTATACAGAAGATAGCCCTATTTGGTAAAAGACCAAGTCCATATTATGGCAAGAACAGCTCAAATAAGCAAAGAGAAACGACAGTCCATCATTACTTTAAGACATGAAGGTCAGTCAATCTGGAAAATTTCAAGAACTTTGAAAGTCTCTTCAAGTGCAGTCGCAAAAACCATTAAGCGCTATGATGAAACTGGCTCTCATGAGGACCGCCACAGGAATGGAAGACCCAGAGTTACCTCTGCTGCAGAGAATAAGTTCATTAGAGTTACCAGCCTCAGAAATTGCAGCCCAAATAAATGCTTCACCTAGTTCAAGTAACAGACACATCTCAACATCAACTGTTCAGAGGAGACCGTGTGAATCAGGCCTTCATGGTCGATCTGCTGCAAATAAAGCACTATTAAAGGACACCAATAAGAAGAAGAGACTTGCTTGGGCCAAGAAACATGAGCAATGGACAATAGACCGGTGGAAATCTGTCCTTTGGTCTGATGAGTCCAAACTCTGTGTCTTTGTGAGACGCAGAGTAGGTGAACGGATGATCTCCGTATGTGTGGTTCCCACCGTGAAGCATGTAGGAGGAGGTGTGATGGTGTGGGGGTGCTTTGCTGGTGACACTGTCTGTGATTTATTTAGAATTCAAGGCAGACTTAACCAGCATGGTTACCACAGCATTCGGCAGCAATACGCCATCTCATCTGGTTTGCACTTAGTGGTACAATCATTTGTTTTTCAACAAGACAATGACCCAACACACCTCCAGGCTGTGTAAGGGCTATTTGACCAAGAAGGAAAGTGATGGAGTGCTGCATCAGATGACCTGGCCTCCAAAATTAATCCTACTTCAACCCAATTGAGATGGTTTGGAATGAGTTGGACCGCAGAGTGAAGGAAAAGCAGCCAACAAGTGCTCAGCATATGTGGGAACTCCTTCAAGACTGTTGGAAAAGCATTCCACGTGAAGCTGGTTGAGAGAATGCCAAGAGTGTGCAAAGCTGTCATCAAGGCAAAGGGTGGCTACTTTGAAGAATCTAAAATATATTTTGATTTGTTAACACTTTTTTGGTTACTACATGATTCCATATGTGTTATTTCATAGTTTTGATGTCTTCACTATTATTCTACAATGTAGAAAATAGTAAAAATAAAGAAAAACCCTTGAATGAGTAGGTGTGTCCAAACTTTTGACTGGTACTGTATATAAAAATGTAAACGCAACATGCAACAATTTTTAAGATTTTACTGAGTTACAGTTCATAGAAGGAAATCAGTCAATTTAAATAAAATCATTAGGCCCTAATTTATGGATTTAACATGACTGGGCAGGGGCGCAGCCATGGAAGGGCATAGGCCCACCCACTGGGGAGCCTGGCCTAGCCAATCAGAATGAGTTATTCCCCACAAAAGGGCTTTATTACAGACAGAAATACTCCTTAGCACACAATTCTCTAAAACAATGTTGGAGGCAGCTTATGGTAGAGAAATTAACATTACATTCTCTGGCAACAGCTCTGTTGGACATTCCTGCAGTCAACATGCCAATTGCACGCTGCCTCAAAACTTGAGACATCTCTGGCATTGTGTTGTGTGACAAAACGGCACATTTTAAAAGTGGCCTTTTATTGTCCCCAGCACAAGGTGCACCTGTGTAATGATCATGCCGTTTAATCAGCTTCTTGATATGCCATGCCTGTCAGGTGGATGAATTATCTTGGCAAAGGAGAAATGCTCACTAACAGGGATGTAAACAAATTTGTGCCCAACATTTTTGAGAAATAAGCTTTTTGTGCTTATGGAACATTTCTGGGATCTTTTATTTCAGCTCATGAAACATGGGACCAACACTTAACATGTTGCGTTTATATTTTTGTTCAGTATAACTACAGTCTACAGAAGCTGAAACATATTCCAAAGAAAATTTAAATCATGTATTGACCCAGAATTTCCATATCGGTGGATCCCTAACTAAAATCTCGGACTGCCCTGTGCCTTGGGCCTCCAAATCACTAAGTCCGCCCCTGTCTGTTAAAAGGTCTGATCTGGCCATGTTCTATTTTAACCAGTTGAAGACAGGCTGATTAGGTATTAGATGCTTGTGGAAGGGGTATATTTTCAACTCGAAATGAGAGGAAAAACAGTAATGGATGTACACTGAGTATACAAAACATTAAGAACACCTGCTCTTTCCATGACATAGACTGACCAGGTGAATCCAGGTGAAAGCTTATTGATGTCACTTGTTAAATCCACTTCAATCAGGGTAGATGAAGGGGAGGAGACGGGTTAAAGAAGGATTTTTACGCCTTGAGACAATTGAAACATGGTTTGTGTATGTGTGCCATTCAGAGGGTGAATGGCAAGACAAAATAGGAAGGTGTTCCTAATGTTTGGTATACTCCGTGTACTGAGTGTAGATACAGTATATTGCAAATCTCATGCTGATTATTTGTTATGAACAGAACAAATTGCAAATATATATAATTTGATACACTATATATACCAAAGTATGTGGACACCCCTTCAAATTAGTGGATTCGGCTGAGTGGTTGCTGACAGGTGTATAAAATCGAGCACACAGCCACGCAATCTCCATAGACAAACATTGGCAGTAGAATGGCCTTACTGAAGAGCTCAGTGACTTTCAACGTGGCACGGTCATAGGATGCCACCTTTCTAACAAGTCAGTTCGTCAAATTTCTGCCCTGCTAGAGCTGCCCCGGTCAACTGTAAGTGCTGTTATTGTGAAGTGGAAACGTCTAGGAGCAACAACGGCTCAGCTGCGAAGTGGAAGGCCACACAAGCTCACAGAACGGGACCGCCGAGTGCTAAAGCGCAAAGTGCTTAAATATCGTCTGTCCTCGGTTGCAACACTCACTACCAAGTTCAAAACTGCCTCTGGAACCAAAGTCAGCACAATAACTGTTCATTGGGAGCTTCATGAAATGGGTTTCCATGGCCGAGCAGCCGCACACAAGCCTAAGATCACCATGCGCAATGCAAAAAGTCGGCTAGAGTGGTGTAAAGCTCGCCGCCATTGGACACTGGAGCAGTGGAAACGCGTTCTCTGGAGTGATGAATCACGCTTCACCATCTGACAGTCCGACGGACAAATCTGGGTTTGGCGGATGCCAGGAGAACGCTACCTGCCCCAATGCATAGTGCCAACTGTAAAGTTTGGTGGAGGAGGAATAATGGTCTGGGGCTGTTTTTAATGGTTTGGGTTAGGCCCGTTAGTTCCAGTAAAGGAACATTTTAACGCTACAGCATACAATTGACATCCTAGACGATTCTTTGCTTCTAACTTTGTGGCAACAGTTTGGGGAAGGCCCTTTCCTGTTTCAGCATGACAATGCCACCGTGCACAAAGCGAGGACCATACAGAAATGGTTTGTTGAGATTGGTGTGGAAGAACTTGACTGGCCTGCACAGATCCCTGACCTGAACCCCATCGAACCCCTTTGGAATTAATTGGAACGCGGACTGCGAGCCAGGCCTAATCGCCCAACATCAGTGCCCGACCTCACTAATGCTCTTGTGGCTGATTGGAAGCAAGTCCCCGCCGCAATGTTCCAACCTCTAGTGGAAAGCCTTCCCAGAAGAGTGGAGGCTGTTATAGCAGCAAAGGGGGACCAACTCCATATTCATGCCCATGATTTTGGAATGAGATGTTCGACGAGCAAGTGTCCACATACTTTTGGTCATTTAGTGTATATTAAATCTGTTTTAGAAGACTTGCTGTATTGCTCATATTTGCTATTGTCTTGATATGGTTGTTATGTTGTCTGTACGTGTGATTCAGCTTGTCGTTCACGAATGACGACACTAGTCAGCACACTGTAATAAGGCTGACATAGGTAGGAGTAGGATTGTGCTCTGGCATCAAAACTAACACCACATCCTGTTCAGACAGAGATTAAGGCAGACAGTAAGCAGGCTCCAAAATAAAAGACCAACAAAAGGAGAAGAAAACATCTCCTTTTGTGTCGCAATTAATATTATGACTTCATAATCATGTATCCAATCCATGGAATGTTTATCAAAAAGCTTTCGTGACTTAGGCTTCTCATTCTCGCGAGGGACTCCGGTATCTCACAGCTTCTTGAATGATGTTCATCTATATTAAACACGGAGGTAAGACCAAAGTCATATTATGAATTCAACTAGTTTCACATTTTATGTTTGCAGTATTAGAAATTGTATTTAAAATAATTTCCTTATTTCTATCCTACCTTTGCAGACAATGATCAGTTTCTGGCCAACACCAACTGCCCTGTGGTTCTCCTGCTGCAGTACATGAGAGCTAAGATGGGCCTGCTGGAGACGGGTGGGAGTTCAGAGGGGGGGTCATCAGGGAGGGTGGGATGGAGGCCTGGAGGGTGATGATGACAGTTTCCTGATTGAAATGCTGCTGTGCCAATGGTCCCTAAGGCCATTGCTCTTACAGGCAAGGGGGGGCTTGAGTCTATCCCAAGTTTAGTGCCACTGTTGTAACTAAGGCAGGGAATGTGGATGGAGAGTGCTGATGTGAGAATCATGGATGTGGTTTGGGGTGCCGAAACGTGTGTGTGGGGGTTCACCGGAGGCTGGCGTTAAATATTTCACACTGCTCAACTCCAATGGTGTCTGCTTACACCTGCTGGGTCCTGCTACACTCACCACTGCTTTAGAGCAAGGCCCAGAGCAAGCTTCCTGCAATAATGATGCTAGCATTACCACTCTCATTAGCACTGACATTAATGGGGCTTGCTGATGAGTGGGTGTGACCATCGCAAGGCTATCAGCTGTAAATCACACACTCAGCCATCTCTAATGGACACCAAGCATGTTATATTCAACCAGTCTTGGTTCTCTCTTCAGATGGATAGATGTCTTAAATGTGTCTATGTGCATGTGTGTTTCAGAGCTGGTGGATCTGTGTGATGACCACGGGGCTCTGAAGCTTCTCTTTCTGTCCCAGCAGCCTCAGGAGAGTGCCAGCCGACTACTTTCTCCCCGCTGCTCCCTCACATTCTGCATTGTTAATCGTGAGTTCTATGAAAGTAGAACCACTAGAGTGGACAAGGCCTCTATGAAACTATTTATAATTGCCGAAAAAGGAGTTTCTATCTATACATGGCTCTTCTTTGTTTTGAAGTATTTGTTTATCTTATCAGGTAACCCAAAGGATGGTGCCTATGTTTCCATTACTCCCTTAGTGGCCAACCCAGACCCTGCACTTCTGGGTAACTATAAACTCTGCTTGTTAATTATGTGTGTGCATTTGCATAAAGTAGTTCATGTGTATCTTCTGTAGGATATACACTGCTCAAAAAAATAAAGGGAACACTTAAACAACACATCCTAGATCTGAATGAATGAAATAATCTTATTAAATACTTTTTTCTTTACATAGTTGAATGTGCTGACAACAAAATCACACAAAAATGATCAATGGAAATCAAATTTATCAACCCATGGAGGTCTGGATTTGGAGTCACCCTCAAAATTAAAGTGGAAAACCACACTACAGGCTGATCCAACTTTGATGTAATGTCCTTAAAACAAGTCAAAATGAGGCTCAGTAGTGTGTGTGGCCTCCACCCCTACAACGCCTGGGCATGCTCCTGATGAGGTGGCGGATGGTCTCCTGAGGGATCTCCTCCCAGACCTGGACTAAAGCATCCGCCAACTCCTGGACAGTCTGTGGTGCAACGTGGCGTTGGTGGATGGAGCGAGACATGATGTCCCAGATGTGCTCAATTGGATTCAGGTCTGGGGAACGGGTGGGCCAGTCCATAGCATCAATGCCATCCTCTTGCAGGAACTGCTGACACACTCCAGCCACATGAGGTCTAGCATTGTCTTGCATTAGGAGGAACCCAGGGCCAACCGCAACAGCATATGGTCACAAGGGGTCTGAGGATCTCATCTCAGTACCTAATGGCAGTCAGGCTACCTCTGGCGAGCACATGGAGGGCTGTGCGGCCCCCCAAAGAAATGGCACCCCACACCATGACTGACCCACCGCCAAACCGGTCATGCTGGAGGATGTTGCAGGCAGCAGAACGTTCTCCACGGCGTCTCCAGACTCTGTCACGTCTGTCTCATGTGCTCAGTGTGAACCTGCTTTCATCTGTGAAGAGCACAGGGCGCCAGTGGCGAATTTGCCAATCTTGGTGTTCTCTGGCAAATGCCAAACGTCCTGCACGGTGTTGGGCTGTAAGCACAACCCCCAACTGTGGACGTCGGGCCCTCATACCACCCTCATGGAGTCTGTTTCTGACCGTTTGAGCAGACACATGCACATTTGTGGCCTGCTGGAGGTCATTTTGCAGGGCTCTGGTAGTGCTCCTCCTGCTCCTCCTTGCACAAAGGCGGAGGTAGCGGTCCTGCTGCTGGGTTGTTGCCCTCCTACGGCCTCCTCCACATCTCCTGATGTACTGGCCTGTCTCCTGTAGCGCCTCCATGCTCTGGACACTACGCTGACAGACACAGCAAACCTTCTTGCCACAGCTCGCATTGATGTGCCATCCTGGATGAGCTGCACTACCTGAGCCACTTGTGTGGGTTGTAGACTCTGTCTCATGCTACCACTAGAGTGAAAGCACCGCCAGCATTCAAAAGTGACCAAAACATCAGCCAGGAAGCATAGGAACTGAGAAGTGGTCTGTGGTCACCACCTGCAGAACCACTTCTTTATTGGGGGTGTCTTGCTAATTGCCTATAATTTCCACCTGTTGTCTATTCCATTTGCACAACAGCATGTGAAATGTAATGACAGAAGTGTGATTGACTTGGAGTTACATTGTGTTGTTTAAGTGTTCCCTTTATTATTTTGAGCAGTGTATTTGTTTACCCTAGGTCTTAGTGTGTGTCTATATGTTGTACCTGTTTGTTTGTGTTTTAGAGAGCCTGCAGACTCAGACTGACAGCCTGGAGAGGGCTCGTCTCAGACAGCTCCGCTCTCAGAAGGACCGCAGAGCCAAAGAGGCGCCCACTCAGACTCAACCCACACAGACCGTGAGTGTGTGTGCATGTGTGTCTATGTGCTCCATCAATTACTTGGGCATATAGAAGTTTAAAACAAAAATATAAGTCTTAGAAGTGTTTTTATTTTATTTTTGTACCCAACTTTTGTGCTGTGTCCCAAAGGCTAAGAGCCGTGGCCGTGCGGTACATATGGACGCCCCTGACGACGAACCCTCCAATCGCCGGACTGGAGGCAGGAGGAGCAGGAACTGAGAGAACCTATCAATTTTACAATCATTTATGTACACATAATGGTGGAAATATGATCAAGTGGACCCTGAGTCTATGTAAGTCTAAGCTAGCCAATAGTCAACAATGTTGAATAATACAGTCGTCGTGAACCCTTCGTGGAACTCTTGATCAACACGACAATCCTGGGATTCTTGTGTTTTCACAATCATACCTAACCAGACCCTGTTATACACTGGATTGTGTAGGGTACATTTCTGGGTTTGATCCTCTTGGTGTACCCCCATTCAGACCAAAGGTAAGTCCTGGGTCTGTATTGCATTGTGGAAGATGCAATGATCATTATCAATGATTTACAGAGAACAAGGTTGTTGTACCAAATATGACCAGAAGGGAGAGATAAGATTCAACAGGTCCAGTGAAGTATTTTTTGTTTGTTTGTTTGTTTAAGCAAGTGTTGTGAGTGCCTATGATGGTGCTGCTAATGTGAATAAATATTCACATTCTTGTCTTTACAGACTTGTCTGGATTAACAATGTTTTTGATCTGTAGTGGGTGCTATAAAAAGCCCTATTATTCATATATACATATATTCTAGAAATCGTATGACTATAGATAGAAATAGAAATCTCTTATCCAATTGTTACACTCCCACGTCTAATACGCTTTAAGTTCTGAAAGGAAGAGAGTTTTAAGATGGTCCCTTGAAATTAAGTGATGTCACTTTCTGCTTCTGTGATTGGTGGGTATGAATACCTGTTTGTTACCAAGCTTTAATCAGTTGGGAAAATTGGATGAAAATAACTTAATTGGGGAAAATATATTTAGAATGGGTGTGAAATCATAACTGAAGCTCTGACATCAGTGTTTATTTTCCAATAGTGAGAGTTTCTTTTTGTCTCTTAATCTTTCTTTTCTTTTCGTCGAGTTGTTATTGCAATAATTATGTGTCTTGCAATATGATCAACATGCACATTTTGCTTTTTGAGGCTTTATCAGATTAATTTTCTTCTTGAAATTCATTCATCTTGACCAGTGAGTGAACTTTAAATTAGGGGTGGTATGTTCAGACTAACTGACTGAGGGACTGAGTGGTGTGACAGTGGGCTAACTAACTGAAATGTCTTACAGTGGGCTGACTGACAGAGGGACTGACTGAGTGGTGTGACAGTGGGCTAACTGACTGAGGGACTGACTGAGCTGTCTTACAGCGGGCTGACTGACTGAGGGACTGAGTTGTGTGACAGTGTGCCAGTCCCTCTGCTAAAGGTTTATTTAGCCACCTCTGGTGGGTGGCTTGGCACTGTGAAACAGGAAGTCGTGGGTGAAATGCCAGCAGGTGGTTCCTCCCAGTGTTTGTGGTTTACCATATCTTCTAAGTTATGTACAGGCCTGGATCAGATGGTTTCAACGGCTCCATAGTGTACGTGCCTGGTAACATTTGGCACATTGTTGTTCGTGGGGTGACTGCCTGGGGGATTTTGAGGAAGAGTTACCAGAGTGTGGAGGGTAGCATTACTGCACAGCGGCAGAAGATTATGAAATAACTTGTTCTCTTGCTGCTGGTAGATGGCTATGAGCCAGAGTTTGATTAGTAAAAGATTACTAACTTCCTTCCCTAGAATCACTGGATTCATTTGTTCATGTATGTCTGTGAAAAGCCCATTAACGGCAAGGAACAAAGTCCTTGATTTTGCTTCACCACAGCACCCATTTTGTTGAAGTGCCATCTTTTTCAACTATTTATTCCTAAACTGAAACAAACACCTCAAGAAAGGGAAGAAGGATGCATTTTAGAAGTGTTTTTATAGGGCTACTGTGTCAGGCCATACTATGTAGGCCATTACAGCTGTGTCTTGCAGATGCCCTAACTAACCACTTGCTAAAGACTATAAAATAGGGAAGTAAGTCAGCTGTTGTAAAAAGTTACACTGAGAGTCTAGACGTCATTTAGAAAGATGGAGAGTTGTGACATAGGAAACTCAGAAAGGATGCTCTTTGAGCAACTATTCATCAGTGGTGGAAAAAGTACCCAATTGTCATACTTGAGTAAAAGTAAAGATCAAATCAAATCAAATGTTATTTGCCACATGCGCCGAATACAACAGGTGTAGACCTTACAGTGAAATTCTTACTTACAAGCCCTTAACCAACAATGCAGTTTTAAGAAAAACAAGTGTTAAGTAAAAAATAGATAAGTAAAAAAATAAAAATAATGAAAGAGCAGCAGTAAAATAAAATTACAGTAGGGAGGCTACAGGGGGTACCGGTACAGAGTCAATGTGCGGTAATATGTACATGTAGTTAGAGTTAACGTGACTATGCATAGATAATAAACAGAGTAGCAGCAGCGTAAAAGAGGGGGTGGGGTGGGATGGGGGGACAATGCAAATAGTCCGGGTAGCCATGATTAGCTGTTCAGGAGTCTTATGGCTTGGGGGTAGAATCCGTTAAGATGCCTTTTGGACCTAGATGTGGCGCTCCGGTACCGCTTGCCGTGCGGTAGCAGAGAGAACAGTCTATGACTAGGGTGGCTGGAGTCTTTGACAATTTTTAGGGCCTTCCTCTGACACCGCCTGGTATAGAGGTCCTGGATGGCAGGAAGCTTGGCCCTAGTGAGATGATATCTCTTCCCTCAATGAATATTCAGCTACTTCACCCTCACATGGGGATGAGATAATGAATATAGGCCTTAGTTTAGCTAATGAACAAAATACAGTTAAATGAATACAGTTAAACAAAGGTCCAGTGAAATGTAGTAGCCTCATTCCTTAAAAGGAAATGACTCAAGTAAAATGAAAGTCACCCAGTAAAATACTACTTGAGTAAAAGTCTACAAGTATTTGGTTTTAAATATACTTAAGTATCAAAAGTAAATGTAATTGCAAAAATGTCCTTAAGTATCAAAAGTAAAAGTGAAAGTATAAATAATTTCAAATTCCTTATATTAAGCAAACCAGATGGCACCATTTTCTTGTTTTCTTAATTTACGGATAGCCAGGAGCACACTCCAACACTTAGACATCATTCAGAAACAAAGCATTTGTGTTTAGTGAGTCCGCCAGATCAGAGGCAGTAGAGATGACTAGGGATGTTCTCTTGATACATGTGTGAATTAGACCATTTCTGTCCTGCTAAGTATTCAAAATGTAACAAGTACTTTTATGGATGGAGTAAAAAGTACATCATTTTCTTTAGGAATGTAGTGAATTAAAAGTAAAAGTTGTCAAAAATATAAATAGTAAAGTAATGTACAGATACCCCAAAAAACGACTTAAGTAGTACTTTAAAGTATTTTTACTTAATTACTTTACACCACTGCTATTCATTCGATATTTTCATTAGCCTACTTAGTAAATCAGAATATTGTGTATGAAAACATGATTTAGTGTGCCATGTAATACTAACATCACTAACATCATCATGAACCTTGGAGATGGGATAATGGGGTTATTAACTATTCCAAGAAGTGTTATGAGTCTTTGCCCTTTGCTGCAAAACCGCTTGCTCAGGTTGCTATCAGTCACTTTATGCAACCCTTGTTGCATTGTCAAATTGTACCTTTAGAAACATATAATGGAATGTTCTAACATTATTTCATGAAAAATTACACTTATGAAATGACCCCTCCAGTTCAATTGTGGAGAGGTTGCTCTCTATTCTGATCATTTAGATTAGAGTTAGCTGGTTCAGACTGGTCTTGTCTTACCCTAAATGGGTAACGCATTATATTGTTGTGGACATAAACGTGTGTTAATCTAATATGTATTCAGGCCTTAGAATCTAGTGGCTCAGCTTTTCTCCTCTCTAGTTTCTCCAGCAGTTACAACGATTACATCTAGCACATTCAAAGGATATTCAAACATTTAAAAGTAAAGTCATATGAAATATGTCATGGTATTTCATCAGTTATTATGACATGTGCAAGGGGAAATATTTCAGGCTGGTGCAATTTCAGTGACCAGCAGTCCATAGCTCTAAGGGGTGTGCTAACAAGGCTGACTTGTCATTGCTCTGAGCTTGTTTTGTGTGCCTGGATGTGTTTTTAGCAGCAGCAGAATGAGAATGCTGGTACAGCAGTCCCCTCTCCCAGTGGAACTGGGGCAACGATGACTGTGAGCTGTCATCATTAATGGGGGTGAATCTTGGGTAACTGTCTCTCTCAACATTCACTGGTAGTTTATTGATTCCCTTCACAGATGACTCAGTCAATGTCAATAACTCCTGATATTATAGACCCATATAAGGCCCAAGATCTGAATAAACTCCTTGTTCTAGAAAAATAGCTAACACTGATGAGATTGAAGGGGGGGGTCAAGGTCTTTGAACTCAGCAGGCTAATTACGGAAAATATTTAGACCTCATATGTTCCCTTGAAGTAAACAGATGCGTTTCACACTCACTCCCTGTAGGTCTCTCACTTCACCTCTCTTCTCTACCTCAGCCTTGTTGCTTATTTTTTTAAAAATTTTTAGTAATTTGGCAGACGCTCTTATCCAGAGCGACTTACAGTTAGTGAGTGCATACATTTTTTTTCATACTGGCCCCCCGTGGGAATCGAACCCACAACCCTGGCGTTGCAAGCGCCATGCTCTACCAACTGAGCTACACGGGGCTTATGCCGTCTTTCTCCTGAGGGAGGCAGAGGCCAATAGTGTAAGAAGCTACTTTTGGCAATAAAACAAACTACATTTAAAATCTTTAGATTGTAAATGTAAAATGTAATAGAATAACATTGACATAAATCTGAGTTTATTCGTCATATACACAGGATACAGCGGGGTGTAAATGGTACAAGGAGTAAATGCTTACTCCTCTCAACAGTGCAGTAACCATAAAATATAAAGTAAAACTACTCAATAACAGTCTTGTTTGTGTCTCAAAGACCCACCATTTTCTTTAAAGGTCCAATGCATCCATTTTTATCTCAATATTAAATCATTTCTGGGTATCAATTAAGTACCTTACTGTGATTGTTTTCTATTAAAATGGTCAAAAAGAAACAAAAATAGCTTCATAGCAAAGAGCAATTTCTCAAGCAAGAATGTTGCTAGGATTGTCTAGGAGTGGTCTGAGTGGGGAGGGGAAAACTGAAAACTAGCTGTTATTGGCAGAGATGTTTGGAACTGTCTTTTTTATTGGTCTATTAACTAATTTACCGCCTGGTGATGACACCAGGCAGGCCAAAACTCTATCCCACCAAAACAGGCAGACATTTCAGGCGGTGTTTTCAAACAGCTCCTACACTAAAGGCTTCCGCATGCTTCAGTTCAGCTGATGCCTAGCCTAGGCAAACCAAACTAGTGTGCTTGTATACACCCTTAAAAGACCTTCGCTTGAAAAACGAGAAAAAAGCGGAAATAGAACTGCTTGTCCATCTTGAGATGCTGTAGCCAGTATACGCTTCCTCAAAATAGTCAGAATGAATCTAAGATAATTTAAGAAATCTGTCATAATTTCTTCTTTTTTTGCAGAGGAGATCTTAGTCGCGCAATTTTACATCTAACTAAGATGTTTGGTGCAGTATTTCTCAATGAAAACATGTGCATGAAAACGAGTCGTCTCTCGTTGAATTACAACAAACACTTAATTGAAGAATCCCTACTGTTGACCAATCACCACCGAAGGGGCGTCGACTTCGCCTTCTGAACTTTGGCTTGCCTCAAGAAAATGTTTTGTGCACGAACAGCTGAAAAAACCCTTACCAAAATGAACAAAAATGTCACAAAATGTCATCATAATATATGCACAAACTCTTCCGAACTGTTTCGGATGGGAAGTATGTTTTGCCTTAAAAGGGCATTATCATCATTTTCACAATTTCACAGTATTATTCCAACTTCATAGTGTGGAAATACACTGCTCAAAAAAATAAAGGGAACACTTAAACAACACATCCTAGATCTGAATGAATGAAATAATCTTATTAAATACTTTTTTCTTTACATAGTTGAATGTGCTGACAACAAAATCACACAAAAATTATCAATGGAAATCAAATTTATCAACCCATGGAGGTCTGGATTTGGAGTCACCCTCAAAATTAAAGTGGAAAACCACACTACAGGCTGATCCAACTTTGATGTAATGTCCTTAAAACAAGTCAAAATGAGTCTCAGTAGTGTGTGTGGCCTCCACGGGCCTGTATGACCTCCCTACAACGCCTGGGCATGCTCCTGATGAGGTGGCGGATGGTCTCCTGAGGGATCTCCTCCCAGACCTGGACTAAAGCATCCACCAACTCCTGGACAGTCTGTGGTGCAACGTGGCGTTGGTGGATGGAGCGAGACATGATGTCCCAGATGTGCTCAATTGGATTCAGGTCTGGGGAACGGGCGGGCCAGTCCATAGCATCAATGCCTTCCTCTTGCAGGAACTGCTGACACACTCCAGCCACATGAGGTCTAGCATTGTCTTGCATTAGGAGGAACCCAGGGCCAACCGCACCAGCATATGGTCTCACAAGGGGTCTGAGGATCTCATCTCGGTACCTAATGGCAGTCAGGCTACCTCTGGCGAGCACATGGAGGGCTGTGCGGCCCCCAAAGAAATGCCACCCCACACCATGACTGACCCACCGCCAAACCGGTCATGCTGGAGGATGTTGCAGGCAGCAGAACGTTCTCCACGGCGTCTCCAGACTCTGTCACGTCTGTCACATGTGCTCAGTGTGAACCTGCTTTCATCTGTGAAGAGCACAGGGCGCCAGTGGCGAATTTGCCAATCTTGGTGTTCTCTGGCAAATGCCAAACGTCCTGCACGGTGTTGGGCTGTAAGCACAACCCCCACCTGTGGACGTTGGGCCCTCATACCACCCTCATGGAGTCTGTTTCTGACCGTTTGAGCAGACACATGCACATTTGTGGCCTGCTGGAGGTCATTTTGCAGGGCTCTGGCAGTGCTCCTCCTGCTCCTCCTTGCACAAAGGCGGAGGTAGCAGTCCTGCTGCTGGGTTGTTGCCCTCCTACAGCCTCCTCCACGTCTCCTGATGTACTGGCCTGTCTCCTGGTAGCGCCTCCATGCTCTGGACACTACGCTGACAGACACAGCAAACCTTCTTGCCACAGCTCGCATTGATGTGCCATCCTGGATGAGCTGCACTACCTGAGCCACTTGTGTGGGTTGTCGACTCCGTCTCATGCTACCACTAGAGTGAAAGCACCGCCAGCATTCAAAAGTGACCAAAACATCAGCCAGGAAGCATAGGAACTGAGAAGTGGTCTGTGGTCACCACCTGCAAAACCAGTCCTTTATTGGGGGTGTCTTGCTAATTGCCTATAATTTCCACCTGTTGTCTATTCCATTTGCACAACAGCATGTGAAATTTATTGTCAATCAGTGTTGCTTCCTAAGTGGACAGTTTGATTTCACAGAAGTGTGATTGACTTGGAGGAGTTACATTGTGTTGTTTAAGTGTTCCCTTTATTTTTTTGAGCAGTGTATATATAAAACACAGGAAAATCAAGTTTTTGACTGCACTGGGCCTTTAAGACAATTGATATCTCTTGCTTAGGAAGAGTATTTTATAAACGACAAAAGCTACATAAGGTAGTGAATTAGGAGGGAATGTTCATGTCTCTAACAAATGTCTTGTGGATCCCAGCGTCCAAAAAGAACGAAAACATTCTCATTTAGCAGGACATAATTGAATGATGCCCAGATTACTGTTTTAGAACAAAAGCACTATTCAGTCAAGACCCGTGTGGGGACTGAGTTAGTCCAAGCAGAAAGCAACAACGGGGCAGAAGGTCAATAAAATTATAATTATTTCCGAAGGCAATAGCCATTGGTGGATATCACGTTTGGGGAGAGAGCAATGACACTTGTTTATCTCCAGACCACAGTAGCAGGGAACCATGAATGGCTGTGATCTAACCTGGCATTTACAGAAAGGGCCCACCCACTTCTTGGCCATGTTTAAGAGGCAGGGAAAAGGGGGTCTATTTTTCACAAATCTGTATTAGCTCTGTGGCTCTGATGACATATGCCCGAATCTTGGTCCACCCTCTCTCAAATGTTTTTACTTGAACAGGAAATATTTGAAATGGTTGACTTGGTTAAAAAAAATTTTTTTACACAACAACAATCATACTACGCCTCATATTCATTCATATGGATTGGGGACATTGCTGCAGTAGCAACTTAATCTCGTTTGACAAAGATTTGCTTTCTTTAAGGAATTTATATAATTTCTTGTCCAACCAAAATAGTATAATCCCAGTGGTGCTCTGAGATATTGGTTTTCTCCAGGTTGGAGAGCACGTCAGGCTCTGAGACAAACTTACTAAATACAGACAGGCAAGAGCACTCCTCAGCTAGAGTCCCCCCTGGGGCCCTGCTGACAGTGCTATGAAAGGGTGGGATTTTATGTAATCATTTAATATCAAGCAATAAATGGATTACCCTGTCTATTGTTGTCTCAGCCTGCTTTGCTTCTCCATGCCTCTCCTAGGGATTTGAATTATGCAAGCCATTATAGAGTTCTGGGCCAGGGTGAACCATTTCATGTTTCAGCTTCTGTAGACTGTAGTTATACTGAACAAAAATATAAACACAGCATGTAAAGTGTTGGTCCCATGTTGCATGCGCTGACATAATAGATCCCAGAAATGTTCCATACACACAAAAAGCTTATTTCTCAAAAATGTTGTGCACAAATTTGTTTACATCCCAAGATAATCCATCCACCTGACAGGTGTGACACATCAAGAAGCTGATTAAACAGCATGATCATAACATAGGTGCCCCTTGTGCTGGGGACAATAAAAGGCCACTCTAAAATGTGCAGTTTTGTCACATAACACAATGCCACAGCTGTCTCGTTTTGAGGGAGCGTACAATAGGCATGCTGACTGCAGGAATGTCCACCAGAGCTGAAAATGTCCCAGTTCCATGGCCTGCATTCTCACCAGACATGTCACCCATTGAGCATGTTTGGGATGCTCTGGATTGACATGTACGAAAGCGTGTTCCAGTTCCCGCCAATATCCAGCAACTTCGCACAGCCATTAAAGAAGAGTGGGACAACATTCCACAGGTCACAATCAACAGCCTGATCAACTCTATGCGAAGGAGATGTTTCGCGCTGCATGAGGAAAATGATGGTCACACCAGATACTGATTGGTTTTCTGATCCACGCCCCTACCTTTTTTTAAAGGTATCTGTGACCAACAGATGCATATCGGTATTCCCAGTCATGTGAAATCCATAGATTAGGGCCTAATGAATTTATTTCAGTTGACTGATTTCCTTATATGAACTGTAAGTCAGTAAAATCTTAGAAATTGTTGCATGTTGCGTTTATATTTTTGTTCAGTGTATATATGTTTCCTTAGATGAAGGCTATTCTACTATCAGTAAGATGATTGCTTATTTTTCTATATCCCAAAAATGATATTCTTGGCGAGCATTTGTATTTAGTCAGTGTGTATGAATCAACGTCTACAGAGAACATTGTTACAGATTCCCAGCCAAGAAAAAGCGCTTTGGTGTCAGATTCCACACAAGAATAACGTTTTCCCCTATTCCTTTGTACAAATAAAACAGGCTAATATATTAGCACCAATTAACCTATTAGCAGTTGAAGAAACAGAATCGTGTGTTTTTCTAGTTATATCATATTGTCACAAGTGCAATCTCAGATGTGTGTTTTGTTTCTATACTGTTTGTCAACTACTTTTCTATTGTTCTAGCCTGCTTTTGTGATGTTAGGGGCCACATTTTGAACTGTAGATGAATTAGTTAAGGACAGTTTATAATTTACTGGGGGGATGGGGGTCCCAACTCAAGGTGTAATAAAATAAATTGCACCCCCCTCACAATGTTACAAATATTTTCACATGATCCTCCCCTTGTACTGTCAAATAAATTGCACACTCTCCCCCCTCATAGAACTAACAAAAAAATAATGTTTACGAACACAAATAACTGTAATGACCCTGTGTTGCGCAGTGGTCTAAGGCACTGCATCGCAGTGCTAGCAGTGCCACTAGAGATCCTGGTTCGAATCCAGGCTCTGTCGTAGCCAGCCGCGACCGGGAGACCAATGGGGCGGCGCACAATTGGTCCAGGGTAGGGGAGGGACTGGCCGGCAGGGATGTAGCTCAGTTGGTAGAGCATGGCGTTTGCAACGCCAGAGTTGTGAGTTCGATTCCCACGGGGGGCCAGTATAACAAATAATGTATGCACTCACTAACTGTAAGTCGCTCTGGATAAGAGCGTCTGCTAAATGTTTATAAATGTGGATATCGACTTTGCCACTTCAGCATCCTTTTGAGGCACATTGGATACCATGCAGGGCTACGGGCCAGAACGTTAACGGTTTGCCGACCACCACAGACGAGCTCACTCTCCCTCCCTGTTTCCTTACACTACGATCAAAGGCGGCTGCAGACAATGATCAGCTAGGGGGAAATCAGATTTTCAACATTTTGATGCCATATTTATTATTATATAAAATATACAGTGAGGGAAAAAAGTATTTGATCCCCTGCTGATTTTGTACGTTTGCCCACGGACAAAGAAATGATCAGTCTATCATTTTAATGGTAGGTTTATTTGAACAGTGAGAGACAGAATAACAACAAAAAAATCCTGAAAAACCCATGTCAAAAATGTTATAAATTGATTTGTATTTTAATGAGGTAAATAAGTATTTGACCCCTCTGCAAAACTTGACTTAGTACTTGGTGGCAAAACCCTTGTTGGCAATCACAGAGGTCAGACGTTTCTTGTAATTGGCCACCAGGTTTGCACACATCTCAAGAGGGATTTTGTCCCACTCCTCTTTGCAGATCTTCTCCAAGTCATTATGGTTTCGAGGCTGACGTTTGGCAACTCAAACCTTCAGCTCCCTCCACAGATTTTCTATGGGATTAAGGTCTGGAGACTGGCTAGGCCACTCCAGGACCTTAATGTGCTTCTTCTTGAGCCACTCCTTTGTTGCCTTGGCCGTGTGTTTTTGGTCATTGTCATGCTGGAATACCCATCCACGACCCATTTTCAATGCCCTGGCTGAGGGAAGGAGGTTCTCACCCAAGATTTGACGGTACATGGCCCCGTCCATCGTCCCTTTGATGCAGTGAATTTGTCCTGTCCCCTTAGCAGAAAAACACCCCCAAAGCATAATGTTTCCACCTCCATGTTTGACGGTGGGGATGGTGTTCATAGGCAGCATTCCTCCTCCTCCAAACTCGGCGAGTTGAGTTGATGCCAAAGAGCTCGATTTTGGTCTCATCTGACCACAACACTTTCACCCAGTTCTCCTCTGAATCATTCAGATGTTCATTGGCAAACTTCAGACGGGCCTGTATATGTGCTTTCTTGAGCAGGGGGACCTTGCGGGCACTGCAGGATTTCAGTCCTTCACGGCATAGTGTGTTACCAATTGTTTTCTTGGTGACTATGGTCCCAGCTGCCTTGAGATCATTGACAAGATCCTCCCGTGTGGTTCTGGGCTGATTCCTCACCGTTCTCATGATCATTGCAACTCCACGAGGTGAGATCTTGCATGGAGCCCCAGGCCGAGGGAGATTGACAGTTCTTTTGTGTTTCTTTCATTTGCGAATAATCGCACAAACTCTTGTCACCTTCTCACCAAGCTGCTTGGCGATGGTCTTGTAGCCCATTCAAGCCTTGTGTAGGTCTACAATCATGTCCCTGACATCCTTGGAGAGCTCTTTGGTCTTGGCCATGGTGGAGAGTTTGGAATCTGATTGATTGATTGCTTCTGTGGACAGGTGTCTTTTATACAGGTAACAAGCTGAGATTAGGAGCACTCCCTTTAAGAGTGTGCTCCTAATCTCAGCTCGTTACCTGTATAAAAGACACCTGGGAGCCAGAAATCTTTCTGATTGAGAGGGGGTCAAATACTTATTTCCCTCATTAAAATGCAAATCAATTTATAACATTTGTTACATGCGTTTTTCTGGATTTTTTTGTTGTTATTCTGTCTCTCACTGTTCAAATAAACCTACCGTTAAAATTATAGACTGATCATTTCTTTGTCAGTGGGCAAACTTACAAAATCAGCAGGGGATCAAATACTTTTTTCCCTCACTGAATGCAACACATTTTCCACCAGTATCTGTGCCAATACACCATACAACCAATAAACAAAGCATACCGACTTCAGGCACCTCAATATCATGGTTTGCATTTTCATCACCTCAATAAATAGACTGTCAATCTGGACAAACAGAACATACATCCCTCCTTACCTTGTAGTCTTACCCAGTATCGAAGGCTTGCCTTGACAATCTCAGAATGTCATTAAACTTCTCTTTACATTCATCAAATTGCCGCTGCACAGTTTGTATTTACTGATTTATTTTATTTGTCAGTTGAAAAATATACATACACTGACTGTACAACACATTAGGAACCTTCCTAATATTGAGTTGCACACCCTTTTCCACAGGGATGCTGGCCCATGTTCACTCCAATGCTTCCCACAGTTGTGTTAAGTAGGCTGGATGTCCTTTGGGTGCTGGACCATTCTTGATACACGCGGGAAACTGTTGAGCGTGAAAAACCCAGCAGCATTGCAGTTCTTGACACACTCAAACCGGTGCGCCTGGCACCTATTTCCATACCCCGTTCAAAGGCATGTAAATATTTTGTCTTGAAATCCCTCTGAATGGCACACATACACAATCCATGTCTCAATTGTCTAAAAGCTTAAAGATCCTCCTTTAACCTGTCTCCTCCCCTTCATCTACACTGGTTGTAGTGGATTTAACAAGTGACATCAATAAGGGATCATAGCTTTCAATTGTATTCACCTGGTCAGTCTATGTCATGGAAAGAGCAGGTGTTCCTAATGTTTTGTACACTCAGTGTATATTATTTCCATTCAGTACAAAGATTTGTAAAAGTGACCGGGATTGCACAATAAAGTCGGGAATTTACAGCTCGCAGATACAGTGCGGGTATAGCCTCCATGATGAGATTATTATGGGCAAAAGTGAGAGATTATTTGTATTTGTCAAACGGCAGCCAAGCATCGATCATCATGTCACCAGAATAAGACCATCGATATGTATTGAAAGGAGCATCAATGTCATCACCGTGCACTTTCGCCACTCTGTGAAGTTCATCATAACTTATTTCATCTGTCGCCTAATAAACTGCATGCTTTCCCATGATGTCATGACTTTTTTTTGTACTTTTTTTGTACTTTACTCACATAAAAAGGATGGAGGGAAACCTGGTTAATGTCAAGCCATTTTGAGGATGCTGGAATTATATTTTGGATGAATGTGCGCATGACTACAGGAGACTTTTGAAGTAGCCTAATCAGATTAAAACATTCTGACTTGTTCTGTTTATGCCACATATAAAAGGTAATACATTTTAGAAGTTAAATAATCAATATTTAGGCTATATTGAATCATTAGGTTCTAGGTGCGCGAGGAATAGCCACTAGGATTGTAGAGGAGGCAGAGCATGTGTTAAGCTTTCCTGAATAACTAGGCCTGCCTGGAGCATATGTGGACACATTATTATAGGACGACTTGGGAGAATGATGATCTACAAAAGATATCTCAGTATCAGAAGTAAGAAATACAGCCAGACTGGTCTGCTACTGTGCCTTTCTAGACCTTATAAACTGTCAAGAGTAGACCCACAACTGATCCAAATGGAATGAAACATTCAAATCACATGGCTTTTGCGCCGTTATGCAAATAACATTTTCACTGCAGCCTAGAGTAGAATTTTGTCCTCGCTTGAAAACAATTATTCATTGCATTGTGGTGTTGTAGGCTAGTTTAGGTAGGATACTTGTATTTTCACTAAACAAGTTCAATAGGGGAGCTTGTTGAGCTGCGTGTGTCATGTCTTCACTGTTCTTTCATGCACAATGATGCACCTGGCCTTTCCGCTGCCTATCAGCTATTCCTATTTGTTCTTGTGGATTCATATTTTAAATTGATGCAGCTTTGAATGCTTTTATGTGTGGTATGATTGTTAGTTAGCCTATTGCAGATCTGGACAAACGATCCACCTACCACTATTGCCACTATGAATGGTGGATAGAGGGCAGGATAGACAGTTAGACTGGTAGACTATATTGACCTGTGATATAGTAAATGTTAGCTCTCGGAAAAGCATAGTGCATACGGGAAATATGGCTAGGGGAAAATAAATTATATAGTCAAACCTGCAAAATAGCTAATATAAACCAGGGAAAAAACACTCTACCCTGCCCTGTGCCCAATAAAAAAAAGCACACAACCCTCCCCAAAGCAAAAAAATTAAATTTAAAAAATTGGTTTGACAACCCTCCCCTATTTTGGACCCCCCCCGTCATTTTTTCGATCTGTCCCTTACCTCTCTAGATGACTCGCTGGTAAAACATGCCTGGACATGTGCCCTTACAGACTTGGCTTGTGTAGTCCACTTGTTGTTGTCTTACCAAAGTGAAAACAAGTCCCAAGTCAAACTCTTGACGATGAAGATATGAATAAGTATACAGAGAAGAAAAGTGTTTTAGCTCACATTTCTTTGAGCCCATTCAATTTTAACATAGTAATAATAGCCATATTATACTCTAAGAAGGCAAGTTAACATGTAACAGAAAGCAATGGAGAACTTGGTAATGCCTGTCGTTTTACTTTTCTTACGGAATTTCAGGTTAATTTCACTTTCTTTTTTAGGACAATCTTCTGTTCCTCTATTTTGTATACCACATACACTGAGTAGAGGCTGCTGAGGGGAGGACGGCTCATAATAATGGCTGGAACGGAGCCGATGGAATGGCATGAAACACATAGAAACCATGTGTTTGATACCATTCCATTAATTCTGCTTCAGCCTTACCACGAGCCCGTCCTTCCCAATTAAGGTGGCACCAACCTCCTGTGATACTACTAGGAATCGTGTATCTGGAGTGACGTATAGGGAACGTTATCTATCTAGTTCCTCAACACTATTACCTACACACATACACAATCTATTGTTCTCTATTGCGTGCTCTTTCTATCTCATATACCAACCTATAAGCACGCCTGCCGATGTCCTGCTGGGTATGCATATATGGATTCTGGAATAAAGAAAAATACATTGCAAATGTATCTAAAAGTTGAATAGATCAACAACAACAAAATCCACCGGATCATCGCAGTGACTGACTTTCATATCAGCCATTCAGTCAAAGAGTTGAAGCTTAAAATGCCATCTCTGTAAGTTGATTGGCCTTTAGCATTTGCACAGCCTACTCTGTACTCCGCCCCTATATGCTTTGATTGGGCACACTGTTACTGGAGCAGTTGTCAATGTATGGCAAGTTTTTTCTCCTCTTTTTTTTTTTTTACCTCTAGCTAAATGCCCAGGCATGTAGTTTAATTTTGTACCGGATCCGCATTGTTAACTGGGTAGGTGAACATCAAGAGATACAGAGCCGTATCCATGCACTAACTTGTTGGAAAATGATCATCTGTACGAAAAAAATGGATTACCCCCTCGGAACCCAATGTCAGCGCGTCCAGAAGCAGGTATTTTTCTTGGTACTAAAAAGCCAGTCAACATTAACATTTACGATTAACTAGCTGGCTAGTAATGAAGTTAAATCGACAGTGTCGTTCGTTCATTCATTTGCCCTGAAAAAACTTAAGGCAGATATTGTCTCCTTTCACGAAACTAATGTAAAACTAACGTTAACGTTAATTAGATGGCTCCAGAACCACTTCATATGATGAGGTTGGTTTTAGGCTCGAGCTAAAACTTTTACTTTATCTAGCTAGCTAGCTAACGTTAATTATTTAAATGTCCTAGATAACTGCCTTGCTAACTCAGACAACTGAATTGATAACTAACGTTAGATGACAGTTGACCAGGGGCAGGTGAGCAGCTAACTATCAAGTGGCAAGCAGTTTAGCTAGCCTGCGAATTAACATGAGCAAGCTAATAAGTTAGCTCTAGTTTACTAACGTTAGCTAGTGACTTATTGTTTCTCATCTCTGAAATAACATAGCTAAGGTAGTTAACTAGTTTAACTAGCCAATGTGCCAACGGCAACAATGCAATGGCCATACATTGTCAGTCTGGCTAGGTAACTAGCTACTTGAGTGGAAGATAAGCTTTCAATCATTTTGTCAGTCAATGAATGGGAAGTTGCTGTTGTTGCAAAATGGTTTAGTCAAATAGCTAGCTAATCGGTTAAGCGAAATGTCTAAATTATGTGGACAGGACATATTCATTCAACTAAATTAATGGGATTGAGTGGTTACCTAGAATGTAACGTTAGCTAGCCAAAATGGATTGACAACTAACACCTGTTAATATGTAAACTATAATACTGTAATTCCTGATGTATTCCAATCGTATTTTTCCTGCCCAGGTTTGATATGCAGTGCTATCAGCCGCCTACTCTTTTCTCTTTTTGTGGGAGAATGTGATAATGACATCATCTCTAGAGATTTGCTCGTGCAGAAAAAAGTGTCTGCTAATGCAATGTCATTCTATAATTTTGCCATTTAGCCAGTCTCTTATGACGGTTTACAAATAATCTAGGTTACAAACGAACAAAGGTTTGTCGTTGACAATCAGAATTCGAGGAGCTGATTTTCTGTTCTGTTTCAATCCGCCTCATGCGTTGTCCTCTGCCATAATGTAAAACGTTTGGTAAATATATTTATTTTGTGTGTCTTTTTTCACTAAGATGTTGACTTCTTTGTGCTCTGTGATGCTGGGTGCACTGCCAATCAAATTTGTTTTTCTCTTTTCTGTGCTGATTTTCCCATGTACAGCCGAAAGGGGGCAGTGCGGATAGGATAACTTGTTTACTGCAATTCAACATTCAGAAGTTGCTAGAACAATAGAGGAATGTGATCAGTGACATTAATTCCTTAATATTTTATATGAAGATAGACCTGACCTGTGCCTACGCTTCGTCTACAAGTGCACTTGCATATAAGGGTTCAGAGACCTATGTTCAATGCAATTTATTTATATGTCAGATGCGTCACCTTTATGTCCTGCAGCAAACCTGTCATAAATAAATATATGATAAATACCTTAAGAGATTTTCACCAGGTGTTTGCAGATTTCACTAGACAGGAGCAATATGTTGATCATGTTTATGTGAGGTATATTTCTCATTTGAATAAATAAGATCCTATAAGAGGTTTACAGTTTGGACATTTGTTGCGGCTCTGGTGAGAAAACAACAGGCATATTGTTGCATCATGTTTTTGGGTGTTCTCTCTTTGCGCAGAATAAAAAACGTCACATCATAAATAAGCTTGCTGCAAAGTGTGCACACTTGCCCAAAGTAGGGTCCCCTTACCACCTTATCTCCTGTCAATTAAAGTGCCACAGATAAATGGCAGGCGTTGAAAACGGTCTTATCTGATGCCATGGATATGATTTGGCCATTCTTAGGCATGGTTTTAGTTTGGGAAAAATGCAAATCGGAGAGAGGGTTGAAAAGGGGGGATTATGAATGTGTACCTAACCAGGTTACAAAAGATAACTAGATCAAGCAAATAAAGTAACCTGAATTCTGAAATACATTGTGTGCATTAGGACTTGTGTTTCTAGTCTTTATGTTCAGCTGTATGTAGGCTGGCAAGAGTGCAGGTTTGTGTGTGTGTGTCTTATCCTGTCTTTCTATGTAGGCACCATATCATCTGGCTCTACCTGTCTGTCACCTTTTCTGAAGTTCTGTTTCGTGTTATACAAGTTTGCCTGTGTGTCTCCATATGAATTCTGGTATGTTTGTGTTGGTCGTCTATAGCTGCTGTCCTGCCCAGCTCCCCCCTCCTCTCCCCCTGCGGGCTGCAGCTGGCTGTTTTGCACTCCTCCCTGGGTTCAGGTTGCAGAGCCAAAAACAGGGCTCGCCGTTTGTGTTTCTGGTGAAGAGGGACGAGTGTGTTAAAGGCAGGCAGCTGGGACACTAGCAGAGCAGCGCATGACAAGGACAGACCCCTTCAGCCTCACTCAGAATGCAGATTGAATATCCCCCTCTCTCCTCCTCCATCTGCAGCTGACCCCCTCCTCTGCAGCCCCCTGCACTACCTCCCTCACTCCCTCCCACATTTACCCTTGGAACGACTACTGGCATAATGTTTCCACTCTTTGTTCTCATCTCTGCATACCTCTCATTTCCTCTCGTAAACGCAACAATTTTTTAGGCCATTGTTGTCTATTCGTCTGTTTCCCAAACCCCTTTTCCCATCTTTGTTTGTTTGTTTCTTCTACGTCTTTCCCTCCCCTCACCACTGCCACTTTCTTTTGCATCTCGTTTATACCTTGTGATGTTCTCTGATCAATAAACAAATGTATGGACGTATGTAGAATTTATGTAATGTGTAATTTCCTGTCTGGGACTGATGCCATTTCAATTTGACTAGGCAACTTTTTATATTGGAACATGTCCAAACATGTTGGAGATTAATTTCCCTATTAGAGCATGCCAAGATGTCTGGGTAGATGAATTGTACCTTATAGAAAATGTAGGCCAAATATATGCCGGTGTGATAGTTTGAAGTGTCTGCGATTTTCTGGTCTGGTTTGATTCATTAGTGACCCATTAAATAATGCCAACAACAATGAATGGAATGACTAGTTCTATGTCTTCAGAATCAGATCACTCATCATGCCTTTTAAATGGTGACTGACTTGTTGAGAGGTGCTGAACGTACATGTCTTTATTGTGGCTCTGGGAGCCTGTTTTTCTGGGTCAGCCGTGAGGTGGGGTGTCGTCAGGCTTGGTTATCGGGCCCTGCTGAAATGGGATATATTTACAGGGGGAGTGGGGCATGGAGTCTAAGGCTCGGAGCATCCTGGTTGGGAATGGGGTTCTATCTGGGACACTGACTGGTCTGGAACGTTGTCATTCCAGCTTTAACGCATCGATTGGACAGACAGTATTAATAAAACACATTAATAATGTGGTGTCATGGCACAGCACCATGGCAGGCTTTAAAAAGCCTGGCAGAGCCCTGACATGATTCCCCCTACTGAAATGAAACTCGTGTTTCATTCGCTTGTATGGAAGTTGATTCTCAGAAAGTTCCTCGAAATACCCTTGGAGGCTTGGTTGGACTGAGTTCTTAAAGAGTGGGAGTTTCTTGAGGCTTGTTTATTGATGCCTGTTGAAGCCAGAGAGAACACTACCATGGAGCGTGGGTCCACAAATGAGGTGTGTGTGTGTGTGTGTGTATGCGCAGACACATGTCTGTATGGTTGTGAGTAACAAACACCTGTGTCAGTGCCAGAGACATTGATATTAGACAGGCGAGGCCCCAGTCATAGAGTTGAGTTCCCATGTTCCTTGAAAGTGGGTCGCGTCCGAGTCTGCATGTCGGAGCGTTCACTCCTGTTTGCTACGCTCTCTATCACTGAATCTCTTCATCTTCTCTCTCTTCAAAGGCCTCCACACATCCATACAATGCATGCTTTATATAGGCTTACCATGAGATTGACAGTCAATAGCAGTTGCGTGGTGATAAAACGGACTACGGTCATTGTGAATGAGGACTCATACTTGAAGGACATAGAAATGGAATGCCACATTTAATCATTGAGGCAATGAATTCCATGGGCTGTCAGCTGAGTGATAAACCCCCTATGCCTGTCCTGTTTCCCCTCTTGACATCCACCAACACATTGTATTCATTTTATATTGGAAGGTCTTTGTCCCTAATGCTGGAGGAAGAGCTGCGCCACCTGCTGGGTAAGGCGTGAAGTGTTTTTATGAAACAGAGAAGCCAGTGAGATATGCTAACCTGATGGTCAAATGCCAAGGAGCTATTCCATAAGGCGGTGGAAATAAATAACGACTACTGATATAGATATAGCTTTGGTATGACGGGGGTCATAACTCTCTACAGTGGTGGGTTACTGAAAACACCAGGCTCTGCCAGCAGAGGTTGCTGAGCCACTTGGCCCCTTGGTAAGCTGGCCTGGCCTCTCACATTTCACACACTGGGGAACCGACTCAAGATCTGCTCTCAGCCTCTCTCTCTCCGGCCTGGTGCCAACACCTTTTCCTAGAAGCCGTTGTATGAGAGTGAGAGAGGTAATAAATGTCTTTAGCCTTTACAAAACCAGGCTCTTTCTCTATTAGTCCATATTTCTCTTGGCCGATGTCTCTCTCCTTCTCCCCAGCCAGTCTTTCGCTCTCTATTCCTCCTTCGTTGCTGTGGTTCTTCCCTCATTGAGGCCACATTCAGTTGCAGCCTGGTATGTTCCCATACACCTGAGCTCCTCTGCTCTTCTCTACTCAGGTTATCAACTCCTCTCATCGTAAAATGGAGGACTTTGAGCAGTTTTGGTATTATTCAGGGTACCACTCTTAATTCACTAATCTCATTGCATCCTCCTATGACTATTGATCTGTTTGTCTTTTGGTTGATCCTCCCTGGTAGTGCGAATGTGTAGGATGCTGGGCTCTTTTCTTTACCAGCAAGTCTGTCTCTGCCTGAAAAGTGTGCAGATCGGCCTTGTTTGTGTTTTGCAGGGGAATATTGTGAGGAATGTCTAGTGGTACAATATCTCTGCTGCTGTTACAAGAAGGCTCCTGTCGAGGATTGATTCAAAGTTTATAACCCACAGCTCAGTCCTGACGTGCCTGCAATGCACATACTGATCTCACTGTAGGCTGACACCACAGGGACCTTCAAAACAGAGGCTATCCTGCAATTATTTTATTTTCCATTTTGTTATAAACATTGATTTTCACCTGGCAAGGAGGAAGATGCATAGACCTAGTTGGCACTTGCTGTGTGCATTCAGTCAGTGACATATTGTCTCTGCCACCTGTCTCACCCTCCTCTTCCGCTGGTCCAGGTGATGAAGGTGAACGCTGAGAAGGAGCGGGCGTCGCTGTGGTGCATGAAGGCTCTGGCCAGCAGGGGGTGTGTGGACGCCGTGTCCCAGCAGATGGCCTCTCACCCCCAGTACCTGGAAAGCTTCCTCCGCACCCAGCACTATATCCTCCACATGGACGGCCCCCTGCCCCTGCAGTACCGCCACTATATCGCCATCATGGTGAGGCCACTGGACACACACACACCGCATGATGCACAGAAATGCATCTTGTATTTGCACCAATCATGCACACCCACGCATAGTTGCACACACTTGCACAGACATGTAACCACCTCAATCCACCCACACTCAAGGACGCCAAAGCACTTTCATATACATAAACAGTCACTCGTTCTCGGCTCAACCCACCCACGCACAATGACACAAACACGGTCAACATGCTGGAGACAAGCCTGTTATTGTTGTAGATGTACTTGTATTTAAGTGCTTCTCTCGCTCTTTCTCCCCCCTCCCAGGCTGCAGCGCGGCATCACTGTGGCTACCTGGTGTCTCTGCACTCTGCCCAGTTCCTCAGGGTGGGGGGCGACCCACTGTGGCTACAGGGGCTGGAAGCAGTCCCCCCTCGCCTACAACACCTTGACCAACTCAACAAGGTTCTTGCCCACCAACCCTGGCTCACCGCCCGCTCACACATACAGGTACCACAGGAACCAGCTCTTAGAAAGAATATGTAACATTCCTACAGATCAGATATTTGGATGCTGATTCTTAGCTTTGTGGTTTAGTGTCATATCCTTGATCAGTACATTTACATTCTAGTCATTTAGCAGACACTCTTATCCAGAGCAACTTACAGCAGTAAGCCTTGCTCAAGGGCACATCAACAGATTTTTCCCCTAGTCTGCTTGGGGATTCGAACCAGCAACCTTTCGGTTACTGGCCCAATGCTCTTAACCGCTAGGCTACCTGCCAGCCCTGTCTAATCTCCACCATGAGGCCCACTCTGCTGTGTCCTTCCCCCACCAGGCGTTGCTGAAGACAGGAGAGCAGTGCTGGTCTCTGGCTGAGCTGGTTCAGGCTGTAGTGCTCCTGGCCCACTGCCACTCCCTCTGTAGTTTTGTTTTTGGCTCGGGCACCGACCCCGACCCCGTCCCCCTCCCCAGAGCCCCCAACGGCACCCCCCCGGGATACTGCCTCTGTGACGCTGCCAACGGAAACGTCAGCGTGCCTCCGCCTCTCACCACGCCCTCAGAACACACACCACGACGACGGGTAAGTGTTGTGTACTGTATCAGACTGAATATGACATCAGAGCTATTCCACAACAGATCGTTGCCTGAAACCACAGTTTCATGTTGCTTCACTCTTTGACTTCACAAGTTTACATGTTTTATTGTTCTCTTCATGTCTTGGCAGTCTCTGGACTCCAGTTGTGAGATTGTGTGTTTGAAAGAGAGGATCAAGAAATCCCAGGAGGAGAAAGAGAGGAGGGGGGAGCGCCTTCTACACACCCAGACACTCCAGCACACAGGTACATTGTTCCCACTCACTTTCACACCTGAGGTTGTGAGAGCTAAACTCATGTGAACGTTGAGTGACGGATCCCTGTTCAACTATGTTTATTGACCCCCTCTCACTGTCACCTCCCAGATGTGGAAGATAAGGAGGAGATGATCTACTCAGCAGACCCCTCTCGTTTCATAACAGACCCTGATTTCGGCTACCAGGAGTTTGCCCGTAGAGAGGAAGAACACTTCCAAGTATTCCGGGTGCAGGTAAGTACACCGCTGATATTATATACAGCTTATATTCTATGTTGGAATATGTGACACCCTGCTGGGAGGCGACAGGTGTCCATGTCAGTAAAGCAGTAAATCAACCTTGGTGGAATGTGAGTACGGTATACTGCCTCATATGTCTATGGGTCTATAGTTAACTGAGGTGTTACAGGAACCATGTGAGTATTTCAGGTTTATTTGACTGTGTGTGTTTTTGTCTGGACAGGACTACTCCTGGGAGGACCACGGCTTCTCCCTGGTCAACCGGCTGTACTCGGACATCGGGCACCTGCTGGACGACCGTTTCCGCAGCGTCACGGCCCTCCCCTCGTCCCACGGGCCTGACCTGAAGAGAGCCATCTGGAACTACATCCACTGCATGTTGGGGATTAGGTGAGGGCACGCTACTAGTCTACACACACGTATACATACACCGGCACAAGCGCACATCAGACATACACACACTGCATTCATAGTTAGAGTTCTTGTAAAGTGAGACGCTATCATGATCGTATGCATTGCAGCCGGGTTGGTCCTAGGATTCAATGCTTGTGATTCGCTGCAAAGGACCCGCTTGGTCAGCATTCACGTTTGCATGACATGTGACACCTGTGTGTGTGTGTGTGTGTGTGTGTGTGTCTGTCTGCAGGTATGACGATTATGACTATGGGGAGGTAAACCAGTTGCTGGAGAAGGAGCTGAAGCTTTATATCAAGTCTGTGGCCTGCTACCCTGACGCCACCAAGACCCCACTGTGTCCCCTGCCCTGGGCACCACTCAAACCTTCTGAGAGGGTACACACCTCACCTCACCCCACCCCATACCAATACACCCTGCGTCCATATACAGCTGAACTATATATTGGAACTAAATCTACTGCATCAAATGCAAAGTGGTAGTTTTGTGTTCTCTGTTTCAACCACATTCCATCTCTTGTGCTCTCTAATGATGTGATCCTCTCTTTTTTTATTCTCTTCTCTTAGATCCATGTGAACTTGCTGATAATGGAGGCTCGGTTACAGGCTGAGCTTCTTTATGCCCTGAGAGCCATCACCCAGTACATGATAGCTTAGGTCAGTTGGTGGGAGGGAGAGGCACAAAGTACAATCGCCAACGGTACAGAAAGACCCAGCTAGGAGGCCTCAGGGTTGGGAACCTCTTACAGCAGGCAGGGATATGGGGGAAGAGACTGGTAATTATGAGGGAGAAAGAGCAGCATGCAATGCAGCCATGTCCTACAAATGTGCGACTGTCTGTCCTATTTGCAGTTAAAAACGAGAGAAAATATTATAATGCAATCATTTAAGCTCTATTTGCGTGGTATGCACACTGCAGTGGAAAGCTCTTTGCCAAAGTCAAAGCAAACCCTCTCTTCCCCTCTCTCTGCCTTCTCATTTTCCACTCTGCAAGGTTGGTCTGTCCACTTCATTTAATGTATTTTCCTCTTATCAAACATATCTGCTATTGATGGTTAATGTGCAATTATATTATTATAATAGATATTCATTATTTTCATTTTTAGTAATGTATTGTTTAGGCTATGTCTCAATTCTGATGACTGTGATGAAAGCAGACGGTTGGTTCTGCAGTGTAGCAAGGAGATGTGTACCCATGGCCAACACAATACCCCCTTTCTTGGTTTGTGATTATTTCTGTATTTTCAACATTGCATTTGTCAAAACCAATTGTTCAACCTTTTTTATTGGATTGAGTTTGTCTTGTGACAGTCAGTGTTGGTGTAGGTAGGTGGTAAAGGTGATGGACAGTTGTTCATCGTAGCTCCCTTAACGTTTAGCATTAGTACTGAAAGTTCAAGAACAAAACCCAAACACTGCAAGACGATATCACACAACTATAGTTCCTTTTTAAAAGCACTTTTTAGATATAGATATATATTGTAGGTAGTGCAGAGATGGAGATCCATGTTGGTCTGAGTCTTTTCTTTCCACTGTATGGTGTCTAATAGAAATTATAAACTGGGCGGTTCGAGCCCTGAATGCTGATTGGCTGACAAAACATGTATTTTTACTGCTCTAATCACATTGGTAACCAGTTTATAATAGCAATAAGGCACCTTGGGGGTTTGTGATATATGACCAATATACCACGGCTAAGGGCTGTGTCCAGGCACTCCACGTTGCGTCGTGCATAAGAACAGCCCTTAGCCGTGGTATATTGGCCTTATATCACACCTCCTTGGGCCTCATTGCTTAATGATCCTGGGGCTGCTTCTTGGGTACCTCTGTATTCAGATCAGCTGATCTCCACTCCTACAGTCACCCTTTAACCCTAGTCTTCTTGTGTAGGTGGAGTAGTGCAGGGCTACACATGGACCTGACAGAGGCCATGGCCCCAGATCTGAAGGAGATCACAACTCACTTCAGTATCTTCGATAAATCTGCAATCGCTATGACTATTTAAAATAGTTTAACTTTAATACACACAAAGAGGTGGACAAAGTAATGTTTTGTAGAGTAAAGAATAAGCTCAGCCATATGAATGTCCGTTTTTATAGATCATAGATCAAATGAAGGAATCTCCATTTCAAAGAAAACCATCCCTAAAACTGCATTGATGCATTTAAGTGGTTGTTGAAGGTCTGCAGCACTCTGAACTGGAATATTGCAACATAAAAGTCCCCGCAAGTGACCTGCATTGGGTTTGAATTGTTGTTAAGAATACTCTACTATGCTACAGAAGATGTAGACTAAGGATCAAATGTCATCGATGGTCTGTGTATGATCTTATGCATGTGAAAAGTAGGTCTGTCTTTTTCAATTATTTATTTGGTGAGCTTTATGACCTAAAATAAAGATGCTGGTCATGGTACAATTTGCAGAGCAGAACAGCGTGGGTAGGTACTGCAAACTAGATTTTTTAAATTGAATTTGATCCTTTCTTGTTTTGTTTTACACTTTTTTTGTAAGCTTTGCATTACAGTACTATAATTGTTGAGTTCTTGATGTTGCTTCTGGGTTCGCTGCTATGTCCTGCCTGTTGCGCTGCACCCTGAATATTTTAGAGGCAGCGGGGTGGAAGACCCTTTCAATAGGCTTGACCGTTTGAAATGACAGGAGAGAGAAGAAAAATGTGCATATCAACAGAAGCGCTTTTTAGCGCAGGTGCCTTTAGGCCAAACTGGACTGGTGCTTGAGTGGGCAGACATGACTACTCTGGGCTAAGTGAGGGCCTCGTTAGAGCAGACTGCCCCGATGGCTTCTCAGGAACAGTGTTCTGTGGCCCATATAGAACGCCCAGTGCCATCACTACTGGACACAAGTGTGCACAGTAGCTCGTCTGCTACCCACCTTTTGCGGGAAAATGAGTTGAAGTAGATGTACTGTAGCGCAAAAGAGCACTACAGTCCTCATTGGCTGCTCGTCAACACCTCTATGACATCGTTATGGCTCCAAATGCAGGAGCGAAAGAGTCTGTGTTCCTGTCTGAAGCTTCCGACCACCAGGCCAAGGAACCAAAACGATAAGAGCCACTGACACAGAGATGGATGTTACAGTTGTTCAATATTTACCACGTAAATGAATGGACAATAAAATAAAATAAACAAAAAAATAGTAAAACATAAGTAAAAAAATAAAAAAAGAACTTGTTTTGGAAATGTGAAGACTTATTTTTTCTATAAAGATGTTCTATCAAGCGAGTGTTTCCACTTTTTCTTTTTACTGGGGTTCCCTAATTGTGCTTTCACATTTGCCATATGCTGTACTCATTTCATATTCAAATCTAAATCAACAGTGCGTACAACTGAAGGACTCAACTACAGCAGTACATCAAGGAAACCAGTTTAGTCATACCATTCACAGTACTATTGGAATAAGTGCAATTCAGAAATGTAAATACCACATCACTGACACATATTTCCAAAAAATATAATACAAAGGGGGGGAGTCCTTACATTCAAAAGTTGAAAGGATGGTTGTCTTAGGTCATTGAGGAGGAGTAAGGGTGGAGCTAGCCTGGATCCATAACAGAATCTGAGACAGGAGACAGATGGCATGGTGATTTGAGCATGTCTGAAATCAACTCATCACGCATCCCCGACCATTGGCCGAGTTCCCTTCTGATCCCTCACCCCTGTGATCATCTTACTGAGAAATCCACATTTAACCTATCATGCTGTTGTGCAATATGGAACAGTCAAGCAGTTGTGCTCATGCTGCATATTGCTAACAGTTGATATGTCTCACTAACATCAGGCATAGTCAGTATGACTTCTGCACATTGATCTGATCCTGGTACTGCCTGTATAGAGCTTAATTCTTGTTTCGAGTTTATTTTTTAACTGCATCGTTGATTTGATTGCTTTTGAGGGACTAACTGATTCCAGCTATGATAAGTGAACGGATGAAAGATGAATGAACTGGGTTCAGCTTTGTTCTTATTCTATTCTCCATTCCACTCCCACAGAGTCCTCACATGCTCCTATTTTCTGATTCTCATAAACACAGCCAGCAGGTTGCAACAGAGGCCTGAATGAATTCATAGGGTAATTTCCTACATACATTTGAAAGGCCTCCGTCCCTTGTGACAACATGATTAAACCATTGTAGTTGCTATTGGATAACATCAGAACATGTTAATGTATTAATAGTTTCTTAGAAATGTGGGGATCGAGGTGCACCCGAGAAACATTTTTCTATACATTTAGACCCTCTAGTGGCAGATATTAAGCATTGTGCATTAATGTTAAAGGCCCAGTGCAGTCAAAAATGTGATTTCCCTTTGTTTTATAAATCAAATCAAAGTTTATTGGTTGCGTACACAGTTTAGCAGATGTTATAGCGGGTGCAGTGAAATGCTTATAATAATATGCCATTTAGCAGACACTTTTATCCAAAGCGACTTACAGTCATGCGTGCATACATTTTTGTGTATGGGTGGTCCCGGGGATCGAACCGGCGTTACAAGCGCTGTGCTCTACCAGCTGAGCTACAGAGGACCACAACACTGCCTAACAGTGAAGTAAAATTCCAAACAATCTGAGAGTTTTGGCATTTCATGGTGACATCACCATGGGGTAAATTAGTTAATAGACCAATAAGAAAGAGAGTTCCAAACATCTCTGCCAATAACAGCTAGTTTTCAGTTTCCCCCTCCCCACTCAAACCACTCCCAGACAGTCCTAGCAACATTCTTGCTTGAGAAATTGCTCTTTGCTAAGAAGCTATTTTTGTTTCTTTGTGACCATTTTTAAAGTAACCTTAATTGTTAGTTGATATTGAAATTGAGATAAAAATGGCTGCATTGGACCTTTAAAACATGAAAAACGTCCCAATGTTATATTCGTTGATACCATGAAGTTCATGAACAATATAAATGTGAATACTGGTGAACCAATAAAATAAAGAACGATTCGGCTAAATGAGTTAAACAGATTACGTTTATTTCCACTTTCCAGAAGGGTTCCAAAGCCATCTTTGGCTTACTTTACAATATGTAAAGTAAGATTGGGAGAGAAATAAGACAAAAACGATCAGAATTAATCGAAGTAATTAACACATTTGGCTAGGCACAACTCATCAACACCTGATCACACACCCCTTCTAAAAACCAAACAAAAAACGTAACTCTGTCCACATACTGTATTATTAAAGTGGGGCCATTTTTTATTTTTTTAAAGAAGGCCATTACTAACAGCTACTTTTATCATGAGAAAATGAGTATTAAAGAAATTGAATACAAATATAAAGAGTGGAAATATTACAGGGAATAGGGGATACAAAGTCAAAAGACTATAATTGTAGTTGACAGTGGGGGAAACTCCAGCAGATTACTCAAGGTATGACCTAGCAAATACAGTCTATGGGAAGAATGTCCCCTATACCGTGCTTTTAAACACGGCCACCATACTTTCAGTCAACACTTAACAACACAGTTACACCACTGTCCGACAATGACACATTCCCTTTCATACAGTCAATCCTATCAAACGCTCACACCCACACTAAGATGCATATGGAGAGGACATCTCTCAAAGACCCAGCCAATAGTGTTAACAATAGTATGACCATAGAAATAGAATGGGCTTGGAATCTCTAACCCTGGCAATTTGACATGGTTACACTCCCAATGGCTGCCTGGTATTGTGACGCAATAATTTCCATGGTAATGTAGAATGTTCATTCAAATGTTTTTAACTGATGTGGCTCATGCAATGGAATGTATTTTTTCTAATGTCAGTTAAGTTGAATCAACAAATCACAGCACATATTGATGGGTACACTTCCTGCTTTTACTTCCTGCATGGCTCCTATGGTTACACTCGCAATGGCTGCAAGTCCACCTATTATGCCATCATTGACTTGAATGGAGACGCCCATTCTATTCATTCTATTTCTATGAGTATGACTGCGGAATCCATCACAGCAACCAATATGATTTGCTGTTTATCAATGGGACTTTCATACATGATTATTAAAATACCTCAAACTACACGGTATTCACTTTTATTTCAAATCTATTTTTAATTGACAAAGTTTGGGGATCACTATATAACAAAATAATAATAAAGGTTTGTTTCTTTAAAGGCCCAGTGCAGTAAAAAAAAACTTGATATCCTGTGAGGTTGGAATAATACTGTGAAATTGTGAAAATTATGATATGCCCTTTTAGTGTAAGTATGAAGATTTGAATGACCGCCTTTTCGTGGGATGGGGTTTTAGCCGGCCTGGTGACATAATTAGTTAATAGACCAATAAGAAAGAGAGTTCCAAACCTCTCTGCCAATAACAGCTAGTTTTCAGTTTTCCCCTCCCCACCACTCACAGACAGTCCTAGCAAAATTCTTGCTTGAGAAATTGCTCTTTGCTAAGAAGCTATTTTTGTTGATTTCTTACCAATTTAATTGAAAAGCAATCACAGTAAGGTACCTAATTGTTACCCAGAAATGAAATGAGAGATAAAAATGTCTGCATTGGACCTTTAACTAATCACTACCTTTATACTCACTCAAGATATCCATCCGTGTGAGGCATACAAATGATTCAAGGCCCTAAAATAATCTAAATATGCACCCATTGCATTATGGCCCTCTTAAGGTATGTCATGAATGACAACTAGCACCGATCAATAGGAAAATATTTGTGAGAAAAAGAGTGCTTTATACAAATTAAAAGCTAATGTATTCACATGGTTACAGTAACATTATTAATAATGATGTCAAACTCCATATAGGATGCATTTCAGATGAAAAACTGGTCAACACAAAAACAACTTTACAATAAATGATAACCTTTTTTCTGTCATGAACAAATAATTAAATACAAACTTCCGTCTAACACAAAACACATCTTCAAAAAGAAAAAAAAAACATGGAAAATGACATGGTGCATCTTGCTATTGAGTAACATGTTATAGTGTTCAATATTGGCAGTTTAACAACCTCGAACGAGACTATTGTTATGATATACGACTAAAGATCTCTTGTATACTTCAGTCTTAAAGTGTTACATTGAAAGTGGCTTGAATCCAAGAAACTTGTGTCAAGGATGCCACACTCAAGAAAACGGCAGAACATGAGGGGCTGTTGGTTTCCAGTCTTGTATTTTAACAAAGAAATTCACCTTAAATAAATGTTATTCTGATGATTATCTGATTACTCCCTTAAGGAAGATGTTTCCATTGTTATTCTTTTTGAATGACCATGAGAGATCACTGCTGAAAGCAGAATGTCCTCCATTGTGTAAATTCCATGTGCAGGTTTTTATTTGGATTAAAATTTCACAATAGTCAAGTCAAATGAACGAAATAAGTGGCAAGTCAATTAGGAAAATCAAGGTATACTGGTCCACGCATGCACTTTGCCTCACCTCACCTGCCTTGTCATTTGTTAAAATGACAGATGTCTTTGAACAGGCTCCACTTGCAAAGCTTATCTGCACTGAAATACTTTTTGTCCCAAGCACCCCCTTATCTGCCATGCAATTCTTAGTGTTCCTTTGGTTATGTATAAAATCTACATGCATCTCATCTTTTACAAAAATAAAAGAATATATAGAAAATGACCATTAAATGATCTTTGAAATAGTTTCTCCAATTTAAAAAAAGAATTCTGATTAGTAATATATTCATCTGTTAATATTTCACGTATAACCTCCATCTAAATTGTATATTAAACTATAGTCAAATACAATAATTTTTTTTAAATGTTACTTCTCACACATTGTATTAATTTAATTAAAAAGACGGTTAGTAATGTATAACAAAGTGTAATTAGTGAGAAATTATTCCCACATGAAGCCCTGGTTTCCCTTACTTAAAGCGATTTCAGGAAAACATTAAATAGCAGAACTCTTCAAAGGGAGATCTTAATTTCCTTCAAGACTTATTTTTAGTTATCCTGATTGATCTGCATAGCATGTCATGTCTATGTGCATAGCACGTATACAACCTTCCTCCTCTGATGAAATGATTCAACCTAACTTGGATGTAGGCTCTTCTTTTGCCATTAGAGTACACGTGCCACCTGACAGGAATATTCCCAAGTGCCTTGAAACACAACCCGGTTCCGCAAAACCTTCAAGCAGCCCATATAGCAGTGGAGGAATACTGCTTTCAATGATATAACACTTGGCCAAACCAAATAATTTGTTGGCAAATAAAATTACCTTTGAATGCCCCCTTTAAAAAGTACACAAATCACATTTCTTCATATTGTTGGTGAAATTGCACATCAGGAGAGAAGAAAATACTCCCCCAAAGTGATTTCCACCCTGCTCTTTAGCACACACTGGGCAGAGTCATGAATGCCAAACTGTGAATGCATATCACATATGTGGCCGGGACGATACCAGTATCGCAATATTTTTTCCATTGCAAAAATGAAAAGACGAAGCAGACCAACTCTTTTGTCCTTTAAAAACCTGCTGTATGTAAAATAGTGTGCTTTAGCTTGGAAAATAAATACATGTGACTCTGGATGACAACATAATGATGTTTGTTTCCAACATTAGGGCGGTTTTCCTAAAGAAGTTAAATCTGCTTCATGTTTTATTTCCTTGCCGCAATACTAAGGAGTATTGCGATACTTGTGTCGTCCCAGCACTAATCACATACCCCGTACTGTTCAATTACTGAATTACCACTGAAATAACTCCTAGTTACTTTGCAGCTCCGGGCTCTTCAATGAAAAATAAACAAAAAGCACATGTTTCGTACCATCAAGCGACCAAATAGCGTTTGGTCAACATGCAGAGTCCAAAGTCAAATCAAGCATCCTTAACTCAGTCTCCTCCAATGACCTTAAACATCTTCAGACTTTGCCCATGTCATAGATGGGTTGGCTGACGTCACGAAAATGACGTACGCGCATCGATGGGGCCGGAAGCAGAGCTATGTTATGATTCTGAACGGTCAGATGGCTAGCAACAATGACAAGAAGTTGCCATGTGGGGAATCATAGGTGGCTTGTTTCAGCTAGTTTTATCTTGTTCTTGATACCATGTCTTGTTTTGAGGTGTTTGGACCGATTTCATGTCAATGCTAATATAGCTAAAATTTGCTAGCTAATCAACAACTGTAACAATGTATTTGAGACAATTGCTCATTGTGCAAATGTGTTTTTGTTTTCAATAAACATTTGGAGATGAAATATAGTTTACATGTTGTCAACAATCTAAGCCAACCCCTGCAGTAGTGTAGACAGAAATTAGTTGGTCCCCCCCTAATTTACTGCAATTCTACACGTTTTGTCATGAGGCAGATAAACCTTTTTTTTTTTAAAGCGAATTAAAGCTAAAAAAATAGGTGTGTTGACTGTGATAAAGGCACTGGATTATGAGCTGTCTTGTTTGCTAAATGAACAAAGTAGGAGGTGGTATGATGCATATATATAGTGCATATCGCCACAGAAGCACAGTGACATATGCCTCAATGCGGTCATATTCATGGCTTATTGGGAGTGTGGCTTTCAGTTAGTTATTTTTGGCCAACCATCCCATGAGAGTGAATGTCATTCCAGTGCACTTCTTGTAGAGATGTTAACGGTTAACCGTTAATAGGTTAGCCGCCGAAATTACATTTGACCAGTCATGCTTATCAGTCTACAGGTTCATTTGCATAATTTAGTGGAATTAAATTGGCGTGCATCTTAGTTATCACAAGCAGACAGAGCCTAGTTTGAGGAGCAGAATAACCTATAACCTGTCAGACAGCGCGAGAGTAGCTCCTCAAAAAGCTGGGTACTGTAGTGAAATGTGTTTTTATAAGCCCAGTCATTGCGCAGCAACTAATTCTAAATGCAATCGCGTGTGAACTGTTTTGATGGCCACGACTAAAAATAATAAAAGATATTCCCATTTGAGTGCATATGCTATTGTCAACGGTAGGCAGGCGATCAGCTCGTCACCCACCACTTTACAATGTGAGCTTGAGGCAGTATAATTGTTTGAAACCTGATCATTTTACTTTACGTTAAATACGTTAAATAATGTCTTACCTTGCTTCAAAGTAGTCTTGCCAAAATCCAACCATAGAAACGTGGAGGCAATTATTTTTTTTCTTTTATAAGGACTTCCTCATGCCATTAACCAGCATTTTTCTACTGCTCTATTGGTTTTCATATCAACTTTCTTTCGTTGTCCAGAAGCCAAAGACACAATGCTAGTCATATTAGCAACCCATCTTAGTTGTTGCTATTAGATTCCCCATCTTTCTAAGTTTGATATCTGTCACATATGGAACCATTTGCAATAGATGTGCTGTTTAGAACTGTGTTTTACCGCGAATTGCATTTTGGCAAATGTTTGAAAATGACATTTTATTAGCTGCTTCATTACAGGAGTTGAATGTTCAATAATAGGCTATAGCCTTTTGACTGCAAGACGATAGGCTTGCTATTGTTGCATGTTTCCATTAAGCTCACAATGGAAAATGTCCGTTCCTTGTATGCATGCATAGTAGGCTATTTTCTGTTGGTGATATAATTTTACTATTTGGAAAAAATGAAACTGTTTGTTGACCGGTTAATGAGGGTTGGTTAGTCGGCAGCAAAACTAACCGAAAATTGCATCCTTAACTGCTTGCTATGAATTCTATCTGATGGTGTTTGCATGTTTAGGTAAAAAGACGATTATTATTTATATTTTTTTGCTCAATCTGATTGGATGGGCCTGGCTTCCCAGTGGGTGGGCCTGGGCCCACGCAGCTGCAACCCTTTCTGTTTTGCCCCATAGTTGCTCACACGTTGGTTTTGTTGCTTAACAACCAACCCGTCCATAGTCCCACTGCATCTTCTCAATCTTTTCCTTGGGGAAAGTCCAGAGGAGTTTGTGTGTGAACCCCATTCTCTCATACAGATGCAGCAGCTTCAATTCATGTCTAAGTTGGCGGTGGTCGGTAATCGTTCACCTACAATTTATACGAAAACTGGCCATTTTTTCCTGTGTGCACCGTCCATTTCACCTTCAATATCAAAGACATCAATGAGGTGTACCATATCAATCCTAAAACTACTTTGGTATAGTAATAATATTAATTGTTATATTAACTCCAAGTAGTTTAGAGTTGTTTGTTGTGTTTAGTATTTTTACTCCAAATAAATTCTGTCACACTTCTCTCAAAAACACTCCAAGAAAATACATACGGCAAACTCCCAAAAAGTTGCAAGTGTTACTATGGGGGCTGGGTCTCATGTATGATGGATCTCCTGACCATCCACTCCTATTGGCACGTGACATGGATGTCTGAGGTCTGTTTTCGTCCTTAAATCCAAAAAAAACTCAAAAGTACAAACGCTAAGATTTAAAAAATAAAAATAAAAATAGCTTCGGATCTTCAGCCGATAGAGAGATGAGGAATGGGAATGCACCAGGTTTGTTCTTTATTGTGGGTGTCGTTGAGTGTGTGATTGGGGATCCTTACCCGCAACAAAGAGTCAAAGACAAATGTTGACATTGTACTTCATGATGTTCTTCATTAATCTCCTGCACAAAGCAAAAGATACAGGGAGTGAGTGAAGGTGAGAGGGAACCAAGGGCCATCATGATGAGGATAAAGAAAGCAAATAGGGAAAGACAAGGGTGATATAGTTAGAACCTGAAAGTATAATTTCAGCGTACCTGGCTAACACTGAAAGGGTTGCTGGGAAGTTAGCTGGGTACCCAGTTGTGGGCGGAGCTCTGCGTGGTCGCAGGGCCGGAGTAGCTTTGCCCCCCCTGGATTATGGGGTCAAAGTTGAAATCGATGCCCTCTCCATCCATGAGGTCGCTGTTGATGATGTAGTCCACGTCACAGTCCAAGTTCTCTGTGAACATCTCGATGTCCAAGTCGGTGGGCAAGCGGTCTTGACTGGGCAGGAAGCAGCTCGGCGTTCCGAACTGGCCCATCCCTGGCAGACCTCCTCCTGCATTGGCGGAGAGGCCCCCTCCATGGTGAAGCCCCATGCCTGGCAGCTGTGCATGCTGGGCTTTGAGGCCTGAGAACTGTGGAGAGTCCTGGGCCATACCTGACAGAATCATGCCCAGGCCCAGCTGAGAGTGCTGCTGCTGCTGGGACTGGAGTTGAGATTGCATCCCCATGGGTGCCACAGTGTTGGGCTCAAGCCCCTTACCCAGCAACAGCTGGTTGGGCTTGGCCCGCCCTCCTACCATGGGCCCCCCCATGCCCATCATCCCCACACCACCCGGACTGGGCATCAGCGGATCCACCTGGGTCATCATGACATCACTGGGAGGCGGGGAGTCCGAGGTGAGCAACGCCTCCAAGCTGGAGGCTACATGGGTGCCATAGTGACCAGTCCCACGGGAGCCGGGGCTAGGCATAGGGTTGAAGAGGGAGTTGCCATAGTTTGAGGGTTTGGAGTTGTTATTGTTGCCACATTGTGTGCCTGAGGACTGTCCCCCAGTCTGGTTGGCGGCCTGGGAGAGGTTGGGTGGCTGCAGCTGACGGAAAGAGGGGAACCCGGACCCCCGGGGAAGCAGGGTGGAAGCGGAGGGAAGAGGGGTGGGGGCACCAGGGGGGCCGTGCTGGGACTAGCCCTTCCTTGCTGCTCGGTCATCAGCGTCAGGCCATCGATCAGGTCCAGCTCCTCCATGAGTGTCTCGGTGAGGGTGGGGGGTAGGTTGCCCGTGGAGTAGCCCAGTAGGCCTTCCTCAGGCAGGTCATCCTCATCCTCCTGGCCGGGACCAATGGGGGACAGCCGGCCACTCAGAGTGCTGGCGTTGGAGCTGGTGCGTGGACGGAAGCTGGTCCACATGTCAGGGTCATCTAGGCTGCCGCGGGATGAAGGGCTGCCACAGTTCACCCCCCATTTGGGGAACTGCTGGGAGGAGTTGGGACTGTCTGCGCCGCCGTCGCCGTCTCCCCCGGTGGTCCCGCCCAAGCCTGCTGCTGCCTTCTTGGTCTGCTTGGCCCGCATCCGACTCTTCAGCAGTTTGCTGCTGTTGTCCATGGAGGCAGCACGGCGACGGGGGGCTTTCCCAGTCTTGCCCCCCTCTGGGTTGAGCATCCACCAGGAACTCTTGCCTGTGGACTCATTGTGAACTCTCAGGAACTTGTTGTGGAGTGATAAGTTGTGGCGAATTGAATTCTGAGGTATCGGGAAGGGGAAAGAAAATGGGTTTTGTTTAACATTGGAAACCATTCAACATCATTTGATTGACAATAGATTTTAAGTAATTACTTCCATTGTTCACTAACTAATGCAGTGAAATAATGTATCATGTGATCACATCAAATGGGTCTGTATAACATAGTTATAACAATGTGTATAACAATAATGAAGCGCATTAAGGTAAACATCGTTTTTTTTACCTTCCACCCTGCTGAGCTGTTGCTATCTCCTTTATCTTTGAAGTAAGGCACGGTTTTCACCATCCAGTCATATATCTGTGCCAAGGTTAAGCGCTTCTCTGGAGAGTTCTCAATAGCCTGACTAATCAGGTCCGCGTAGGACTGGTTCCCCCATGCATTGCGCCGGGATGATCCCTTTCGGGGCGTGGCTCCACCCACTCCGGCTCCTCCCTCTGAGACCACAACTTTCTCAGGCTCACATATGATTTGTTTTTGCTCCTGCTTATCCTCATCGGCGGGCGGGGTTCCCGCAGCGGATTCAGGGCCGTCTGCCCCCTCCGGTTTAACAGCTGAGATGTCGGGTTTGGGGAGCGGCCATGTGCACGACCTAGGTCTGCTTTGCGGCTCAAAATCTGGGTCAATCGTGGGAAGCTTTGAATCCTCCATTGTAAGGTTTTGTTCAGAGATTTTCCTCAAAAGGTTTTCTACACTTCTGAGCTATCCTAAATGTTGACAACTAAGAGATAATACTTAAAATATAAATGACAAAATAAATAGTAGGACTGAAAAATCGGAACTAAATCACAATAAAAATAATATTTAAAAAATAATCTGGGGAGGTTTGTCGACACGTGTTTGTAACAGGCACACCAAAATGAAGGCCTATTAAATCAAATGTTATTGGTCACATACACATATTTAGCAGATGTTATTGTGGGTGTAGCGAAATGCTTGTTATTATTATCTGAGGAGTCTATGTTCAAACTAGATTTTCTAATAAAATTATTGTAGAACCAAAAATTCAATTTAAACTATCGTACACAAAAATGCTATTTTCCATCCTCTATTAAGGGGACTAGTAGAAGAAAGACACAATAATCTGGACACACCAATATAGCGTCGGTTAATCCTGAGATTGGAGATTAGGGGACCCAAATAATCTCCTTAATAGTAACTATTATAAACCTTCCGATTTACAGAGCAAAGAAAGGCTGGGATGAGGGTTCCTTTGTTTGTATAAAAGAACAAAGAGAACTCAGGGAGGAATGCACACCAAAACATCTGGATTGCAATCACAATACAATGCAATTGTATGGTAAACGTTGCTGTGGGGTATATATATATATATATATATATTAAAAACGTATCAGTTTAGTTTTGGTAGTTTGTTGGAGACACAGTAAATCTCTGCGACGTTTGTGAAAAGGTGAGCTAATTAAAGGGAAAGTAGCTATACAATTATATAACACTATAAATTGAAATTACTTATTTATTGTGTCTTCCTTTAAAAATAGTATTGCCCTTTGAGTTTTACCATTAGAAAATAAAAAGTCGCCCTCAAGCACATATACTTGCAAAGAACCCACAAATTAGGATTACACAGTGGGTCACTGTTACAAAAGAGCGTTCGTTACAAATGATCAACTAGCTAAATTTAACGATGCCTCGTTCCGCACTTGTAAACAACGTGCCGTATCGCTCCTTCTCACGTAGAAATAACCTCGCGCGCGCTTCAATAGAATACTGGAGCCGATATATAGTTACAACATTTATATCAACATTCTAATTAATTTTGTAAACAACAACTAATTGATAACAAAATACACAATACATCTAGCTGTCACTGATCCCCGTGAAACAATGTTACTTTGTGGATTCATGGAGCTATAGCAATAAGATGATCAATGTTTCAAGTAAAAAATTATGCTATATTTGATTATCTAACCAATGCCACGTTTACTGCTGAAAATAAATCCAAACAGTAATGTTATGGTGGATGTCGTTTCTTTCCACTACAGCATTATAACTTGGCTAGCTAAGTAATTTAAGTCGACTGACAAAAATAAATGTTGAGAGCAAAACCTTACTGAACAGTTTGATCATGATGGTCTGTAACAACAATTAGAGGAAACAAATCAATCAGAAAGTCCGTGGTTTTCTGATTTAGGTTTGCACTCTCCTCCACATTGTGGGCAAGCGCGTGTCGCCATCTGCCATGTTTCTCGACACCGAGGAGCGGCAGCACACGATGCTCACGCGGGCATAAACCTTCAGAAGGTGCCTAACTTGAGTCAGTCCTCGTCCCCTGGACACTTTAAAGCACGCTTCGCAATCCACGGTTTCTTGAAGTTTACTCTCTTACACCTCGGCTGCACTCTCACCAAACGTAGTTGTGGAAATAGCGTAATAGCCACCTAGCTAGCTGGCTAACTCCAGTTATTTCGGAGTTTAAAAATCCTTTCAGAAGTCGGAAAAATGGCTTCAGTACCTTCCTTTGGAATTTGCCCCTTTCAGTAGTTAGTTTTGCTCGACTTGTGTCTATTATGGATGTCAAAATATTCAGTCATCGTAGATCTTTTTTGGTTTTGTTTTGTTTTGACTCGAGGCGATGACTCCCTTCTGACGTCTATTTACCACTGCCAGACATCGTGTACTGCGCTTGCGTGTTGAGGATTGCTGGGAAATGCAGTCAGTCATGTGACGATTTAAAGCGCAAAAGTAAACAACGAACGGCTGGCGAGCTAAAATAGCTGTTTCGGTGCTGAAAATCCGGATTATGCAACACTTCCTAAAGTGTACGCAACACCTACACACACCTAAACCAAAACTGGAAAGTTACCCGTCAATGATCGTAAATCAGATTTCAGTTGACCAAGTAGGTTTAGGCTACATATCTATTCAGCCCCAATCTAGTTTTGAAGCACATGCATCCCTCTTTCATTTGACACTCAAACTTTCACCAATAGTCCCGGTGTGTCGGTGCATTGTCTTTAAAAAAGTAGATTGTCGACAGGTTACTTTAAAGTTGCTATTGTTGTACAGCTACGTTCAAAAATAATTATGTGTGGCTAGGAAGATCTGATACATTTTGTAAAGAATATCAGTGCCAACATAGAAAAGCATAGAAATGCCCTATTTGTTACGTAAACGACATGTCTAATTTTAATTTTGAAGATCAGCCTAAATCAGCATGGTGTGTTTATTTTAACAATAATCTGACAGTGTGCACAAGAACTACAATTCCCAGTGTATTTTACAGTAGAACTTTGTTTGAGGAGTGGTTGGCCGAATAACCCTTTGGCGAATGCAGCGCGTGATGTAAACAGAATAATAGCCTATACAGTAGAGATAGACTTATGTACAGCAAACATATACATCTGCTCTGATTTAAGCTATTTTAAATCTTTATTCTGGAAACGTATAATTTTTTTGCTATAGAATAAGCCGTTCTGTAGATTTGTAAGACTTTCAAATGATACACTTTCGTTCTGTTCATTGATAATATTTTAATCCCATTTTGTCAGTATGATTATTGTTTCACACTTGTTTAATTTTGGCACAATTGTTTCATTCTCTTCTGCAATTGGTCAAAATTAATCCAGTAAATGCGTTTGCTCTGATTTGATTGGCTGAGGAACAAGAACCTTCACACCAGTTTGCGTTTCCACTAGCTTCTATAGCCACAAAATCAGATTCCAAAGCCACAAAGTCAGATTCCACAGCCACAGTCAAAATTTGCTACAAGAATTCACTTTTTGGTCTTAATTTAAGGTAAGGATTAGTGGAAGGTTAGGACGGCAGGTAGCCTAGCGGTTAAGCGCGCATTGGGTCAGTAATTGTAAGGTTGCTGGTTCAAATCCCTGAGAAACTAGAAAAATCTGTCGATGTGCTCTTGAGCAAGGCACTTAACCCTAATCGCTCTGGATAAGAGCGTCTGTTAAATTACTGAAATGTCAGGTTTAACATTTTAAGAAGATCAATTGTATAAATGGGCAGGGTTTATGACTTGGCTATAGAAGCACGACCCCGTTTATGGTTTTCCACTAGATAACACAGCCACAAAGTCAGATTCCAAAACGACAGTCTGAGTTTTTTGGTCTTAATTTAAGGTTAGGCATAATGTTAGCAGTGTGGTTTAAAATCAGATTTTAAGAAAATAAATTCTAGAAATGGGCGGGGTTTAGCCATAATTATGACTTTGTGGCTGTGTTAACTAGTGACGGACGACCCCAATTTATCGTCTCGAGATCAGCAGCAGCTGAAACCAAAAATGTCGGATCCCACGGTTGCAGACACTCGCCGATTAAACTCTAAACCGCAGGATCTCACAGATGCGTATGGCCCCCCAAGCAATTTTCTTGAAATCGACGTTTATGACCCACAAACTATTGGAGTCGGCCGGAACCGATTTACCACCTATGAAGTGCGAATGCAGGTGAGGAGCGCCAGTATTGAAATCGAGGCCGGTGATTTTGGCAGGGCCTGTAGGTGACGCTAGTATGGTGCGGGAACATGGGTTGGGACGTGTTTTTGGAGAGACTCGACTTTTTGATGTTCAAATGCTTAGCCTTTCACTTTGTCATTTTAAGTAATCCTTTCATCCAAATTCCTGATGCAGTCATTACTAATATGGCTACCACCAACATCAAATAGCCAGCATGTGAAAGGTTGTCTGATTAGGTAGTGTTTCTGACAACCTACATTACTGACTAGCAAAGGCTATAGCTAGCTCGTTTATTCAATTATGTAGGATGTGTAGGCTTTTTCTCCAACCTAGAAGAAAACCCTGTAAACCCCCAGGACCAAGATTGGAGAATATTGGGCCAGTTAGTACTGTAGATATGAGATGGGCAGCCAGCCACTGGGGTGTTAAACCTTCATGGTATAGAAAGAACGGTGTTTGTACATGAGCTAGTCTCACAAATCACAGACCGAGGGCATGCTTGTACATTGTCTGTCTAGCAAGGGTGTCAAACTCATTCCATTGAGGGCCTAGTGTATGTGGGTTTTTCGTTTCAATTAAGACCTAGACAACCAGGTGAGGTGCGTTCCTTACTAATTAGTGACCTTAATTAATCAATCAAGGACAAGGGAGGAGCGAAAACCCAGACATTATACCAGCATTTCCCAAACTCGGTGCGCGTTTTGGTTTTTGCCCTAACACAGGGAGTCAAATGATCAAAGCTTGATGATTATTTGAATCAGCTGTGTAGTACTAGGCAAAAACGAAAACGTGCACCGAGTTTGGGAAACCCTGTACTAGGCCCTCCATGGAATGAGTTTGACACCTGTGGTCTAGAGCAGGGCTGCCCAACCCTCTTCCTGGAGAGCTACTGTCCTGTAGGTTTTCAGTCCAAACCGCTTCCTAGAGATCTACTGTCCTGTAGGTTTTCAGTCCAACCCTAATTTAGCATATCTGATTCAGTTAGTTAAGGTCTTGTTGAGCAGCTAATAAGTAGAATCAGCTGTGTTAAATTAGAGTTGGACTGAAAACCCACAGGACGGTAGATCTCCAGGAAGAGGGTTGGGCAGCCCTGGTCTAGAGAGACTATAGTTGGACAGTGTATACCAGGACTGCCCAGCCCTCTTCCTGGAGAGCTACAAGCCTGTAGGTTTTTGCTCCAACCCTAATCTAGCACACCATATTCTAATAATTAGCAAGTTGATAAGATGAATCAGGTTAGTAACACCTGGGGTTGGAGCGAAGACCTACAGGAGGGTAACTCTCCAGGAACAGGGTTGGCCAACCCTGGTGTATACCCTTACTACTACAGACCTCAATGTATTAATGCAACAATCTCATGGACACTCTCCTCTGGGTTTCCCTACTCCCTGAAGATGTGGTTGCATTATGAAACATCCACTATGACTAGATACACCACACCAGTGTCACAACTGAACAGTGGTGTTCACCAATTGAGACAAGATGCTGATCAAATTATTCATTAATGAAGGGTGTAAGTACTGACGTCTGACCGCGTCACTGGACATGTGTATGCTGTACTGGAAATACCACTCCCCAATCTGGATTGCTGTCATTTAATGTAGTGATTAATATAATTGTTTTCACATGCAGACAAACCTTCCCATCTTCAAACTTAAGGACTCTGTTGTGCGAAGAAGGTACAGTGATTTTGAGTGGCTGAAGAATGAGCTGGAGAGAGACAGTAAGGTAGGCTCTCACACTGCGTAACTACTTGCCTGAATGTCTCACCAGTATAATGCCAATTTATTTTGTTGGAATTCAAGTGTTTGTTTCTATGTGACTAAGTAACAGATTTATTGATAAGTTGTGCGCTTGCTACAGATTGTGGTGCCCCCTCTCCCTGGCAAAGCTTTGAAGAGACAGCTGCCCTTCCGAGGAGATGAGGGTATCTTTGAGGAGTCGTTCATTGAGGAGCGGAGGGTAGGCTTGGAGCAGTTCATCAACAGGTGTGTATTGTTTCTGTCTATAGGATTTCTCTCTGTATGGCTGTCTCCATTTCAGTGCATTATCAAATTAACTCTCAGCCATCTGCCTTTTGACTCCACTAATAATCAATTAAGATTGCTAATTACCTGAAACCTACTTCTCTCCACTGCCACCAGACTCGCAGGTCATCCCCTGGCCCAGAATGAGCGCTGTCTTCACATGTTCCTTCAGGATGAGTCCATTGACCGAAACTACATTCCTGGAAAAGTACGCCAGTAGGATGGGCAGGGTTTAGGGTTGAGGTGCCAACTAGGGCAGGGAATTGCCAGGGACCTCACGATATGATATTATAACGATACCTAGGTGCTGATATGTATTGCGATTCGATATTGCGATTAATGTTCCAAACATATTGCTCACGATACACTGAGAATACAAAACATTAAGAACACTTGCTCTTTCCATTAGACTGACCAGGTGAAAGCTATGAACTCTTATTGATATCACTTGTTAAATCCACTTCAATCAGTGTAGATGAAGGGGAGGAGACGGGTTAAAGAAGGATTTTTAAGCCTTGAGACATGGATTGTGTATGTGTGCCATTCAGAGGGTGAATGGGAAAGACAAAATATGTAAGTGCCTTTTGAATGGGGTATGGTAGTAGGTGCCAGGCGCACCAGTTTGTGTCAAGAACTGCAACGCTGCTGGGCATTTCCATGCTCAACAGTTTCCCAGGTGTATCAAGAATGGTCCACCACCCAAAGGACATCCAGCCAACTTGACACAACTGTGGAAAGCATTGGAGTCAACATGGGCCAGCATCCCTGTGGAATGCTTTCGACACCTTGTAGAGTCCATATCCCGATTAATTGAGGCTTTTCTTAGGGCAAAAGGGGGGGGGGGTGCAACTTACATTTACATTTAAGTCATTTAGCAGACGCTCTTATCCAGAGCGACTTACAAATTGGTGCATTCACCTTAGGAATTTAATATTAGGAAGGTGTTCCTCATTTTTGGTGTACTCTGTATGTCTGCTGCAGAGAGACGAGACTGCATGATAAAACAAGTTTTGATCTGTCAGGGGAAAAAAAAGTGCTGAAAACATGTTGGCTCACTATTTAAAAAGATGGAGAACAAGCTAAAGGTTGAAAAATACTGGCGTTTTGGCACAGGTACAGACAACTAGCGCTAGCCGACTGGGTGGCTGGGTTGGAGAGGGGTGTGGCAGTAGGTGGGGTGTGCTGGCTGTTCCTTAGCGGTTTTCATCCATCTCTCCCGGATAGGGAATAGCATTTTATTTGTACACTAAAGAATATATATATATATATATATACACACACACAAGTATGACCTCAGCTATCAAGTCTTATCTAGTTGACAAATTTTATGCTTATTAGAAGCATAATCGTGTGGATTTGTAAGATAATTTTGCATAACCTAAATGCATAATATTTATTGTGTAAATGCATGTCTGTAACCAGGTTTCCATGCGAGTAAAGTACATGTTGGATAAAAATGCCAGGCCTGATGGAAACAGCAAATTTGTACGGAAACTTTCCAAATGTCTACAAAACAAAATACACTAGACAAGGTGGGCTCTTTTTGTGTCGGTAAAATGTATGATGCGAGAAATGGTGGTGGAAACGCCTTTGTGTGCAAATCTTGATATAATAACCATCATATTGACGTAAACTTGGAGTCACACGATGCTATGTTATGTGGTCCTCCCACTACGAATCGGGAAAGCTTGCAGTTCATTAGGCTACAGATGAAATAAGTTATGACGCGCTTCACCGGGTGGTGAAAGTGCACAGTGATGAACTTGATGCTCCTTTCCAATAAATACGGAGGGTCTTATTCTGGTGACATGATCAATGCTTGGCTGCCGTTTTTTTTGTGCTTTTTATCCGCAACAAGTACATTTGATAAACACGTCTCTGGTGGGAAAATGTGTATATTGTTGTTATGCAGATTTTAGAATATTCGCATGAAAATCTGTTGCCAATTGGATGGAAACCTGGCTAGTGATGACTTTCTCATCAATTTTAAATGTGAAAATTAAGAAGCTATAGCTTAGCAAGGGGACAAAAGGATTATGTTCTCTGTTGTCAGATTACATTTTGCAGTGGTTTAAGAAACCTGAAAACATACTGTTCTCTGTATCACAGGTTTTTATCTTACAATGTCTTTCCCCTTTTTTTTAGGTGTGAATAAAGTAAGTTTTGTTATGCTTTTTATTCATATTAATACCATTGTGATCATTTTCCAAAAAACGCTTTTGTGTGTGTAATATATAAATTCAGATTTGGTTTAGCGGGTTACCAATAATACATTCATGCATTTACGCTCAAACATCTCTTCGCTTCCCCTCTACTTTCTCAATCAGCAACTTTCTCCTTTGTTCATTTTCCTTGAGTAAGTGTAACTGTTGGCATGATATGGTTGCATGCATGGGGTAATATTTACAGTTCATCTTTACTTCCCCTTTTGGCTTAAAGGGAAATGTCACAGTTTTTCAACTTCATATTCATCATCTACAGCACCACCCCAACATCAACATATGTGAAAATGGCGCTTTCCTATGTTTTGTAGTAAAAAAGACAGAAGGTAAGCGTTTCCAATGACATCATCGGTATGCATCGTGTTTTAACCAATTATGAGTAGGCATTGCCTACATATGTTGGGGTGGTGTTGGAGATAATGAAGTTGTAAATGTCCCTTTAAACCAGTCATGCAGGCTTTCAAGTCAGCACTGAGACTTAGAGAGCAGTATCTAACATTCATATCATGTAGGCTAGACCTTTTCATTGTTATGCTATTGTTTTTTAAATGACCGATTTACATGTAGTTCTAACATTTGAAGTACCAGTGTACATCAATGCTCTCATCTCCAGCACCCTAAAATCTGTGTCGGATACTGTACACTGATACTGGTAACACAATGCCTCTGAATCATTGACTCTAGTTTTTCAATTGTGATAAAAAGGAAGAGACTTCAAACCCATTCTTCAACAATAATGGGTGAAATGGAACATACCCCTGAGATATCATTTTTTTATATATGTCATAGGCACAGAGTTACTGTTCTACAAGTAAATGTCTTTGTTTAAACTTTAAAATCTTGGTCTACATAAAAGTGTAGCGAGACTGTAGAAATGGCAACACTAATGTTCAGATGCTAATGAGGCCATGAATTACCTGTGATTTGTTTTCCTTTCTATAGCAGCCCCAGAGATGAAAATGATGAGGTCTACTCAGCCCAGCTACTCACCCCTACACCACCTGGCTGTTTGGCTTTATCACTAGAGCCCACACTCTCTTCCACAGGTGGCCCATCCTCCTAGACAACTGCATCTGCCGGGAACTCTCTGTAAATACTATGTACATATATATACATATCTTAATTGTAGTCGGTCTGGGGAAGCTGCCGGAATACTCACATGCAGAGCATTTATCTTGTAGCAGAAGCTTGAGGGTGGAGAAGGTGAATTTATGAAACGACTGAGTTAGTAAGCTACCTTGTGTAAACCTTTTGAAACAACAGGATTTTTCTAGAGTTAAACTTGAGGCTTATTAAGTAAGAGTAATGAGTTGGTAATAATTATAACACTTAATTTTTGGAATGAGAAAATACTGAGTAGTTTTAGTCACAAGTTGGCTTCCTAACTTGTGAATTCTGCTTGGCGAAATATAATAGTGTACATTTTCTCATGTGAAAAATACTTCTCCCTGAGCAACCAGTTTCTCAGTTATAGAGATTGATCTCCCTTGGGAAACCTGGCCAACCTGACTCACCAACACAAAGAAAAGCATTCTATTACGTTCCATTAAGATTATTTTTATATTCATGTATATGTACTTGACAACTTAACAAATCTTGATAGAGGAATGATTCCATAGTATACAACAAAATGCCAAGAATTATGATGAGTCTTGGGGACAAATATTCATTCATACCATCTCAATGGTCATCAAAGATTCCATGGCACTTGCTGCAATAGTAGGGATTTTAACCCCAATGTGTTGGGAAAACTCCCAACCTAGATTCTCGCCACTGTGGTCACAAAATCATTCTCAACCTCTCTCCTCTACTGAAAAACTATTGTAGGTTGTAAATTACAATATTTAAAATCAACTTACCTGTTAAAATAAAGGTCCATCAATAACAAGAATGTCCAGCAGGAAGCTTATTTTGCTTACATTTGCAGATACAGGGTTGTCTCAGAAGGAAATATTATGCAGTGTTTTGGTGCATCTGTTCTCTGATCTGTTTAATGTTTGGGGTGAGGTTTATGCAGATGGAAATGTCTGTAATCAAGCACCAAAGATAGTTCATGCTGCCTTGTGATTGTGCAATGTCTTCCTGAAACATCCTCGGCCTCAACTCAACTAAACTGATGGCTAGTCGCCAACCATAAAATAAAGGTCAATCGATAACAAGAATGTCCAGCAGGATGCTTATTTTGCTTACACTTGCAGATACAGGGTTGTCTCTGAAGGATGCAGTGTTTAGATGCATCTGTTCACTCTGATCTGTTTAATGTGTGGGCTGAGGTTTATGCACCCGGAAATGATGTAATCAAGCACCAAAGACAGTTCCTGCTGCCTTGTGATTGTGCAATGTCTTCCTGAAACATCCTCGGCCTCACCTCAACTAAACTAATGGCTGGTCGCCAACCATTTCGTTGGTGTTTTATATGTTCATGTGTATTTGACCACCATTCAAATACATAAAAGCTAATTGTTGTTTTTTCTGATTTAATTTGTTTACATCTATTGACCACAATGTAATGTTAGTTTATTAAACCACTGAAAATCTATCAAAGATGGTTGTCTCCTCATTTAACAAATATGTTATTATGGCCCAATAATCTCTCACCAATTTAGTGGAAATTGCTTTCCTCAATTACTCATATTTCAAACCAGTGGTCAAGAAGAGAACGAGCCAAGGCAAGAAAGCGACCAGACCAGAGTGAAATAACCATACTTTGTGTAATAGTGATGTAAAAAAAAAACTCAAAATGAATACGTTCTCAAGGAATTGTATCTACTACTACACTATAGTAGATCAATAAATGCAGACGTCCCTTCCATGAAAGGTACATTATTCATGTTTGTTTTTAAAGGAATTGTATCTACTACACATTATTTCCATGTGGAAATTGTACGGGTACTTTTAATACATTCCAATGGCGTCTGACAAATCACACAAACTTGTTATTTCCCGGATGATGACAAACCAATGAGATTTGAGTAGAGGCGGGATGTTTACACTTAGCCAATGAAAATACCAGCCAATGTGTGTCACTTACAGTAGAGTCAGATTGTAGACAGTCGCACCTTTTTCAGAACTGTAAAGACAGAAGTTCCATCTGATCGAAGAGTTTATTTCTGTGTCCATCAATTCCTCAGGTATGTATCTATAAATTATTTACCAAAGGCATCGAATGTAGATTGAATTAGCTAGCTATGTGTTCCAAGAGTGAACCAAATGCGACTGCTCATCGATAGGAATCAATGAACTCTGAAAGTCATTCAAGATAGGGAGATGTATAGTGAATAGCAGCACCTGGATCGAATGTGGCAGTTGTTGACTCGCGTGCTCTGACTCACATCGTCAGCCATAGCTAGCTGAACCCAAACGAGCCTAGTAATGTACATCTGAGTGTGTTGTTTTATGTAGCTAGCTAGATTAATAATTGAGTGTCGACCAGTCAGTCTGTATTTGACCTATCTAGCCATCTGTACACCTGGAATCAGGTGGGTGTTTGTTTACTTTGTTCATTGTCAAACACTGACCTCTGCATTGCTCTGTGCACTGTGAGGTGCATGCCTGTAGCCCTTTCACTCTGGAATGTATTAATCTTGCTTAGCTAGCTAATAATGTCCCTCCAACTACAATATATTGAATCAAATAAAGCCTTGGATATCCCAATGCTGCCTAATCTGTAAAATTAATACTGACACTTTCTATTGTGGAAGGCTTAGCTCTATTATCTTAATGGTTTGCATAACTATGTTGAAGTTTACCTGCTGAGGCATGTCTTTTCCTGGTGTCAAACATTTCTGTAGCTTTTTTTTTTTCAGCCAAGAAACCTAACCACCAATCAAACTACCACACCTACCTTCTGTTGGGATTCCAAGTAATGTTTGTGTGTTTTAGTAATTTACAGTGACTGTGAAAGAGCCGTGGGGGCTGAAGGAGTGTCACCCCAAGGAGTCATTCACAGGCTGAGCAAGTGTCATCTGCTTGAGACCTGTGAGTGCCCCTGGGCTGAGAGGATAGTGTGTGGTGTTGGTAGGGTGATGAGGTAAACAGCTCTCTTGGAGGTGATCAAATGGATGACATATGCCTACTGTGAGAGTTAACCTCCATGTATAGAATGGGCACTCCAGAAGTACTTTCAGCCTTTTGGTGAATTGCATTATTGTGGAGACACGGACCCGTTAATAGATAGAGGGCTTTAGGTAGCATGAGGTGGCTGCTGTACTGATGCTCTGTTGTCATCTAGGCCCATAATTAGATTGCCCTTTTGGAGGCAAGGATCTGATGAATAGCAAATGCAGTGTGCATCAACTGGCGTCATTTCAGAAGAGGCGAAGTGAGGTAACCATGGAAACACCCGTCCAGGTCCTGCAAATTGAGCATTATGCCCTGTCTCATTCCTTAGCAAACATTGGCAATGATTCCATTGTCATATGATGGTTGGTCTTCTGAAAGTGGCCTGTTTCCTTGAATTGTTTAAATTGAATCATGAACTGTAGAACTGTTATTTTTCTTGATATTTATTAAAACCCTCTCTGAGCATGGAACGACTTGTAGTCATGGCAAGACAACAATGTAGCGTTGTTAAATTCGTAAATGTCCTGGCACCCAGCGAAGATTTCCTGTGTCATAAAATCTGCTTTATAATGGTTCTTCTATCTTACAATTGTATTCTCAATACACCTGCTTATACATGACCAGAACGACTCATTACTTCAGCTCCCACAACCTATTGCTAAGACTTTGTGGTGTAGTGTAGCCCACACACTACACCATGGTCTTTCTAGGCTACACAAACAGGGCTCTATTCAATCCGCATCGTGGAAGTTCAGCTTAACAGCGTGATTGAGATTTAAAAGCAATGTTCCCGCTTTAGTGGAGACCGCATTCACGGTAAGCGCTGCATATGTCGGCTCAAACGGAAATTACCTTTACATTTCTATCGCGGAATCTGTAACGCTTCAGCTTTACAGCTTGAATAGAGCCCATAGTCATGGCAAATTATTTCTAAGAAGGTTAGAAGGCTTACGTAACGTTGCCGATTATCCTCTTAATGGAGGAGAAAGGCCAACTCTGTGCTTGATTTAGGCCTAGTTGTGATCCCAGAGGCTGTCTTGCCCAACTTCTCCTGACTAGTATGTCAGCCTACTGATTCTAGTAGATTAAAACACGCAGACAGGCAGAACTTGCAATCCCATTGACTGTATCCCTATTGTCAGCAATATGATACTGGTCAAATGGTTAGCAAATGGTAAGTGCTGTGTGTGTGTAGTAACTGGTGACTGAGTTATGTGTACACTACAGATTGAGAACAAGGGCCTGAGATATGGGTGTATGCTATGCAGTCACCTGTGTAGTCTGTGTTCCCTGTAGGCGTTGTCTTCCGTCATAGACGTGCTCTTCCTCCAGATAAGGTGTATTGCCCAGACACGACCTGATTAAACTTGCATGGCCTGTCCTGTGTGTGTGTGTGTGTGTGTGTGTGTGTGTGTGTGCCTAGGATCAACCCTTCAACCTGGAGCCATCGCCAGACAGGAGAGCTTTATTATGTCCAACCATGGCACCCTCACATTGGCCTTTACAGCTAGGGTATTTCTTCCTGTTTAATGGTAGCTGTTTTGGGCACCGTTGGATGTGGCGATTCTATTTTTCTTATGCTTCTTTAAAATGTAATCAGTCTGGTGTGTCAAGTCAGAGGCCCTTCATCAGGTTTTTCCATTCCCCTCTCTCTCTCTCTCCCATGCTTTCTTTGCCAACTTCGCTGCCATTCCTCCTATTCCCCCCTTTCTCCCTGTTCTCTTTTCTTATTTATCTTCTTTATTCTCCTATTTTAGTTTTTCTTCTGGCTGCAAATGAATGGGGTACTTAAATCCCTCCCTTAGCCAGTCTTTCAGATTCAATATGGTCTCTGCAAAGGTCAGGGTACTGGTCAGCACTACTGCATGGCTTTCTTCCCACGAGGGACTACCAGCCAGTGGTCAGGGCAGAGCTGTCACAGTCTAGGCTAAATGGCTGCCTGCCATTATTCACTATTCAGCCAGACTGCCTTTAGAAGCAACCTATCCTAGTGTCAGGTTGAGATCTGCAGAGAGGATGGGGTTTGACACAGGATGCATATGGGCAATTCCACGTTAACAGAATGACTCTGAGCCTCCTATTTTTCGCTTTAAAAGTATGCCAAACAAAAACAATTGATTGCAAAGTTAAACAAACCCTAAGCACAAGGATTACTTTTAACAATTTCCACTGAACATTTTTCAAAAACACAATTTCTTGAAGAACAGTGCAGATGTAAAATTAGGTAACAGAATTTTGGTAAAATCTCCCTCAGTTTTTTATGTGACCACGTTTTCCAAAAACTCAGTTAGTTTGATAAAAAACGATTTTGGTTATTGAACTACAGTAAGTGAAGTGGATTAACACCCGGTAACAGGATGATGGTAACAGAATGACATCATGGGTCCCTGTTCTGTACAGAAATGCATAATTATGAATGTAATTCTCTTCATGGTGATGTATCCTGAACAGGTACACAAAGGTAGAAAAATTTAATATATTCCTTTGCATGTTTGGGTATTATTCTACACACTGTCTATTATTCTAATGAGCTCCGCCCCCAAACAAGATCCTGACCGGACCAAATCTGTACCAATCAGGTTTTTTTCTGGATCAAAAAGGGCCTTAGGTGGTTGTCGTGGTAGGGGGCATGGCAGGGGCGTGCCAATGAGCTCAGTCGGCCGTTGCCGCAGCTACATTTTAGAATTGTTTAGCTAATTTTCTATTTATTTGTATTTGATTTTTATAGCTAATTTCCTACAATTCTGCACATTTTGCCATGCAGTTGAGTCAACATGTTGTAGTTTTTTAAAGCAAATTTCCTGGGATTCTACATATTCTGCCATGGAGCTGAGATTTATTTTGTTGTTGCAGTTTTAAAGCTAGTTTCCTGCAATTCTATACACTTTGCCATGGATAATGTTCAGTCTCCTAGAGATTAACATACTTTTGTGTGAAAAGTGCAAATCAATCCCAGAATAACAGCAAAGGACCTTGTGAAGATGCTGGAGGAAACAGGTACAAAGTATCTATATCGACAGTAAAACGAGTCCTATATCGACATAACCTGAAAGGCCGCTCAGCAAGGAAGAAGCCACTGCTCCAAAACCGCCATAAAAAAGCCAGACTACGGTTTGCAACTACACATGGGGACAAAGATCATACCTTTTGGAGAAATGTCTTCTGGTCTGATGAAACAAAAATAGAACTGTTTGGCCATAATGACCATCGTTATGTTTGGATGAAAAAGGGGTAGGCTTGCAAGCCGAAGAACACCATCCCAACCGTGAAGCACGGGGGTGGCAGCATCATGCTGTGGGGGTGCTTTGCTGCAGGAGGGACTGGTGCACTTCACAAAATAGATGGCATCATGAGGAAGGAAAAGTATGTGGATATATTGAAGCAACATCTCAAGACATCAGTCAGGAAGTTAAAGCTTGGTCGCAAAATGACCCCAAGCATACTTCCAAAGTTGTGGCAAAATGGCTTAAGGACAACAAAGTCAAAGTATTGGAGTGGCCATCACAAAGTCCTGACCTCATCTATAGAAAATGTGTGGGCAGAACTGAAAAAGTGTGTTTGAACAAGGAGGCCTACAAACCTGACTCAGTTACACCAGCTTTGTCAGGAGGAATGGGCCAAAATTCACCCAACTTATTGTGGGAAGCTTGTGGAAGGCTACCTGAAAATTAAACAATTTAAAGGCAATGCGACCAAATACTCATTGAGTGTATGTAAACTTCTCACCCGCTGGGAATGTGATGAAAGAAATAAAAGCTGAAATAAATCATTCTCTCTACTATTATTCTGACATTTCATTTTCTTAAAATAAAGTGGTGATCCTAACTGACCTAAGACGGGGAATTTTTACTAGGATTAAATGTCAGGAATTGTGAAAAACAAACAGAGTTTAAATGTATTTGGCTAAGGTGTATGTAAACTTCCAACTTCAACTGTATGTGTAAAAATAACTTTTGTTTTATTCTATAAACTACCGACAAAATTTATCCCAAATTCCAAATAAAAATATTGTCATTTAGAGCATTTATTTGCTGGTCAAAATAACAAAAAAGATGCAGTGTTGTCAGACCTCGATTAATGCAAAGAAAATAAGTTCATATTCATTTTTAAACAACACAATACTAATGTTTTAACTTAGGAAGAGTTCAGAAATCAATATTTGGTGGAATAACCCTGATTTTCAATCACAGCTTTCATGCGTCTTGGCATGCTCTCCACCAGTCTTTCACATTGATGTTGGGTGACTTTATGCCACTCCTGGTGCATAAATTCAAGCACCTCGGCTTTGTTTGATGGCTTGTGACCATCCATCTTCCTCTTGATCACATTCCAGAAGTTTTCAATGGGGTTCAGGTCTGGAGATTGGGCTGGCCATGACAGGGTCTTGATCTGGTGGTCCTCCATCCACACCTTGATTGACCTGGCTGTGTGGCTTGGCACATTGTCCTGCTGGAAAAACCAATCCTCAGAGTTGGGGAACAATGTCAGAGCAAAAGGAAGCACGTTTTCTTCCAGGACAACCTTGTACGTGGCTTGCGTCCTTCACAAAGACAAACCTGCCCGATTCCAGCCTTGCTGAAGCACCCCCAGATCATCACCAATCCTCCACCAAATTTCACAGTGGGTGCGAGACACTGTGGCTTGTAGGCCTCTCCAGGTCTCCATCTAACCATTAGACGACCAGGTGTTGGGCAAAGCTGAAAATTGGACTCATCAGAGAAGATGACCTTACTTGTAGAAAATAGTAAAAATAAAGAAAAACCCTTGAATGAGTAGGTGTGTTCAAACTTTTGACATATATATATATATATATATATGTGTGTGTGTATGTATGTATGTATGTATGTATGTATGTATGTATATATATATATATATATGTCTTCTTGGGTATGACGCTACAAGCTTGGCACTCCTGTATTTGGGGAGTTTCTCTCATTCTTCTCTGTAGATCCTCTCAAGCTCTGTCAGGTTGGATGGGGATCGTTGCTACACAGCTATTTTCAGGTCTCTTCAGAGATGTTCGATCGGGTTCAAGTCCGGGCTCTGGCTGGGCCACTCAAGGACATTCAGAGACTTGTCCCGAAGCCACTCCTGTGTTGTCTTGGCTGTGTGCTTAGGGTCGTTGTCCTGTTGGAAGGTGAACCTTCGCCCCAGTCTGAGGTCCTGCGCGATCTCTGGAGCAGGTTTTCATCAAGGATCTCTCTGTACTTTGCTCCGTTCATCTTTCCCTCAATCCTGACTAGTCTCCCAGTCCCTGCCGCTGAAAAACATCCCCACAGCATGATGCTGCCACCACTATGCTTCACCGTAGGGATGGTGCCAGGTTTCCTCCAGACGTGACGCTTGGCATTCAGGCCAATGAGTTCATTCTTGGTTTCATCAGACCAGAGAATCTGGTTCCTCATTGTCTGAGAGTCCTTTAGGTGCCTTTTAGCAAACTCCAAGTGGGCTGTCATGTGCCTTTTACTGAGGAGTGGCTTCCCTCTGGCCACTCTACCATAAAGGCCTGATTGGTGGAGTGCTGCAGAGATGGTTGTCCTTCTGGAAGGTTCTCCCATCTCCACAGAGGAACTCTAGAGCTCTGTCAGAGTGACCATCGGGTTCTTGGTTACCTCCTTGACCAAGGCCCTTCTCCCCCAATTGCTCAGTTTGGCCGGGCAGCCAGCTCTAGGAAGAGTCTTGGTGGTTCCAAACTTCTTCAATGCTGCAGAAATGTTTTGGTACCCTTCCCCAGGATGCACCTGAGCTCAATTTCGAGTCTCATAGCAAAGGGTCTGAATACTTTTGTAAATGTGATATTTCAGTTTGTTATTTTTAATAAATGTCTAAAAACCTGTTTTTGCGTTGTCAGTATGGGGTATTGTGTTTAGAATAAGGCTGTAACGTAACAAAATGTGGAAAAAGTAAAGGGGTCTGAATACTTTCCGAATGCACTGTATTTTATGTATTTCTCCTCTTCCCCAGCCGGCTGTAAGAAGATCCTTCATCTCTTGACTTGGTGACCTCGTTTTCTACCATGGCTGAGAAGCTAGCTTCCTTCGGTAAGCTGCTGCTCAGGCGGCGGGCGCTGGACTGTGACCAGGAAGAGAGCCACTTTGCCCGCTGCCTGAGCACACTGGACCTGATAGCCCTGGGGGTGGGCGCCACTCTGGGGGCCGGCGTCTATGTTCTGGCTGGAGAGGTGGCCAGGGAGAAGGCCGGCCCAGCCATCGTGCTCTGCTTCCTCATTGCAGCGCTCTCCTCCGTCCTTGCTGGTCTGTGTTATGCTGAGTTTGGTGCCCGTGTGCCCAAGACTGGTTCAGCCTACATGTACAGCTATGTGACAGTGGGGGAGATCTGGGCCTTCATCACTGGTTGGAACCTCATCCTCTCCTATGTCATAGGTGAATCAGAAGTGGGAGTTAGTGAAAATGAGGGATTGGAGATTAAGAAGGGAAGTGATTCAAAATGGGGGGAGGGAATGTTTGATCTATTTTTATTTTATAAAGTTGCAAGAAACACATTTGAGGTAAAAACAGGATATGAGAGGTGCAATGATAATATAAATCTCTCATAATTGTTCTCATTAAAACTCTAAGCAGTGATATTACTGCAATACCCAGACAGTCACTTGAGATTATCAGCAATTCTGAGTAGCTGAATAATTAGACTGAATAATTAAGATTCTGATGAGGACTTGAGCTGAAGAGGTTTTACAGGCAGATCAAGCTCTTGGTCCTCTAGAAGGATTGCCTCTTGACAGAAGGGCCCTTGAAAGTGTGACTCCAACTTCTGTCGTTATAAATCTCTCCCTCTCTTCCTCTTCCTCTTCTTCTCCCCCTCTTTCAGGCACAGCCAGTGTTGCTCGGGCCTGGAGCTCCACCTTTGACAACCTGGTTGAACAGAAGATCTCAGACTTCTTCAGAGCCTCCATGTCCATCAAGGTCCCTGGGAAGATTCTGGCTGAATACCCAGACCTCTTCGCCCTCATCCTGATATTGCTGCTCACTGGTGAGGCTCTCATTTAACATAACACCGAACACATTTGAAAGCGTTATACACACCCTCAGCGAAAGTACAGCTCCAATAAGAGGGCTCTTCATTCCTGCCTTAGGGCATGCGAAGAGTGCCCATTCAGGGTAGCATTATGATTGGCTGTGCTTGGTCGCTGCCCACGTCTGGGGCTCTGACACTTTGCCAACACCCACACAGGCCTGCTGGCGTTTGGCGTGAGCGAGTCGGCCCTGGTGAACAAGATCTTCACAGGGGTCAACCTGGTGGTTCTGGGCTTCGTCATCATCTCAGGACTGGTGAAGGGAGACCGCGCCAACTGGAACCTCACTGTTGAGGACTTTGTCAACACAACCAACATCACTGATGCAGAGTGAGTCGCCGACAGACAGAAGAGCTCATGAGGAGGGGTTTATTAAGCAGGAATTATGTTTTAAAATCAGCCCTAGGGAGTAGTTGAAAGTCTGTTTACAAAAACATATTAACACCTTTAGAGACATCAACCATTAGGGAGACCAGTTCTCTTCCTGAAGTCTGAATATGATATGATTATCTTTATCTTTGGCATTTTTGTTTATTTCCCAGGCTACTTCAATAACTTTATTAAAAAATCATAATAATAATTTAAAAAATTATAACCAGTCCCCTGCTCTCTTTCTTTGTCCAGGATCATTAAAGAGAAGTTTGGTACCGGGGGTTTTGCTCCATTCGGCTTCAGTGGAGTCCTGTCTGGTGCAGCAACTTGCTTCTACGCCTTTGTGGGTTTCGACTGCATCGCAACCACAAGTAGGCCATTTCTGCCATTTCCTCTCATCTCTTGGCACCAATGATATACACTGAGTGTAAAAAAACGTCTGCTAAATGGCTAAAAAGTTCAGGTAAAATGTACAGTGAGGGAAAAAAGTATTTGATCCCCTGCTGATTTTGTACGTTTGCCCACTGACAAAGAAATGATCAGTCTATCATTTTAATGGTAGGTTTATTTGAACAGTGAGAGACAGAATAACAACAACAAAATCCAGAAAAACGCATGTCAAAAATGTTATAAATTGATTTGCATTTTAATGAGGGAAATAAGTATTTGACCCCTCTGCAAAACATGACTTAGTACTTGGTGGCAAAACCCTTGTTGGCAATCAGAGGTCAGACGTTTCTTGTAGTTGGCCACCAGGTTTGCACACATCTCAGGAGGGATTTTGTCCCACTCCTCTTTGCAGATCTTCTCCAAGTCATTAAGGTTTCGAGCCTGACGTTTGGCAACTCGAACCTTCAGCTCCCTCCACAGATTTTCTATGGGATTAAGGTCTGGAGACTGGCTAGGCCACTCCAGGACCTGAATGTGCTTCTTCTTGAGCCACTCCTTTGTTGCCTTGGCCGTGTGTTTTGGGTAATTGTCATGCTGGAATACCCATCCACGACCCATTTTCAATGCCCTGGCTGAGGGAAGGTTCTCACCCAAGATTTGACAGTACATGGCCCCGTCCATCGTCCCTTTGATGCGGTGAAGTTGTCCTGTCCCCTTAGCAGAAAAACACCCCCAAAGCATAATGTTTCCACCTCCATGTTTGACGGTAGGGATGGTGTTCTTGGGGTCATAGGCAGCATTCCTCCTCCTCCAAACACGGCGAGTTGAGTTAATGCCAAAGAGCTCGATTTTGGTCTCATCTGACCACAACACTTTCACCCAGTTCTCTTCTGAATCATTCAGATGTTCATTGGCAAACTTCAGACGGGCCTGTATATGTGCTTTCTTGAGCAGGGGGACCTTGCGGGCACTGCAGGATTTCAGTCCTTCACGGCGTAGTGTGTTACCAATTGTTTTCTTGGTGACTATGGGCCCAGCTGCCTTGAGATCATTGACAAGATCCTCCTGTGTAGTTCTGGGCTGATTCCTCACCGTTCTCATGATCATTGCAACTCCACGAGGTGAGATCTTGCATGGAGCCCCAGGCCGAGGGAGATTGACAGTTATTTTGTGTTTCTTCCATTTGCGAATAATCGCACCAACTGTTGTCACCTTCTCACCAAGCTGCTTGGCGATGGTCTTGTAGCCCATTCCAGCCTTGTGTAGGTCTACAATCTTGTCCCTGACATCCTTGGAGAGCTCTTTGGTCTTGGCCATGGTGGAGAGTTTGGAATCTGATTGATTGATTGCTTCTGTGGACAGGTGTCTTTTATACAGGTAACAAACTGAGATTAGGAGCACTCCCTTTAAGAGTGTGCTCTAATCTCAGCTCGTTACCTGTATAAAAGACACCTGGGAGCCAGAAATCTTTCTGATTGAGAGGGGGTCAAATACTTATTTCCCTCATTAAAATGCAAATCAATTTATAACATTTTTGACATGCGTTTTTCTGGATCTTTTTGTTGTTATTCTGTCTCTCACTGTTCAAATAAACCTACCATAAAAATTATAGTCTGATCATTTCTTTGTCAGTGGGCAAACGTACAAAATCAGCAGGGGATCAAATACTTTTTTCCCTCACTGTACCTGTGGTTGACGACTATCAAATCTAAACCGTCTAGATCTTTTTCCACAGGTGAAGAGGCCAAGAACCCCATGCGTTCCATCCCCATTGGTATCGTGGCTTCTCTGCTCATCTGTTTCTTCGCCTACTTCGGGGTGTCTGCAGCCCTCACCCTCATGATGCCCTATTACCTGCTGAACAGAGAGAGCCCGCTGCCAGAGGCCTTCAGCTATGTGCACTGGGACCCTGCCCGCTACATCGTGGCTGTGGGCTCCCTCTGTGCCCTCTCCACCAGGTGACTGGCACAGACAGCTTCCCATAGACTTCTCATGGCCTTGTTTGCATTTCTATCAAAGGTTGAAAGGCACCCAGATGGCAGGCTATTTTTAGTTTGATGTTGATTTTTGGGTTTGAACAATTGTTTATTTTCATATACTGTGCTTTCAATTTCTTTTGTTGTTATTTGTTATTTGCATGCAAGGAACGGACACAAATTATGATGTGGAATATATAAACCCAAAAGTTTTTGTTTCGTGTGTTAAATGTTGATGATATTTCAGGGTCATTCACTGTTTGTGGACTGACCAGAGACATGGCTGGCCTCTGTGTGATGGCGACGACTTTGTCTGAGTCCCTCTCTCTTTCTCTCTCTTCTCTGTCCAGTTTACTGGGCTCAATGTTCCCCATGCCCCGTGTAATCTATGCAATGGCTGAGGACGGCCTGCTCTTCCGCTTCCTCTCAAAGATGAACATCAAAACCAAGACCCCCCTGTTAGCCACCATCGTGTCGGGTATTGTAGCAGGTAAGCTTAGCCCATGCATTACTAAGTATCTCCTTTGTGCACCAACACTTTGTTTTCTGTCAACTGTTTAGCTGCTACTCTATGCTACTTAGAATTGAAATGTATTCTTTCTCTCTGCAGCCGTGATGGCATTCCTGTTTGATCTGGCAGCCCTGGTGGACCTGATGTCGATAGGAACTCTCCTGGCATACACATTAGTGGCTGTGTGCGTGCTTATCCTCAGGTTAGTGCAGAGGATCTTGGCTAACACACTTTTAGTTTTTTAAAGAGTCATGCACAAACGCTTTTGATTTCTCAAATATCCAACTCTTCTCAAGTATCCAACTGAAAATGAAAATGTTCTCAGTCAACGTAACTAGTAAAATAAGGGTTGACTGAATTCTACCTATGTACATTTGTTCACAGGTACCAACCAGGCACCCTGGGCATCAGTGGTGCCAGTGAGAAGCTGGTGGAGCTGGTGGGTCTGCAGAGGGCAACCATGGCAGAGGGGGACAGTGGGGACGAGTTTGGCCAGGAGGGTGAGGGGGAGACCAGGCCCCTCAGGGAGCGGTTCATCCTCAAGATGCTGCTGGTGCCCAGCTGTGATGTCCCCACCAAGACCTCCGGACTCATCGTCTACATCACTACCGCTGTCATCTGTGAGTCTCCCCCTTTTGACAGGGTGAAGTGTTGATGGTGTTTAAAGCTATATTTAAGTGAGCCTTTTTGGAGAGGTTTGGCATACTGGAAGCAGCTGTCTGATAATGCAAATGAGAGAATGCATTGAATTGATTTAATAAGATTCCACTATACATGCTAAGTTAACAATCTCTTTTATCTCTTTAGCTGTGGTGTTCACCCTGCTGTGCGTAGTGCTGGCTGTGTGGGGGGCAGAGGTGGTGAGTGGCCACCCCGTGTGGGTCACTATATGTGCGATACTGACCTTCCTCTCCTTCCTGTGTGTGGCCATCATCTGGAGACAGCCCCCGAGCAGACAGTCACTCACCTTTAAGGTATGAGGGAGTTTTCAGTCACTACTTATTTCACGTAAAGAGAAGAAACCTGTTCCTATTTACTATAGGTTTCCTCATTCTCCTAGTAACCACTTGGTCTGTCTGTACTTGGATCATCAGCTCTTAGCTTAAAAGTGGTTTTGAAAATATGTTGTAGTTGTTAGACTTGATTATGTCCAGTGTGTGGTTTAATGTAGAAAAAAATATTTTGAATCCCTTCAGGTACCCCTACTCCCAGTGTTGCCATTGGTCAGTATCTTTGTCAACATTTACCTCATGATGCAGCTGGATGGGCCAACGTGGTGTCGCTTTGCAGTGTGGATGGCTATTGGTTAGTGAGATTACCACCCCTATTATTTCTTTGCCTCTTGCTCTTGTGCTTATCTGTGTTATTAAGGAACTTCGTGTTACGCAAGTACAGTGTGTCACTGAGCTTCACCTTTGGCATGCTGTAGTTTATCACTGTTTAAATCAGTTTTTCTTCCTTCTTCCCTCTTTCGCCTAGGTTTTCTCATCTACTTTGGTTACGGGATTAAGAACAGCTCAGAGGCCACACCCAACCGCGGTAAATTTGAGCCAGTCCTCCGATCAAATAGTCCCATCTACCTAGCAGAGGATGACAGTGAGGTGGAAGGGATGACGCCTTAGAGGAGAATAGTGGTGGAGTAGATGCTTTCCGCCCCAACGACATACCACGAAAGCCTTGAACAGGTGTATATTCTCATTGCGTTCATTTTCAACTGTCTGGGCATTGTGCCACAACAGACTGTCTTAACTTTCCGTCTCTGTTATTAGGTCATTCTTGTGATTTAGAGAGGACATCAAATGTTAAATAGATTTTGGATATACAGTACATTTGGAAAGTATTCAGACCCCTTGACTTTTTCCACATTTAGTTACGTTGCAGCCTTATTCTCAAATGGATTAAATGAATGTTTTCCCTCATCAATCTACACACAATACCCCATAATGACAAAGGGAAAAGAGATTTAGAGAAATGTTAGCAAATGTATTAAAAATAAAAAACAGATTATTTACATAAGTATTCAGACCCTTTGCTATGAGACTCAAAATGTAGCTCAGGTGCATCCTGTTTCCATTGATCATCCTTGAAATGTTTCTACAACTTGATTGGAGTCCACCTGTGGTAAATTCAATTGATTGGACATGATTTGGAAAGGCACACACCTGTCTATATAACGTCCCACCGTTGACTGCATGTCAGAGCAAAAACCAAACCATGAGGTTGAAGGAATTGTCCATAGACAGGATTGTGTCGAGGCACAGATCTGGTGAAGGGTACCAAAAAATTTCTGCAGCATTGAAGGTCCCCAAGAACACAGTGGCCTCCATCATTCTTAAATAGAAGAAGTTTGGAACCACCAAGGCTCTTCCTAGAGCTGGCCTCCCGGCCAAAATGAGCAATCGGGGGAGAAGGGCCTTGGTCAGGGAGGTGACCAAGAACCCGATGGTCACTCTGACAGAGCTCCAGAGTTGCTCTGTGGAGATGGGAGAACCTTCCAGAAGGACAAACATCTCTGCAGCGCTCCACCAATCAAGCCTTTATGGTAGAGTGGCCAGATGGATGCCACTCTTCAGTAAAAGGCACATGGAGTTTGCCTAAAGGTACCTAAAGACTCTCTGACCATGAGAAACAAGATTCTTTGGTCTGATGAAACCAAGATTGAACACTTTGGCCTGAATGCCAAGCGTCACATCTGGAGGAAACCTGGCACCATCCCTAGAGTGAAGCATAGTGGTGGCAGCATCATGCTGTGAGGATGTTTTTCAGCGGCAGGGACTGGGAGACTAGTCAGGATCGAGGGAAAGATGAATGGAGCAAAGTACAGAGAATGTACTCTAATGACGATGTACTCCATTGTAGAATAAGGCTGTAATGAAACAAAATGTGTAAAAAGTCAAGCGGGCTGAATACTTTCCGAATGCACTGTATATAGTATATACTCTGTCAACATGAACTTGCCAAATTTCTGCATATCTAAACGTTGAAAGGGTTCTGTGTCTCTGATGATATCATTTAGGTGGTACAAATGCAAGGAAACAGAGTTTCTCCACTTTAACGTGTTATTCTAGTACCTGGTTGTTTCTGCCTCAATTCAGCCATTTTCCCCCAAATGACATCTGATCTCTAGTGTCTTTGCCCTGTGAGTTAGTGCTGGGTACGGTAAGCTCATCAACAGGATATGTAGTGTTGTGTGTCCTCCTGTCCATGTAGGTCAGTCACTATGGTTTGATTTGTGTTCTTTGAGGACAGGCAATACCAAGCAGAGGGTCAAACTAACCCAGAACTCACTGTCTGCACTATAGAGAGATGCTTGACAATTAAATTAAATGTTGTCAAAATTGACAGTCCTTACCCAAAAGTAATATATATTTTTTTTTTTATTGAATATTTTTTTTTACAATCATTAATAGTATTTTTTGTTTTAATATTTATACAGAAACATGCATGTATATTTTTGTTGGATACATAAATATTTATGTATGTTAAAAGGTTTTATTATTTTAAGCTGCCCAAATAATTATTTGGTGTAAAATGATGCTCTTAAAGGCTTAAAGGTAGAGATTGTGTAACGAGAGAAATAACTTATTTTTGTACCATGATGATATACAAACTAACAAATAGAGAGAGATGTCTATAGGAAGGTACACTGAATAAAAAGTATTATATTACATTCAGCCCAAAACTGACAGAGAAGGGATTCCAATACATTAACCTAGTATAATTTCTGGAGTGCATGAAAAGGCTTTCAGGTTACATTCCTGTTTGAAGGTCTTAAGCTTGTGGTACATGTTACCCACATGATTGGTTCCATGTATCATTTTGTACATAACTGTTTGTATATAATTGTCCTAATTGTGTCATTGAAAGAGGGGCCAGGGTTTTAATCGCCAACTCTACTGAGTGTGTAACTGAATGTAGTAATAACTTGAACTGAAAAGCCCATCAGCCTCAGTCAAGTTTTGTTTCAAGAAACTTTGCTGTGGTGTTGTTTATATCTACTTTTTACTGTTTTTGCTGTTTAACTATGTGCCTCAGTCTACATTTTCAGTTGCTCACTTCAAGGGTATGAAACGGTTATTTGTATTCTATGCCTGTTAATGTTATGTGGAAATTGTCACATTTTACATTTTTTTTACATTTTAGTCATTTAGCAGATGCTCTTATCCAGAGCGACTTACAGTTTTAGTAAGTGCATATATTTTTCATACTGGCCCCCCGTGGGAATCGAACCCACAACCCTGGCGTTGTAAGCGCCATGCTCTACCAACTGAGCTACAGGAGGCCACATCACAGATAGATTATCAATTACAATTTATATCCCCTATTATTGGTATCAAATTAAGATTTTAAGATGAAGACAGTCCAATCTTATTGAAAAATGGGCTAGAAAACAAACTACAAATAGCTATGAGTGAAAGTCTACAATGTGGGGATATTTTCAGACTGTCATTGTTTCTAAAAACAACTTTGTAAAGAGAGGTTATGATTCCATTGACAATGAATATCGTTTGTGCTTGATCTTTCTCTGGTTGAGCTTTTACAATGTTGTTTTGTCAGTTGAACTGTTTACTTTCAAGTACATGTGTATAGCAGTTTGCTAATCCTTTTAATTCATAAGACATTATAAACTGGGTGGTTGGAGACCTGCTGAAAGCAGTGGTATATCAGACCGTATACCACGGGTGTGACAACATTTATTTTTACTGCTCTAATTACGTAGGTAACCAGTTTATAATAGCAAAAAGGCACCTCGGGGGTTTGTTGTATATTGCCAATATACCATGGCTAAGGGATGTATCCAGACACTCAGCGTTGCGTCGCACTTAAGAACAGCCCTTAGCCGTGGTATATTGGCCAAATACCACACCCCCTCAGGCCTTATTGCTTAATTATACATTCTATTGTGTTTTGTTGTTGGTATTTCTGTTTGGCCTGCTTGTTTTGTTACAGTTCTTTTTAACCATTTTTAATTATTCCAAAGGGCTCAAAGCTTGTTAAAGCATCATGTTGCAAAGCAAAGCATTGCACATTACATAAGTGTCTCCGTACAATGTTTTGTGGAGTAAGTTATAATATGATGTTTACAAACATTGCTTTTAACAGACAACCTTGAGGTCATCAGAACAGTATTTTTTTTTAAATAACAAGATGATTGTGTACTGACTGTTTCATGTCCATTTGTATTCTCACTCATGAGAACATGTACTGTTATACTATTTTATATCTGTAAATGTGTCGAGAGAAATGACTTTTGTAAGTAAACTTGAATTATTCAAAATGAAATCTGATTTGTCTTAACTTTCATTTATTATTATTTTTCCAGGCTTTCTTTAAAAGGTGGCTTCAACACAAATTATCCAAATGTATGTTGATTGTTGCCTTGGTGTCCTAACTTGTTCAATCAAAATGGAATCTTATGGCAAGACTGCAACTCCCAGACATAGTTTGTTGTGGTGTATTTTCGTTTCCTATGTTGACAACCAGCTGATTTTCCTGTGTCTTTAAATGTCCTGCCATTATTCTTCAACAAGCAGCAGCTAGGTTCGATGTTTTTTTTGACAGAAAGAAACCCTCGAACATTGGATACAATTAACCATTGGGATGCGTAGCTAAATCTTTTAAGTACTTGTTTTATACCGGCACGGTCTTCGAAACTGTGAGGTTATTAGTAAGATTAAGGGTAGAGATATCGCTGTTTGTCTTTTCTGTTCCCACAGTTCCGCTTTTCTGCCGCAGTCCGATATTTTCAGCTATCCTTAGCTAGCTTTTTTGATTTTTGCCAGGTAACTAGCTAGCTAATAAGTTAACTTTACCTTTCTGTCAATGTTTCCGTAATGAGCTTCTTCACTCAAACTTAATCGTTAGTGAAGTATATGTTTTCTTCAAGAAACCAACCTTGTAAATTGCCACAACACAACCCATAAGTAACGTTAGCTAGCTAACTTAGCTCCTTGCTAGCTAGCAATGTTACTAGTTACATATATTGACCGGCAGTAGCAGAGGGTTTTGAGTAAAAAATAACAAATCCGTTAAGGTTAAAGCAACGAGTTTAGAGCCATCTAATTAATGTGTTTGTGACTGTTAATAGCCAGCTAACTAAGGTCGTGTTGGCAAGCTACTGAAGCTAGCTGGCCAATTAGCTAATTTCTAGCCAAATGCTAGCTAAATAGCTACTGTCTGACAGTGAGTGTATTATTGGCAGACAGTGGTTGATTTGCCAGATAAGCTTGTCACCTTGCTACCTACTAGCCGCCATCGTTCGCAGATCTCACATGAACGGGAAAATCTAGCAACCAATTTGTTTTACGTTGGTCAGCGCGCTTGAGTAGGTGCTACACTGTGGAAAGCAGAGAAGGAAAGCGGGGTGAGAGTAGTGAAACGCACACAGTGCTCTGTGCCAGGGGTTTGGCCCCGTCTCAACCAGCGAAGCGCAATACACTCTGTTCTGTTCAGAGCGGCTTCAGAACCATGACAACTCAACGGGATCTCGATATGGTGAATATTCATTGCAACCCAACACAATTACCCTTACTGCATAAGACTCAATGCTGTGCCCCGTATGTCTAATATTGAAATGGTTACAATGCATGTTATATTTTCCATGTCACTGGGTTAGGGGCTAGGATCAGGGATTAACGTTAACACTCTCACAAACAGAATAGCTGTTTCTGTAATCACCATCTGTCAAACTACATTTTGAGATTGACCCAAAAAAAATTCTAGAGGTGAACTGATTGTCTTCCTATCCCGAAATCACAGCTCCACCCCCTTGGATACTGTTAATCTCCAAACAAACCCAGTTGACATGTTTAAAGGCAAAGGACTATGTCCATGGCACTGTTGTGTTAAATCAGGGATGGAGAGATTGTTCATAGGGACTGAGGAGAACCAGTCAATTTTAAATCACAAACTATCTCAAATCAATGAAAAGGTTGGTAGCTTACTCTAGACTGCCTGCCCTATTGTACCTATGCCAGCTTGTAGTGCTCTAGAGTTATTGTCAACTTTTGCTAATATTTTGTAGAATCCCTCATTGTCATATTTACGTTGATATTTGGGTAATTTAGCAGATGCTCTTATCCAGAGCGACTTACAGTAGTTTCCATTGCACACATGTGTTGCACAGACCTTTTCTCTCACTTCAAAGCTGAGTTTTTGAAGTTCATGTTTGTCTCTTGATTGGATAGTCTAAGAGGATATCCTTGATGGTTAAAAAAAGAACCAAGGGCTGCTAGGCAGATTTGAGTTTGTTTTGTTTGGTTGCGGATGAAGGGAAGGGGGGGGGGGTGTAAAGCTTGTTAATGATGACATTGGTATCTAACCCCACTCAGAGGTTATGCAGTTCATAGGGGGAGGGGAAGAGACTTCCTCTTTTTAGTAGGGTTGGCGTGTTTGTAAACAGCTCAGTGTGGGACTATCCTGATGACACAACTCGTGGCACAGATTCTTTGTTCTGGCTTCCCCGATTTACCAGCAGATAAAGTATAGGGATAAATGAACACATTTAATATGTGGGGAAATTACCCATTCATTTATTAACGCAACTTTGATATTGGTATCCAAAATATGATAGTGCTGGTAATGTTAGGATCTTTGTCATGATTTCCAAGCCATTTGTGGGATACCAATATCTACTCTGGTGAAGGGTTTATTTATGTGGGGCAGTGGCTCTGTGCAGCGTGTTACGATCTGTCAACTGATGGAGAGATTCAGAGGGGTGGAGTGTGGATTCCGGCCATAGGCTAATGATGCTTCAGAGCATTTTTCACTACTAGAGGTCCTGACCTGGGGCTGCTGCCACCGCAGGAGGGAAGGCTATGAGCCTGGGTCTCTTCCTGTGTAGGAGCTGATGTGTATGCTTAAGGCTACTTACCGGTAGCGGATGTTTTATGAGTGTCAAATTGATGAGTTTTTTAACAGATGCCATTTACATAGCTTATATGGAGTATCTGACAGGAAACCTCTGAGTTGCACTACTTCATGTGAAATTGTGTTTTTTCCCTATTGCCCAAATGGATTTCAATATCCATACGACTTACTATGTGTTGAACTAATTTCTCCAAAATAATCATTTGGTGGGGGGGTGTTATTAATCATTTAATCAATTATTCTCTGTGGCATTTGGGAACCCTGAACAAACTGCCTTATCTTCATTTGTTTACTTCATTTGGGTTTCAATGAGAGCATATATTCCCAGCCAAGCTCTGCGCACACACAATGTTAATGATGTCATCATTAAACCAAGGAGCGATTGAAATCTATGAAAGAAAAAAAATGCAATTACCCAAATCTCCTAAAAAGTCAACAAGGAACTTCCTTTTGGATTCTAACAAAGATGAAATGGTCCCTGTTTTTTTTAAGAGCCTTTTTAAGGCTTTATGGGTAACATGTCATAAGGTGCTAGTACAATTAGTGCAACAGCATGGCCAACACATTTTCACTTCAATTTCTTTTAAATGGGTTCATTTAGTGGACTAGGTGTGTACAAAGAAGAGCAGGGAAAACCCCTTTTCTAAAAGCTCCCCAGCCCCCTCCCTCCTTCACACACACCACTACACCCCCGGGTTACGCATTGGCCATGTAAATTTAATAACGTATCCCAGGGCTGTCTGGGACACCTGGGGTTATCGCATTAGGCCGACAGCCCAGAGAGAGGAGCTGCTCCCAGCCCCACAGCACTGAAGGCTCACTGTTCTCGACCCCCATCCCCCCCAGCTCCACCCTTATCTGTGCATTGTCCTACTATAGGGGCTCACTTCACAACGAGCTCAGTCCTCTCTGAAGGAAGCAGCCCAGTCAAAGGGGCTGAGATCTGCACCAGAGAAATCTAATTAGACAGGAATGCCAATTTCGGCGCAGGCTTCCGAGGGTCATCTCATGTCATTCAAGGTGAGAGAAAACGGAAGGATTCCATGTGATTAGGCTAAGCTACATGCTTCTCATTGCTCGATGGGGTGGAAGTGTAGACTGTATCATTCTGGAATTTTGTGGGATTTCTGTAGAGCATGTGTAGGATTATTAAGATGTTTTGTTTGGGCCATTCCAGGTGAATCTGCGTCTTATCCTGGTCAGTGGGAAGACACAAGACTTCATCTTCTCCCCCAATGACTCGGCCATGGACATCGCCAAGCACGTCTTTGATAACTGGCCCTTGGGTGAGTTTGTGCATTTTGGGAGGTGGACCAGTGAACAACTACAACACTGTCTTGTTTTATATTGAGTTGTATTTCAGAATTAATCAGGTCATTTTGCAATTTTCTTAATTATTCTTAGTCTGGGTCGGATTTAGGAACATGCTTTCTGTCTCTTGTCACGGGGACCACTTTACAGTTATTATAGGAAAAGTTGTTACACAATGCCTTGTCTCAACGCTATATGCCACCTTCAAACCCCTGACGATGGCAGTCATGTTTGTGGGTTCAACCAGTGAGTGTCTGTCTGGCACAAGTGATATTAGACTTTTCCCCTCTGCTTCTGAGTGTTGCTCTAATGTTGTTGTCTCATCTCTGCATCAGGATGGGAGGAGGAGCAGGTGGGCAGCGCCAGCATCCTACGCCTCATCTTCCAGGGACGCTTCCTGCATGCCAGCGTCACCCTGGGAGGTACTGGATGGACCCTCTTACACAGACATAACATAACATCACCCTCCCTGTCTAAAATGCACTAGTGAATACTGTATGACCTTTGTCCTTTGAAATTAAGTTTGATTTAAAACGTGCCACAGTTAAGGACATTCACTGTAATTAACTTATCAAAGATGGAGAATGGGCATTCTGTGCATGTTTACTAATGCCATAATTAAAGAGGATTATATATTCTCCATATGAATTGTTCATTGTGTCTCTGTCCTTTTGTTTTCGAAGCTTTAAAGCTGCCCCCTGGCCGAACAACTGTCATGCACTTGGTTGCCAGAGAGACCCTGCCAGAGCCTAACTCCCATGGTGAGAACCCTTCTCTGTCTCTCTGTGTCTCTCTCTGTCTCTCTCTGTCACTCACTCACTAACTAACCATCCCACCCCATCCTAGCGCTCAGGGACCAGTGGTGGAAAAACTACCCAATTGTCAAACTTCACTAAAAGATGCCTTAATAGAAAATGACTCAAGTGAAAGTCACCCATAAAATACTACTTGAGTAAAAGTCCAATAGTATTTGATTTTAAATAAAACTAAGTATCAAAAGTAAATGTAATTGCTGAAATATACTTAAGTATCAAAAGTAAAAGTGTAAATAATTTCAAATTTGTTATATTAAGCAAATCAGATGGCACCATTTTCCAAATTTACAGATAGCCAGGGGCACACTCCAACACTCAGACATCATTTACAAACGAAGCATGTGTGTTTAGTGAGTCCGCCAGATCAGAGGCAGTAGGGATGACCAGGGATGTTCTGTTGATAAGTGCTTGAATTTGACCATTTTCCTGTCCTACTAAGCAGTCAAAATGTAACTTTTGGGTGTCAGGGAAAATGTATGGAGTAAAAAGTACATTATTTTCTTTAGGAATGTAGTAAAGTAAGAGTTGTCAAAAATATAAATAAAGTACAGATACCAAAAAAGAATACTTTTTATTTTATTTAGCCTTTATTTAACTAGGCAAGTTAAGTACTTAACACCACCAGTGTCAGGGACAATGTTGAGCTGTAATTGTTCCAGCTTTAGGCCTTATTGTCCCTTTAAACCTGAAAGCCTGGTGTGATATTTGCTATTTTGTTGTGTTATGTCAAGTTTCTTTGTCTCGTCCTCGTCTTTGTAGGTCAGCGTAACCGGGAGAAAGCCACAGAGACCAACTGCTGTCTGCTCTTGTAAAAACAACAACGAACAACAATCCTCTCCCTCCTTCCACGCCCCTCCCCCACGTTCATCCTCTGCTTGGCTTCTGTCTGCCCGTCATCCCTGGATTTGGGGAGATCACAGGAAGATGTGTCACAGAGCTGTCAGCGGGTGGTCTGTCACACATTTTTGTTGCACTCTGGTCCAATCGGTGGCTTAGGAATTATGTATTTTATTCAAATCGATTTTCTCTCGTTCACCTTTTTGCCAAATTCTGCCTTTCTTCTCTCTGTTGTAAAATCATGTTAAGAATTTGTACATATAATCTCTGTGGTTACCCAGGAGGAGCTATCCTGGGTGGGAGGGGGAATATACAGGTTTTGAAGACTCACCTTACAAAGAAACACTAACAAACTATGACTTTGGAACTTTGACCCGTACTGTTCATACAGTGGTTTGCATTGCCCTTGAAGACTCGGCTTACAGTTTGCTCCATGTATCTTTCTGCTAATGAAATGGGAGTTCCCACGGGTCTTGCACTTAACTGGGTTGTTTATTTGAAAGTGTGTCTTTGAAAGTTTTTATGTATGGTCTTAATCTCCCCTTCCCGTCTCAGAGGAAGAGAGTAATATCCTACTGTTAGACAAAGTGCTGTCCCCGACGTAGACTGTGTACAGTAGTTGCCTCCTACTAGCGGGGAGTGTTTAGTCTGCCTTGCACCAGTGGACTGGAGTGGTGCGTCTCTCTGTGCCATGGGCCACAGGTGTTTGTTCCTGGACTTGGACCAACACCAAGGAAGAGTTCAAAGTTGTAAAGGGACAGCTGTCAACACCGGAGTGTATGTGTGTGACGTTGTGTTGGATCACCTCCTAGAGGATGAACTGGTCTAGCTAGAAGAAGAATCTAAACTAACTCCTACACGTCCTCCCCCTGGTTGTGAAGCCTTGCTTTTTACATTTTCTTTTAAAAACCGAGTGAAAATATTTGAAGGAGTGCTTCTGAGTGACCATTTTGTGTCATTCTGTATGGCTTACGTCTCTGACCGTTTAGACTATACTACATCCAGTCTCATGAGGAAGCCCCCTATCCTCTCCACTCCCCGTCTGACCTGAGTGAGGAGTAAGGGAATGGACACCAGGAGCCAGTCAACAGAGTGAGGTGGTGGTGGGAGGGTTTCATGGCCTCCTACAGGACATTAGGTATAGAGGCATGGGAGGGAGCAAGTCCTTGGAGAGGGTACCCTCTGGGAAATGATGGCGGTGGTATTTTACCAATTTTTTTGTTTGGATGCTGTCGGATTTTGTTTGTCTTTGATTGTGGAATTATTCCGTAATCGTTAATATTGCAATTTAAAAATGATTTTTTAAAGTCTTGTATTGTTTGCTCAGGTTTAATTGTCTGGGGTTGATTGTCCCAGGGGTTGGTATGTATATGTCTGGGAATGCATATGAATTTTAGATGATCATGTTCTGTGTGTGAGTGGTCGGCTGGGGAAATGTCTGTGTGTTGAGACAGTATGGCTGCGTTTACACAGGCAGCCCAATTCTGATATTTTTTTTTCACTGATTGGTTATTGGTTTTGTACTGATAAGATCTGATGTGAAAGGTCAAAGACCAATTATTGGAAAAAAAATCTTAGAATTGGGCTGCCTGTGTAAACGCAGCCTCAGTGTGTTTGAGAGGGAGTGTGAGTAATGGGTGTTTGTGAGGTGTGTGTGTGTGTGTGCATGCGCCTAAATACTGAGCGAGTGTGTGAGAACTGGGGGATAGCTATGCAGGTGATTGAGTAGGAGGGCAGATTGGTCTTGGCTGGCTGTGGTTTCCATGGAAACAGTGTGGCTCCTTCCTTTGAGTCGTTTGGTTAGTGTTTATGTCAACCAATGTCACTGCTATGAAATTAGGTCAATATGAATATATGTATAAAATAAAAATAATAATGTGGTCTGCTTGACGATATTATAAATTAATAAACATCTTTAAATATATATTTTTTTCTTAACTAAAAGAATCAAAACCCTTGCTTGGAGAATATGCATAACACATTTGGGATATGCCCTGAAACAATTATATTGATCAATGTACAGTGAGGGAAAAAAGTATTTGATCCCCTGTACGTTTGCCCACTGACAAAGAAATGATCAGTCTATCATTTTAATGGTAGGTTTATTTGAACAGTGAGAGACAGAATAAGAACAAAAAAATCCAGAAAAACGCATGTCAAAAATGTTATAAATTGATTTGCATTTTAATGAAGGAAATAAGTATTTGACCCCTCTGCAAAACATAACTTAGTACTTGGTGGCAAAACCCTTGTTGGCAATCAGAGGTCAGACGTTTCTTGTAGTTGGCCACCAGGTTTGCGCACACCTCAGGAGGGATTTTGTTCCACTCTTCTTTGCAGATCTTCTCCAAGTCATTAAGGTTTCGAGGCTGACGTTTGGCAACTCGAACCTTCAGCTCCCTCCACATATTTTCTATGGGATTAAGGTCTGGAGACTGGCTAGGCCACTCCAGGACCTTAATGTGCTTCTTCTTGAGCCACTCCTTTGTTGCCTTGGCCGTGTGTTTTGGGTCATTGTCATGCTAGAATACCCATCCACGACCCATTTTCAATGCCCTGGCTGAGGGAAGGAGGTTCTCACCCAAGATTTGACGGTACATGGCCCCGTCCATCGTCCCTTTGATGCGGTGAAGTTGTCCTGTCCCCTTAGCAGAAAAACACCCCCAAAGCATAATGTTTCCACCTCCAGGTTTGACGGTGGGGATGGTGTTCTTGGGGTCATAGGCAGCTTTCCTCCTCCTCCAAACATGGCGAGTTGAGTTGATGCCAAAGAGCTCGATTTTGGTCTCATCTGACCACAACACTTTCACCCAGTTCTCCTCTGAATCATTTAGATGTTCATTGGCAAACTTCAGACGGGCCTGTATATGTGCTTTCTTGAGCAGGGGGACCTTGCGGGCGCTGCAGGATTTCAGTCCTTCACGGCATAGTGTGTTACCAATTGTTTTCTTGGTGACTATGGTCCCAGCTGCCTTGATATCATTGACAATATCCTCCTGTGTAGTTCTGGGCTGATTCCTCACCGTTCTCATGATCATTGCAACTCCACGAGGTGAGATCTTGCATGGAGCCCCAGGCCGAGGGAGATTGACAGTTATTTTGTGTTTCTTCCATTTGCGAATAATCGCACCAATTGTTGTCACCTTCTCACCAAGCTGCTTGGCGATGGTCTTGTAGCCCATTCCAGCCTTGTGTAGGTCTACAATCTTGTCCCTGACATCCTTGGAGAGCTCTTTGGTCTTGGCCATGGTGGAGACTTTGGAATCTGATTGATTGATTGCTTCTGTGGACAGGTGTCATTTATACAGGTAACAAGCTGAGATTAGGAGCACTCCCTTTAAGAGTGTGCTCCTAATCTCAGCTCGTTACCTGTATAAAAGACACCTGGGAGCCAGAAATCTTTCTGATTGAGAGGGGGTCAAATTATTTTCTCCCTCATTAAAATGCAAATCAATTTATAACATTTTTGACATGCGTTTTTCTGGATTTTTTTGTTGTTATTCTGTCTCTCACTGTTCTAATAAACCTACCATTAAAATTATAGACTGATCATTTCTTTGTCAGTGGGCAAACGTACAAAATCAGCAGGGGATCAAATACTTTTTTCCCTCACTGTAGAGGTCATGACTTGTGATTATAGGGGGAAAGAAATCTAATTAGTTAAGCAGTGTTGGGGAGTAGTGAACTACATGTAGTTCAACTAGTAATTTAACTACATTTTGCAGTAGCTAGGTGGTAGGTGAACTAAATTCAAATCTAGGTAGTGTTTTCAGTAGGTAATTACTTTTTTGCCATGTAGCTAACTACTGGAACTACACACTACTTTTTTTGAAAAAAGAAAATATGGGTGAAGTAGGCAATCATTTCCTTTTTGTCATCAGACCTGCCTTATTCTCATTTGACATTTTGTCATCAGACCTGCCTTATTCTCATTAGAAACATTTTGTTAACGTAAGACCCCAAAGTGATCTGTTCTTGCAATTTGTAGTCTGACATTTCAGATTAAAAAAAAAAAAAAATCACAAAGTAGTTTGGATGTATTGAACTACTTTTTCAAAGTAATTTTAGTTAAGTAAACTATATTTTTCTTAAGGCTAGCTTAACTTCTTTCAGTGTGAAGTAATTGGTAGCTTGGTGAACTATATTTTCAGAGTATTTTCCCCAACACTGTAGTTAAGCATGTGGATTGCCTCTGGGTGGCAGTGTTGTGTAGATACTCCATACTCTCCCAGTGTTCTCCTCATCCTAGGCCTGGGCTGAGTTACTGTTCCAACACCTGGTTGAGTTCCATACTGATAAGATGAATACATATTTTGCCATCCTCTAAGGGCAAAATGCAAGTTGGTTGTTATATAAACCTAGTTTTCCTCTGACTAATAATGGTTGGCTGGCGTTATCTATTATTGAGGTTCTTTGCAATGAATTGGTTAAGTAGTAGACTGATCAACATTACTCTCCAATATCACAAATGACATAAAGAACGAGTGTGACTGATAGTTATCCAAGTCCACATATGGTAATCTAAAATGTAGTAATCCGTCACCAAGTTGGTTTTAGAATGTGTTCAAATTGTCAAATATTTGTGTAGCTTCCAGTGTTGGAAATAAGTTTGGGCGTCTTGGATTCTGTCTGAGACTTAGACCCCATATAAAATGCTTTGCATGTTATGATGATAGAGACGTAAAATTTGGTTGAGCTGTTATTATTCAATATATTCTCTCCCATCTGTTTTGGAAAAATCTGGTTATGACGCATAGCCGAGAGAGCTCCAGGTTTCCAGTTGACGTTGGCAATAAACATCAAGCCCCCTGAATTATTCTAAAACCTAGTGCCGTTCTTAATCTTTTTAAATCAAACTACTTGTCCTTCCATGCATCTGCTCATGTCTCTCCATCTGTCAGGTTCTAGATCTCTGTCTGGCAGTGGATGTAGTAATAACACATAGAGGGGAGAGGAGCGAGATGGTCATAAGAGGGGTCTGAACTGTGAGGTGATAACCAGCAACTGACCTGGACCCAGGGAAGCAGCATCTGTTGAAAGCATTGCTACTCTAAACTGTTTCAGGATGAATAACTTTGCGGTATTGCATGAGCCAGGGCATGTGCGGTCAGTCAGTCGAGTGTGTTAGAGTGGGCCCTGATCCAGGGTTAACAACCAAGCGAAACGGAACCACACGGTTCAGTTGGGCCATCTCTTGGGGCAGTGTGCTATGCTGCTGTGGTGGTGGGGGTGGGGGTGGGAAGGGGGGAGTCTAGCTGCTGTACCCAGCTTCCTCTGGCATTGGCTGGGGACTATCCTCTGCAGGGAAGCCGTGATCTGGGAGAGGGGCTGCATGTGACATGGCGCAGCGGAGGACTGTCTTTGTAGAGATGTCTGAGGCCCTGGGAGAGCCATCTCTCTTTCCCCTCTGCCTTGGGCTCTATCTGTTTCTCACACTCCTCCTGCTTCCCTCCTTTCTCTCTCTCTCTCTCTCAGAGGCCCTCTGCAGGCACTCTGGGTAATAGGTGTGTCAACATCATAAAAGTGATAGATGTGGAAGGCTCTTCACCAGCAGGGGGGTTGTGACTTAGAAATGTTTTTTTCCTCTGTTTTTTAAGCCTAACAGAATCCCTTTCCCCCTTCTCGCTTCTGGCTAGTGCAGAGCCATTTTGCCTTGTCAGTCCCACTTATATTCAAACCAGCTGTGAGTGCACACAAACACAAACACAAACACGCATACACACACAATTGAGCACAGACTGAGGACAGGCTACTGATACCTCAGACTCTAGGCTTGTCCATAAAAATATAAAAATCTGTCAGCCTTTCTGTACAGTCTGGTTAGACAGTAGTGGGAGAAAGCCAGTGGGATGGGATGCGTGAGAATGTTGTTTCGGTGTGGGTCGCTGTCTGCCTGTGTAAAAGTGGTTGTACACTTGTGCCTATTTGTTAAGGTGTGTGCATTTATTTGTCTCTGTTTTTTTTTTCTATGAACCAGAACCCCACTGAGAATGGAGTTATGAAAGAGTTCAGTAGGCCAATATGAAAACACACACATCCACCACACACACACCCACACACACACAGTGAGGTGTGAATGAGTGAGTGAGTGAGTGTTCACACACTGACTTCAGCAGTCTTTCTCCTCTCTCCACTCCCATCTCCAATCATCCCCTCTCCTCTTAATTGGAAAAATTACACCAGTTCAGATGACTCCTTCATTCCACATGAACGGACCGACACTAGACAGAAGTCAGGGACGGGACGTGGAGTTCGTCTTGGCATGTGGAGGAGAAGGGTATGGCAATCAACATAGGCCTACTGTTTTTACAGCCAAGAAGTAGCGGCACCACTGTAGAACGGTGGGGGGAGCCGCCCAGTCGAACACCAGACAGCATTTCGCTACATAAATTTTTTCTTGGGCCATTTATTTGACCAGATGGTCCCTTGTGCTCTATAGCATGCCACTGTAAAAGGGGGCAGGCCAGAACAGGGGGGGCTTGACAACAATATAAGCTCTGTACCTCACAGAGCAGGGGCGACCGGGTGAGAATGAGAGAGAGAGAGTAGTCTAAAGAGAGCAGATACTGAGAATGGGAGCCCCGTCTGAGGCATCCTGAGATTTAATCTGTTGCTCCCACAGGTTGCTAGACCTATTAATCAACAGTAAAGTGAATATAAACCATTATGTACGCTTGGCTTCTTGTGGTCTCTTCTGTCTCAATCTCAATCTCATGCTCACTATCTCTCCCCTCATTGGCCTCTTGTTTTTCTCCCTCTTATTCTGTCTTCCTGCCTCAGACACACTCTCACACACAACAACATACATTTAGATCATCTCAGATCACATCATTAGGTCCTGCTTATGTGTGCACTGGTAAACATGCTTTTAAATGAAATTCCTTTACTCTGCCTTTAGGGATTTTCTTCTTAGTCTGGAACCCCAACCAGCGTATTAAGAGTATTATAAAACGGGTGGTTCGAGCCCTGAATGCTGATTTACCACGGCTATGACAAAACAGTTATTTTTAATGCTCTAATTACGTTAGTAACCTGTTTATAATAGCAATAAGGCACCTCTGGGGTTTGTGGTATATGGCCAATATACCACGGCTAATAGATGAGTCCAGGCACGCCGTAGTGCGTTGTGCATAAGAACAGCCCTTAGCCGCATATACCACACCCCCTTGGGCCTTATTTCTTAACTATCATCCATCCCATTGACAGTAACCCACACCATACACACTAAATACACACTAAATACACACTGCATAGGAAAGTAGAAATGAACAGAAGGAAAGGAAGATCGGAGAGAGGTTAAAAGGACAGCAATATAGTGCATTCGGAAAGTATTCAGACCCCTTCCTGAGCTCAATTTCGAGTTTCATAGCAACGGGTCTGAGTACTTATGTAAATAAGGTATTTGTGTTTTTTATTTACATTCGCAAAAATGTCTAAACCTGGTTTTGCTTTGTCATTATAGGGTATTGTGTGTAGATTGATGAGGGAGGAAAAAAACAATTTAATCAATTTTAGAATAAGGCTGCAACGTAACAAAATGTGGAAAAAGTCAAGGGGTCTGAATACTTTTTGAATGCACAATATGTAATGGCCAGGATAAGAGCCACATTAAGCTTGCTGAGGATAATAAGTTAGCGCTGGTGTTAGTGGAAGTATGACTATTAGCAGAGGTATTAGTGATCTATGGGTTCTCCACCTCACTAGGGGCTTGCGATCATAATACAAATAGCTCACAGATGATGCGTGAACATAGGGACGGTTGATGTTTTTCTACAGTAACATTTTTCCAGAGATTTGTTTGGATTATTTGTCTTGGCTCTCTGTATGCTCATTGTTAGAGCAGGGCGAGTGGTCACTTTAGGGGACTGGTTTCTAGCCAAACTCTTCCTCTGGCTTCCCTTGAAATAAAAGGAGAAAAAAAAATAGGAAGAAAAACATTATAAAGAAATTATGAAAAAAGAGAAGCTGTGCCAAAACTTGATGACTGCATGTCTTCAGAGTGGTTCAGAATTATAAATAATCAGTTCACTCTGACAGCTATACTTCTCAACCATCTTTGATTACACTTTAGTCATGCAAGTTGAATTATTTTGCTTAATCAAAACAGTTTATCAGTTTTGATCAACCATGTATTGTAAATGTATCCATTGTCGGTTTTAGAAGCCTACCAATGGATGCGTGTTATGGTTCTGCTCCACCAAACAGCCATGATCTATCAATATAAGGACAGTATACAGATTCAGTATAGATATTCTGACAGCTGTTGTCGTTGGTTTACATAAATCTTACCACAAAAATAACATTGTTTAATACTGACTTATGATGATTCATATTTCTCTCCAGCTTTGATCAGATGACATTCATTACATCTCTGGTCTGCTGTCATGAATATGTATATTTAATGGCTTCCATTTGGTTCATATTTGCATTTTCTCATCCCTCTGTTTTACTTTCGTGATGGTGAAGATGATTTATGAATGGGTGACTCTGGTTTCTGCATCTCCTCAGTGACTAAGACGCTCAACTCCCGAGGCACCTGAAAGATGAGTAGTGTTGGTAAGGCATTGTTTGGTGTCATGTCATGTCTATGACTGTTTAGTAGATGTGCTAATTGTGTTTTGGATCAATGGACTCCTCATCCACTGACCTAAACTGTGGTGCCGTGAGACCCGACTGGACCATAGACTTATATTAAACTGGACTCAAACCGCCTGGCTAAAATAGTCTGTGACACCATTCCAACCAACTAATCCCAGTTGTGTGAGTATTTAAGAGCGTTTCCAATTACTGTGAAATTGTGAGCATGGGTGTCTCCCTCTACTATGTAATTAAATACATGTTTTTATATGTTTATAGGTGTTTCCACACTATCTGCAAACATTGGTGCTGTATTTCATTTTTATTGATTGCCTTTATTTAGCTTCTTGTTGCTGTATGTTGCTCATTAAAGCATCTAACAACATGTCAGTGCATTACAGTTTCCCTCCCTGTAAACTGTAATATTCCAGTAAGTGAGAGATCATAAGGGGTTCACTGTCAGCTGGCGGAATGATCCGGAGGTCTGCCCATTGCCCAACCATGCATGCCATTCTACACTACATTACTGCTCTTATCCCCACTAATGGGCTCTCTTGGTGGGATTCCCAATGGTGATGGGGATTTAAATACCTGGCTCCTCGCCCACCACAGCTGTGCATGGATACATTTGGGCTGCATGGTCTGCTGTAGGCATTATGATACTATTTATCATGTTGTTCCATCGAACTCCAAACTGGCATGAGAGTACCAATGAATCAAACTCCACCTGTTAATTTTAAATGGGATTCCCATCCAACATACAGTGTATAGGGATTGACTTGAGTCCAGTGACGAACCCTTATGGATCCACAATGGATTGGTCTGGTTGTGTGTGGTCTGACTTTGCAGTGACTGACCGCACTGATTGCATAGGGTCATCACAGAATCAAGACATGGGCCGGCCTAACCTTGGCCTAGTTGAATCTGACAGCTCAGCACCTCCATCAGAGGGTATAATTTCACTGTTAGTCTACACCTGTTGTTTACGACACATGTGACAAATAAAATGTGCATTGATTCAGATGAGGGAGTGTAGGGAGCCAGAGGGTTAAAGGACAAGGTTGGACGGCACTGAGATCCACCCGGCTTCACTAAGGTCCTGTGTTGCATTGTTGAATGTCCTCTGCAGTTTCCTGGTGTTACAGCCAAAGAAAAGGGCAAAAACACCACTTGGAGGATGAATAAAGAAAACGAAAGGGTAGAGGATGGAAAGCGTCCCAAAAGAGAACAGAGTGCGAAAAATAGAGGGTGGGAGCGGTGAGGATCAGGGGAGGGAAAGTGATAGAGAGAGAACGGTGCTGAGAGTATGCTGCATCTCATTGCTGAGTAAAGGGAGAAGACACTGTGTAGAGTCCCTGAGGGGTTTGGTCTCTATTCTTCATCTGTGTGCTATACTGATTCCCTGTGCCAGGGTCTCTGGGCTGGGAAGGGTGATTCAGGGACGGGTCTCCATGGCTCAGCATGAGGCCCATCTGTCTGTCACGTGGAGTCTGGGCGACTCATGAAAAGAAACATCAATATCCAACAACACGGAGCCAGCTGAAGTGAATTCAGCCGTCCCTCATTCCAGCACCACCACATAACACTCCCTCTTGCTTGTTCCGTGTACTGTTTACTCCAGAGCTATTTGTTATTCCATTTGATGCTGTGTATCTCCAACCAGTCTCTCTGTTTACATCCGTCTACTCAGCATTATTTATGACATTTTTACATTTACATTTTAGTCATTTTAGCAGACACTCTTATCCAGAGCGACTTACAGTTAGTGAGTGCATACATTATTACTTTTTTCATACCCCCTGTGGGAATCGAACCCACAACCCTGGCGTTGCAAACGCCATGCTCTATCAACTGAGCTACATCCCTGCCAGCCATTCCCTCCCCTACCCTGGACGACGCTGGGCCAATTGCGCGCCGCCCCATGGGTCATGGGACATCAACAGATAGATTTGATAAAGCAGGGGGGATTTGATAGAGTACTTCAATTGGAACTACATTATAGTCAGTGAAGCAATACATATTGACCTCCATGTGAACTAGCAGTGAGTGTTCATACCTCTTGTCTCTGTCGGTCTGTCTGAGGGTTCTGTCCTGCTGGGCCTCAGAGACTGGGAAGCCAGCAGCAGCAGCAGCGGGTGCAGGGTGCTGATAGCAGCAACAAGTAAAGGTCTCATTGACTCTATATTTCTGCTGAGCTGTGGATATTATGATTTAATGACAGCGGGTTTGTGTTTGGGTTCTTCACAGGTCTCTGTTTATGGAGACTGAGAGAGAGAGGATGAATTAGCTCCATCCCTGTTTTTGTCTGTTCTCTCAGAGTGTTTGTTGTGAGTGAGAGGGCATCTGTGAATTGTTGGGGAGTAAACTCTGAGTTAAAGATGGTGGAGCTGGTGAACCAATGCTCTTTTTAAGCAAACAGTCACTCAACATAATGCCAAGACACAGGCACATACAAAACTTGACCAAAAGTATGTGGACACCTGCTCGTCGAACATCTCATTCCAAAATCATGGGCATTAATATGGTGTTGGTCACCCCTTTGCTGCTATAACAGCCACCACTAGATGTTGGAACATTGCTGCGGGAACATGCTTCCATTCAGCCACAAGAGCATTAGTCAGGTCGGATACTGATGTTGGGCGATTAGGCCTGGCTCGTAGCCGGCATTCCAATTCATCCCAAAGGTGTTCGATGGGGTTGAGGTCAGGGCTCTGAGCAGGCCAGTCAAGTTCTTCCACACCGATCTCGACAAACCATTTCTGTAAAGTTGGAAGCACAGAATCGTCTAGAATGTCATTGTATGCTGTAGCATTAAGATTTCCCTTAACTGGAAAATCTTCCCTTAACTGGAAAACGATGAAAAACCGCCCCAGACCATTATAACTCCTCCACCAAACTTTACAGTTGGCATTATGCATTCGGGCAGGTAGCGTTCTCCTGGCATCCGCCAATCCCAGATTGGTCTGTCGGACTGCCAGATGGTGAAGCGTGATTCATCACTCCAGAGAACGCGTTTCCACTGCTCCAGAGTCCAAATGGCGGCGAGCTTTACACCACTCCAGTCGACGCTTGGCATTGCGCATGGTGATCTTAGGCTTGTGTGTGGCTGCTCCCAACAAACAGTTATTGTGTTGACGTTGCTTCCAGAGGCAGTTCGGAACTCGGTAGTGAGTGTTGCAACCGAGGACAAACAATTTTTATGCACTACGCGCTTCAGCACTCGGCGGCCCCGTTCTGTGAGCTTGTGTGGCCTACCACTTCGAGGCTGAGCCGTTGTTGCTCCTAAACATTTCCACTTCACAATAATAGCACTTACAGTTGACCGGGGCAGCTCTAGCAGGGCAGAATTTGGACAAACTGACTTGTTGGAAAGGTGATGGTGCCATGTTGAAAGTCACTGAGTTCTTCAGTAAGGCCATTCTAAGTGTAACAATATAACAAATTCTCTCATCTTGTACTGCTGTATCAGATAAGTAATTACTGTTCAAACCATTTTAATTTTGGTTACTTAAGACAGAAACGATAGGAGGGAGATTGGTCGGGAAGGAAGGATGGGTGTATAATGCAAATGTCTAGCAACCCAATGGTTGTGTGTTCCAATCTCATCACAGATAACTTTAGCATTTTCGCTAATTAGCAACTTTGCAACTACTTACTACTTTTTAGCTACTTTGCTAACCCTTCCCCTAACCCTAACCCTAACCTTAACCCTTTAACCTAACTCCTAAATTTAACCCTAACCCCTAACCCTAACCCCTAGCCTAGCTAACGTTAGCGAGCTAGCTAACGTTAGCCATCTAGCTGGAATTCGTAACATATCATACGTTTTGCAAATTCGTACATATAAGACGAATTATAATTCATAACATATTATACGAAATGGGTGATGGACATCCACAAATGAATATATATCATACGAAACGTAACATATCATACTAAATGGAGAGTCTCGGATTTATGTACAGAATAATACGAAATGCTCTGGGACCAGGTTGGTGGCACGGGACCTGGGCAAAAAGAAAAGCTAGTCGAAATATACAGTACTCACAAAAGAAAGCAGACATTCACTTTCTTTTCCTAGAAGGGCTAAGCACCCTGTTAGCAATGATGGTCAGCGGTTTTCAAGGAAAGGTAAAGAAGTGAACCGAGGCAGCCCGTCACTGAATTGATTGTTGTGGGTCGCTAATAGGAAGTGTTGCATATTATATGGCAGCTGGTTCTGATTTGGACTCAGCCTGCAGGTTAAGCAAACTGGGTCCTGGAGGAGGTCAGTGGCTTCAGTCTGCAGACCTCTGTCATGCTGCCTGAGACCCTGCGGGCCAAGGTGATTGATTCACAGTCCACTTATCCACACGGTTTATCCTCTCCATCTGTCCCCAAGGTGCTGAACGGACACACTCTGTCTCCCAAATGCGATTAAAATGAACAAATGCCTTACTATTAACATTGCGTGAGTGAGAGAGAGAAGGAGAGATCGAGTGATAAAGAGAAAGAATGTATGCTTAAATTGTCCCATTTGTTAGTATGTATATTCCAAGTGAGTTCCCATCCAAGTGTCAGTAACCCCAGGTCTCTGTTGAATAAGAACATATTTGATGTGGAAGAGCCAAGTGAATGGAGGGGTGAATGGAGGTTGAACTTAAACACAGACACACAGCTGCAGCCCAGCCTGTCTGTCTTGGTCCTTGGCCTGGCCTTGGGCCTGCAGTTTTGTCAGCCCGTGCCTCTCATGGTAGTATTCACAGACGAGTGTCACCTACAGGGGGTCTGCACGCCGTCTGCAGCCCTGCTAGCAGTCTGTGCAGCTTCACATAGCCTACACGTAGGGTTTCAAAATTCCGGTAACTTTCCCCCAAATTCCCAGGTTTTCCAGAAATCCTGGTTATAAAATCCCGGAAATCTGGAATCTTCCAAGCAAGAATTCTGGAAAACCTCGGAATTTTGGCAAAGTTACAATAATTGTATTACACTAGAGCAGGAAGAAAAAGTAGATGGGAGACATTTATTGTAAACAGTGCTTGTTTTACTGCTTTGGAGACACTATGACCCCAATCCAGTATCACAAATTATTGTGAAATAGACACAAATTGCTTATTGGAAATTTGTGACAGGCACACGATAAAGTCAATTTTTTCATGTGCAGTACACGATTTTGTATACAGTGCATTTCAATCACAGATAAAGACAGTGGGTTACTTAAGACAGATACGATATGAGGGAGGTTGGTCAGGGAGGATGAGTGGGTGTAGAACCCTCTAGCAACCCAAAGGTTGTGTGTTTGAATCTCATCACGGATAACTTTAGCGTTTTCATTAATTAGCTACTTTGCAACTACTTTTTAGCTACTTTGCAACTACTTAGCATGTTAGCTAACCCTTCCCCTAACCTTAACCATTTAACCTAACTCCTAAACCTAACCCTTTATCTACTTAGCTAGCATGTTAACTAACCCTAACCTTAACCCCTAACCCTAACCTTAACCCCTAGCCTTGCTAACATTAGCAACAACAAATTGGAATTTGTGTAATGTACATGAATGCGTTATGAAGAAAGAAAATCATGTAATACGCACAAAATAATTGACTTGTTTGTAATTTGTGTCTATTTCACAATAAGCTGTGATAGTGTGTTGATTACCCAGATCTATGTTTACAGTGATGCCAGTTTTACTCTGTTTTCCAAATGTAATGGTTTGTTGGTCAGTCATGGTTGATTGATTCCTTGCCAGGTAAAGCACAGATGCAATGGAGAGAAAGTGACAGACAAGCAGATGTGGTTGGCTGTAAAGTTGACAATGGCAGATATGGCTCTGCAGTACTTATTCCCACACTGTCTAACCCCTCTCCCTCTCTATTTCTCTCTCTCTCTCTTCCTCTCTCCTTCCTTCTCTCCTTGGTGTGACTATTTGGAAGGTAGCAGTCTCCAGATGTGAGGTGAAAATGAAGAATTAGCTGTCTAAATTTGGAGAATTAGCTGTCTTTAAATCCATCACTTTTAAGTGTACACACATGCATAGAAACCAGAAACCACACACACACACACACACTGCACTTGTTTCATAGTTGCACAGATTGAGACATGTAAAGGGTGTTCTGCTTTTGTTGCTGGGACAGATACGCTATTACTAACCCCCCCCTTTTGAAAATGATTGCCTTTTGTTTTTTTAAGCTTCTCCCAAAAAGATTCCTGCTGTCAGAGATGAGGCTGATGTTTTTCTCCATGTTTTCATAAGCGCTATATTGGGTGATTCTCCAGCCCATCTTATTATAAATAGACAGGCATTAGCAAGGCTTTTGTGATCAGCCCAGTCTTGCCGGCGCTTATCCCCTCGAGAGGTTTGTCAGTTGGCTATTGATACCACCAGATACGTTTGCAATTAAACAATTGTCGTTGCAGTGTTTTGACAGAGGGATGATGTGCGTGTCGGGGCCTTTGGAGCCGTAAATCTCAGAGCAACCTCCCGTCGTATGGATTTATAGGCATCAATCAGCGATGGATTCAAATCTGGTCGAAACAATAGCTTCAATAAAGTCATGGGTCAGGGATGAGGCCTGCTGGAATTATATTAGGCCTAGTGTTGCCTCATCTCTCTGTCACTGATTCAAAGGAGACCACCGCTCCACAAAAACACAGGTCAGGCCCACGGCGTAGCAGTAGTGAGAGTATTATCCTCTGCTTAAATGAGTTCCATGTTACATGGAAAGTTGCTTAGAGCGGAGGCCTGTTTCTGACACTGCGAGTGAGGGAATTCTTTGTTTCCGTGGTGTTTAACGGATTAAACGGGGGTTCGGACAGGCTCGCCTTTCTTTGAGGTCTCTGATTGCTTTAAAGTCCCGTCTACGGCTCCACTGTTCCAGCACTCACGGCCGGGGACCAGAACAGGCTGCCTTGTCCTTCCTAAGTGAAGAGGAAGAAACCCAATAAAAAAAAGTATGCCTGCCAAAACCTCAGTGAATTCCTGATGAGGGAAAGAATGCAGCAGGAAAATAAGCCACGTTCCCGTTCTTTCTCTTTTTCCCCCTCACTCCTTCCCTTTTTTGATAAACACGAATCCCTCCCTGTGCCTCCCCTCCCTCGCTCCTCTTCCTCACTCAGCTCCTCATTCACTTGCACAGTTCTGGCATAGACTAGGAGAACCATGAAATCCCTCAAGTCCAGTCCAGATCTCTGGCAGAGAGTTGTTCCACTTGCATTTGAGATCTCAGTAATAGTTAACCATATGCGCTCATCCACTGATAGTTTATCCATTGTTGGAAAGTTTAATTTGTCTTACTGACCTCGGAAGAGACGTGTAAGAGGGTAAATAGGATAGGGTGTGTCGAGGGCTTGTGCAGAGTGATTGACTGAAACAAGGCCTGTATATTAGCCTAGCTGTTTCTCTTTATTTCCCAGCCTAGCAGTAGAGTATTGTAGAGGAAATGTCTTGTTATGGAGCTTCAGAGATGTTACGCAGACAGCTGTTTGTTTTCCTCATGTGATTCATGTCAGTTGATTAACCCTGGTTGGGGGCTGTGGCGCAGAGATGGGTAGATCTACAGCAGTAGATATGACTGAATGATCTGGCAGCAATCGTCCTTGCTCTGTTTGTCAGAGCTGGGGTTGGACTGTCTCCATTGAGTACACAGGGAGAGAGAGAGGGGGGTGGGGGTTCTGCACTGTCCTTCTATGTAACTTTATGTTGATTAAATCACTTCATACTTCAGCAGCTTCACTGCATGTATTTCTTTCTAAAGTCATCCCTCACTGTTTTGTGGAACTAATTGGGAGTGAGAGGTAAATTGAAGTACACACACATATTTCCCCTAACCCCCCATGAGTTCCAGTGTGTGGTCACTAGATTATCTGCCTGTCATCGAGATTGCTCGGTTACCTGGCAACCTCCATTGTTCCGGTGGGAGTGCCTCCAGAGAGGGGAGAGTGGGTGGGGGCTGATAACATTCCAGGACATTCCATTGAGGACTCAGGTGCCCCCCTCGGCCAGGCTCATAGCTCTGTAGGGTGTATGTGCTGAAGGACAGGTGTGCTGTGCTCTCTGAGCCTTGAAGGGAAAAACCACACAACCACACCCACTGAAGCCTGTCTGCCTGAACTTCTTACTCATAGGGACATGACGTCAATGTGGATATTTAGGGCCAAATATGGACATGTGCAGGTTTAAGGAAGGATTTGACGAAGGACACAAAGCAGTTAATCTTCTCAATAACACTGCAATATACCTCACCTGTCTGTATGGAATCTGTGTGCACAGGGGAGGACAGGGCAACACGTGAAGTGAGGGCTGAAAGTTCACCTGGAAAGTTCACCTCGAGGTCCGAAGTAAATATTCAAACCTGTTTACTGAACCTTTTGTGGTAGATTTTCTCCTTTCAACTCAAATACCTGAGTGTTTTTTCTATCTCCCTCCCTCTTGTGGATACAGGTTCATGAAGTATGATCTCTCCCTTGTCTTTGGATCAGTTGCAGCAATACATGCTGTGATTCAATAACAACCTGTTTGATGATTTTTCAATATGCGCCGTGACATATTGGGGGGGAGGGAAGAGGAGATAGGATTAAAGGGTTAGCACAGGAAATAGTGCTGTCTACCTAGTCATGATACAGAGGGTTCAAATGCCTGCAGATGTCCCCATACAGTGGGGGAAAAAAGTATTTAGTCAGCCACCAATTGTGCAAGTTCTCCCACTTAAAAATATGAGAGAGGCCTGTAATTTTCATCATAGGTACACGTCAACTATGACAGACAAATTGATGAAAAAAAATCCAGAAAATCACATTGTATGATTTTTTATGAATTTATTTGCAAATTATGGTGGAAAATAAGTATTTGGTCACCTACAAACAAGCAAGATTTCTGGCTCTCACAGACCTGTAACTTCTTCTTTAAGAGGCTCCTCTGTCCTCCACTCGTTACCTGTATTAATGGCACCTGTTTGAACTTGTTATCAGTATAAAAGACACCTGTCCACAACCTCAAACAGTCACACTCCAAACTCCACTATGGCCAAGACCAAAGAGCTGTCAAAGGACACCAGAAACAAAATTGTAGACCTGCACCAGGCTGGGAAAACTGAATCTGCAATAGGTAAGCAGCTTGGTTTGAAGAAATCAACTGTGGGAGCAATTATTAGGAAATGGAAGACATACAAGACCACTGATAATCTCCCTCGATCTGGGGCTCCACGCAAGATCTCACCCTGTGGGGTCAAAATGATCACAAGAACGGTGAGCAAAAATCCCAGAACCACACGGGGGGACCTAGTGAATGACCTGCAGAGAGCTGGGACCAAAGTAACAAAGCCTACCATCAGTAACACACTACGCCGCCAGGGACTCAAATCCTGCAGTGCAAGACGTGTCCCCCTGCTTAAGCCAGTACATGTCCAGGCCCGTCTGAAGTTTGCTAGAGTGCATTTGGATGATCCAGAAGAGGATTGGGAGAATGTCATATGGTCAGATGAAACCAAAATAGAACCTTTTGGTAAAAACTCAACTCGTCGTGTTTGGAGGACAAAGAATGCTGAGTTGCATCCAAAGAACATCATACCTACTGTGAAGCATGGGGGTGGAAACATCATGCTTTGGGGCTGTTTTTCTGCAAAGGGACCAGGACGACTGATCCGTGTAAAGGAAAGAATGAATGGGGCCATGTATCGTGAGATTTTGAGTGAAAACCTCCTTCCATCAGCCAGGGCATTGAAGATGAAACGTTGCTGGGTCTTTCAGCATGACAATGATCCCAAACACACCGCCCGGGCAACGAAGGAGTGGCTTCGTAAGAAGCATTTCAAGGTCCTGGAGTGGCCTAGCCAGTCTCCAGATCTCAACCCCATAGAAAATCTTTGGAGGGAGTTGAAAGTCCGTGTTGCCCAGCGACAGCCCCAAAACATCACTGCTCTAGAGGAGATCTGCATGGAGGAATGGGCCAAAATACCAGCAACAGTGTGGAAACCTTGTGAAGACTTACAGAAAACGTTTGACCTGTGTCATTGCCAACAAAGGGTATATAACAAAGTATTGAGAAACTTTTGTTATTGACCAAATACTTATTTTCCACCATAATTTGCAAATAAATTCATTAAAAATCCTACAATTTGATTTTCTGGATTTTTTTTTCTCATTTTGTCTGTCATAGTTGACGTGTACCTATGATGAAAATTACAGGCCTCTCTCATCCTTTTAAGTGGGAGAACTTGCACAATTGGTGGCTGACTAAATACTTTTTTTCCCCACTGTATATCTGAAACTGAATCTGCATGGCTCCTTGTGCTCTTTAGATACAGGAGCAGTTCATGTAAAAAAGGCACTTCTAGATGATCTTTGTTCCTTGTCCTTGCTTCCCTGTTACCCTCCATGGTAGGATTCTAGACATGCCAATGGTGCTTGAATCCACTGGCGGTCGGTGCTGTTTAAGATTAGGGGGACAATTTGTATTATAATTTTTTGTAAAAATGTTTTACTGTCATTCATATTCCATCCACCCAGCTCAATGTAACATCAATAGGTTTAGGCTACTACATGATACTCGACTTTTCCCAATATCCATCATGAAATCTTATAACGTAGGTGCACAGTTCGAGAGACAAATTGGCGTAATCAAGGTGACAGACAGTGACACATTCATCTAGCTGATCTAGGGTATAATCAGTAGTCCAAACAGTTGCAAAATATATTTTCTATTGGACAAATTCAGGTAGGTTTATCCCTGTTTCGTTCTGTTTGCTTACATTTAAGAAAAGTTTTTTAACAGAATCAGCAGAATGAATACACCCCTGATCACCCGCGCACACAGTTCACTTTCATAGCAGCCACACGCAAACAGCATCATCACTTTGCTCATTGTATAATTCCTTCTCACATCTACGCGCTATCCTCCTCTCACCTTTTCCCTCAGCTTGTGGACAGTGCACCAAGCGAAAAAAACGTTCTAAGCCAAACCTTCATATCATAACCGCTAACCGCTACACAGCCTACATCGTTGTCACCATAGTAACTAATGTCAAAGTCAACATACAGTAGCTAATTGAACTAACGCGTTAGTAAACTCTCTACAATCACGCAGTACAGTGTAGAGCAAGCAGTTTAGTAGTTACACCGGCGGGCCCTGGTGGCAATAAATTAATAAAACCGAAAGCTTACCTTGACTTGGAAGAGTTCTAGTGTTGTAGCCAGCTACCTAACATACAGTGCATTCGGAAAGCATTCCGACCCCTTCCATTTTTCTACATTTTGTTGCGTTACAGCCTTATTTTAAATGTAATAAAATAATTGTTTTTCTCATCAATCTACACACAATACCCCATAATGACAAAGTGAAAACAGGTTTTTAGAATTTTTAGCAAATTTGGAAAAATAAAAACAGAAATACCTCATTTAGATAAGTATTCAGACCCTTTGCTATGATACTCAAAATTGAGCTCAGGTGCATCCTGTTTCCATTGATCATCCTTGAGATGTTTCTACAACTTGATTGGAGTCCACCTGTGGTAAATTCAATTGATTTGACATGATTTGGAAAGACACAGCTGTCTATATAAGGTCCAACAGTTGACAGTGCATGTCAGAGCAAAAACCAAGCCATGAGGTCGAAGGAATTGTCCGTAGAGCTCAGAGACAGGGATTGTGTCGAGGCACAGATCTGGGGAAGGCTACCGAAAAATGTATGCAGTATTGAAGGTCCCCAAGAACACAGTGGCCTCCATCATTCTTAAATGGAAGAAGTTTGGAACCACCAAGACTCTTCCTAGAGCTTGCCGCCCGGCCAAACTGAGCAATCGGAGGAGAATGGCCTTGGTCAGGGAGGTGACCAAGAACCCGATGGTCACTCTGAAGGAGCTCTAGAGTTCTTCTGTGGAGATGGGAGAACCTTCCAGAAGGACAACCATCTCTGCAGCACTCCACCAATCAGGCCTTTATGGTAGAGTGGCCAGACGGAAGCCACTCCTCAGTAAAAGGCACATGACAGCCTGCTTGGAGTTTGCCAAAAGGCACCTAAAGACCCTCAGACCATGAGAAACAAGATTCTCTGGTCTGATGAAACCAAGATTTAACTCTTTGGCCTGAATGCCAAGCGTCACGTCTGGAGGAAACCTGGCACCATCCCTACAGTGAAGCATGGTGGTGGCAGCATCCTGCTGTGGGGATGTTTTTCAGCGGCAGGGACTGGGAGACTAGTCAGGATCGAGGCAAAGATGAACAGAGCAAAGTACAGAGAGATCCTTGATGAAAACCTGCTCCAGAGCGCTCAGGACCTCAGACTGGGGCGAAGGTTCACCTTCCAATAGGACAACGCACCTAAGCACACATCCAAGACAACGCAGGAGTGGCTTCGGGACAAGTCTCTGAATGTCCTTGAGCGGCCCAGCCAGAGCCCGGACTTGAACCCGAGCGAACATCTCTGGAGAGACCAGAAAATAGCTGTTATACAGAAGTCCGACACATGAAAATGAAATACCAGCTTCTTCCTCCTTCGAAATCACTCTATAAATCAGAAAGATTCGAAGACCCGTTTATGTTTTTATACGTTTTCCATCTATAAGTGCAGCTCATGCCTAAAGCCTGTTTTTAGGAAGCAAAACTCTTACGTCACTGAGCTTTGCGAGACTGTAGTAGTTTGTTTTTTATCATGATGCTACTGTGACACAAAAAATTAATGTTTATATGGGGGAAAGAGCTGTATTATGCACACAGCTCCTAGCGCTGTGGAACGTAGCACATTTTATTGCCAAGCTATGGAAGATGTTGTCATAGTTTAGCTTCATTTAGTTTAATTGGTGTCAAAGCTGCAGATTTTAAAACCTCAGATGTTAAGTGCCCTATTTAGGGGACTTTGAGCAGTTCTGAACCGGTTCCCACTGATATTTTGGTGTACAGAACGCTCTTTCAACGTCGCAGGGTCCAGTGCCTTATAGTACCAGAAAGCCCCATCTGTAAAGCTGAAGTTGTAACAAGTCTGCAGATATTCTAATGGTGTCTCTGTGTGACTCAGAAGATGCTTGGCAGAAAATGCTCTGTCGTCAGTTATATGAAATGGGGCCATATTTGTACTGTCACTAAATACAGTTGATGTCGGAAGTTTACATACACCTTAGCCAAATACATTTAAACTCAGTTTTTCACAATTCCTGACATTTAATCCTAGTAAAATGTCCCTGTCTTAGGTCAGTTAGGATCACCACTTTATTTTAAGAATGTGAAATGTCAGAATAATAGTAGAGAGAATTATTTATTTCAGCTTTTATTTTCTTTCATCACATTCCCAGTGTGTCAGAAGTTTACATACACTCAATTAGTATTTGGTAGGATTTCCTTTAAATTGTTTAACTTGGGTCAAACGTTTCGGGTAGCCTTCCACAAGCTTCCCACAATAAATTGGGTGAATTTTGGCCCATTCCTCCTGACAGGGCTGGTGTAACTGAGTCAGGTTTGTAGGCCTCCTTGCTCCCACACGCTTTTTCAGTTCTGCCCACAAATTTTCTTTAGGATTGAGGTCAGGGCTTTGTGATGGCCACTCCAATACCTTGACTTTGTTGTCCTTAAGCCATTTTGCCACAACTTTGGAAGTATGCTTGGTGTCATTGTCCATTTGGAAGACCCATTTGCGACCAAGCTTTAACTTCCTGACTGATGTCTTGAGATGTTGTTTCAATATATCCACATCATTTTCCTTCCTCATGATGCCATCTATTTTGTGAAGTGCACTAGTCCCTCCTGCAGCAAAGCACCCCCACAGCATGATGCTGCCACCCCCGTGTTTCACAGTTGGGATGGTGTTCTTCGGCTTGCAAGCCGCCCCCCTTTTTTCTCCAAACATAACAATGGTCATTATGGCCAAACAGTTCTATTTTTGTTTCATCAGACCAGAGGACATTTCTCCAAAAGGTATGATCAGCTGTGCAGTTGCAAACTGTAGTCTGACTTATTTATGGCAGTTTTGGAGCAGTGGCTTCTTCCTTGCTGAGCGGCCTTTCAGGTTATGTCGATATAGGCCTCGTTTTACTGTGGATATAGATACTTTTGTACCTGTTTCCTCCAGCATCTTCACAAGGTCCTTTGCTGTTGTTCTGGGATTGATTTACACTTTTCGCACCAAAGTACGTTCATCTCTAGGAGACAGAACACGTCTCCTTCCTGAGCGGTATGACGGCTGCGTGGTCCCATGGTGTTTATACTTACGTACTATTGTTTGTACAAATGAACGTGGTACCTTCAGGCGTTTGGAAATTGCTCCCAAGGATGAACCAGACTTGTGGAGGTCTACAATTTATTTTCTGAGGTTTTGGCTGATTTCTTTTGATTTTCCCATGATGTCAAGCAAAGAGGCACTGAGTTTGAAGGTAGGCCTTGAAATAAATTCCACAGGTACACCTCCAATTGACTCAAATTATGTCAATTAGCCTATCAGAAGCTTCTAAAGCCATGACATCATTTTCTGGAATTTTCCAAGCTGTTTAAAGGCACAGTCAACTTAGTCTATGTAAACTTCTGACCCACTGGAATTGTGATACAGTGAAAAATTACTTGTGTCATGCACAAAGTAGATGTCCTAACCGACTTACCAAAACTGTAGTTTGTTAACAAGAAATGTGTGGAGTGGTTGAAAAACGAGTTTTAATGACTCCAACCTAAGTGTATGTAAACTTCCGACTTCAACTGTATCATCATATTTATTTTACAGTTATAAAAGGTGAAATCTTATAGTAAGTCGTTTATAATTTGATTGTTATTATATTTAGAAAGCATTTCAGTAATTTCAAGAAAAATAATATATGATTTTTTAAATGTCAATATTTTTGTAATATTTGTACTATGTACTTGAGCTTGTGTCCTCAAAAGTGACTACACCTCAGCAACGTATAACTATTTTTACCAGAAAGGTGAGTTCCATACCTTTCTAGAACTCTGCAGCATTACCCCAAACAGCAAGCAATGCTTCTACATCTGCATTGTTTGCTGTTTGGGGTTTTAGGCTGGGTTTCTAAATAGCACTTTGTGACATCTGCTGATGTAAAAAGGGCTTTATCAATACATTTGATTGATTTGATTGATACTAGTTATTGTTTATGGCCATCTCATGAAAAATAATTACTTTTGGGTATGTCTATTTAGGCAGAAATATACATTTTGCCAAAACGTTCAAGAGGTTGTTAACCAAATGAAATAGAAATTGCATTAATATAACCTCATTCAAAGTAGTTAAGCACCATACATTCTTAGAAAAAAAGGGTTCCAGAAGGGTTCTTTGTGGAGGGATTAGACTAGGCAGCTGATAGTGGGTGCTAGCTCTGTACTAGGATTAATGTACATACAGTTGAAGTCGGAAGTTTACATACACTTAGGTTGGAGTCATTAACATTTGTTTTTCAACCACTCCACAAATTTCTTGTTGACAAACTATAGTTTTGGCATGTCGGTTAGGACATCTACTTTGTGCATGACACAAGTAATGTTTCCAACAATTGTTTATAGACAGATTATTTCACTTATATAATTCACTGTATCACAATTCCAGAGGGTCAGAAGTTTACATACACTAAATTGACTGTGCCTTTAAACAGAAACAGAAAATGATGCCATGGCTTTAGAAGCTTCTGATAGGCTAATTGACATAATTTGAGTCAATTGGAGGTGTACCTGTGGATGTATTTCAAGGCCTACCTTCAAACTCAGTGCCTCTTTGCTTGACATCATGGGAAAATCAAAAGAAATCAGCCAAGACCTCAGAAAGAAAATTGTTGACCTCCACAAGTCTGGTTCATCCTTGGGAGCAATTTCCAAACGCCTGAAGGTACCACGTTCATCTGTACAAACAATAGTATGCAAGTATAAACACCATACGACCACGCAGCCATCATACCGCTCAGGAAGGAGACGCGTTCTGTCTCCTAGAGATGAACGTACTTTGGTGCGAAAAGTGCAAATCAATCCCAGAACAACCGCAAAGGACCTTGTGAAGATGCTGGAGGAAACAGGTACAAAAGTATCTACAGTGAGGGGAAAAAAGTATTTGATCCCCTGCTGATTTTGTACGTTTGCCCACTGACAAAGACATGATCAGTCTATAATTTTAATGGTAGGTTTATTTGAACAGTGAGAGACAGAATAACAACAACAAAAAATCCAGAAAAACACGTCAAAAATGTTATAAATTGATTTGCATTTTAATGAGGGAAATAAGTATTTGACCCCTCAGCAAAACATGACTTAGTACTTGGTGGCAAAACCCTTGTTGGCAATCACAGAGGTCAGACGTTACTTGTAGTTGGCCACCAGGTTTGCACACATCTCAGGAGGGATTTTGTCCCACTCCTCTTTGCAGATCTTCTCCAAGTCATTAAGGTTTCGAGCCTGACGTTTGGTGAATGCACCGATTTGTAAGTCGCTCTGGATAAGAGCGTCTGCTAAATGACGTAAATGTAAATGTAAATGTTTGGCAACTCGAACCTTCAGCTCCCTCCACAGATTTTCAATGGGATTAAGGTCTGGAGACTGGTTAGGCCACTCCAGGACCTGAATGTGCTTCTTCTTGAGCCACTCCTTTGTTGCCTTGGCCGTGTGTTTTGGGTCATTGTCATGCTGGAATACCCATCCACGACCCATTTTCAATGCCCTGGCTGAGGGAAGGAGGTTCTCACCCAAGATTTGACGTCCATCGTCCCTTTGATGCGGTGAAGTTGTCCTGTCCCCTTAGCAGAAAAACACCCCCAAAGCATAATGTTTCCACATCCATGTTTGACGGTAGAGATGGTGTTCTTGGGGTCATAGGCAGCATGCCTCCTCCTCCAAACACGGTGAGTTGAGTTAATGCCAAAGAGCTCGATTTTGGTCTCATCTGACCACAACACTTTCACCCAGTTCTCCTCTGAATCATTCCGATGTTCATTTGCAAACTTCAGACGGGCCTGTATATGTGCTTTCTTGAGCAGGGGGACCTTGCGGGCACTGGAGGATTTCAGTCCTTCACGGCGTAGTGTGTTACCAATTGTTTTCTTGGTGACTATGGTCCCAGCTGCCTTGAGATCATTGACAAGATCCTCCCGTGTAGTTCTGGGCTGATTCCTCACCGTTCTCATGATCATTGCAACTCCATGAGGTGAGATATTGCATGGAGCCCCAGGCTGAGGGAGATTGACAGTTATTTTGTGTTTCTTCCGTTTGCGAATAATCGCACCAACTGTTTTCACCTTCTCACCAAGCTGCTTGGCGATGGTCTTGTAGCCCATTCCAGCCTTGTGTAGGTCTACAATCTTGTCCCTGACATCCTTGGAGAGCTCTTTGGTCTTGGCCATGGTGGAGAGTTTGGAATCTGATTGATTGATTGCTTCTGTGGACAGGTGTCTTTTATACAGGTAACAAACTGAGATTAGGAGCACTCCCTTTAAGAGTGTGCTCCTAATCTCAGCTCGTTACCTGTATAAAAGACACCTGGGAGCCAGAAATCTTTCTGATTGAGAGGGGGTCAAATACTTATTTCCCTCATTAAAATGCAAATCAATTTATAACATTTTTGACATGCGTTTTTCTGGATTTTGTTGTTGTTATTCTATCTCTCACTGCTCAAATAAACCTACCATTAAAATTATAGACTGATCATTTCTTTGTCAGTGCGCAAACGTACAAAATCAGCAGGGGATCAAATACTTTTTTCCCTCAATGTATATCCACAGTAAAACAAGTCCTATATCAACATAACCTGAAAGGCCACTCAGCAAGGAAGAAGCCACTGCTCCAAAACCGCCATAAAAAAGCCAGACTACGGTTTGCAACTGCACATGGGGAAAAAGTTTGTACTTTTTGGAGAAATGTCCTCTGGTCTGATGAAACAAAAATAGAACTGTTTGGCCATAATGACCATTGCTATGTTTGGAGGAAAAAGGGGGTGGCTTGCAAGTCGAAGAACACCATCCCAACCGTGAAGCACGGGGGTTGCAGCATCATGCTGTGGGGGTGCTTTGCTGCAGGAGGGACTAGTCACTTCACAAAATAGATGGCATCATGAGGAAGGAAAATTATGTGGATATATTGAAGCAACATCTCAAGACATTATTCAGGAAGTTAAAGCTTGGTCGCAAATGGGTCTTCCAAATGGACAATGACCCCAAGCATACTTCCAAAGTTGTGGCAAAATGGCTTAAGGACAACAAAGTCAAGGTATTGGAGTGGCCATCACAAAGCCCTGACCTCAATCCTATAGAACATTTGTGGGCAGAACTGAAAAAGCGTATGCGAGCAAGGAGGCCTACAAACCTGACTCAGTTACATCAGCTCTGTCAGGAGGAATGGGCCAAAATTCACCCACTTATTGTGGGAAACGTGTGGAAGGCTACCCGAAACGTTTGTCCCAAGTTAAACAATTTAAAGACCATGCTACCAAATACTAATTGAGTGTATGTAAACTTCTGACCCACTGGGAATGTGATGAAATAAATAAAAGCTGAAATAAATCATTCTCTCTACTATTATTCTGACATTTCACATTCTTAAAATAAAGTGGTGATCCTAACTGACCTAAGACAGGGAATTTTTACTAGGATTAAATGTCAGGAATTGTGAAAAACTGAGTTTAAATGTATTTGGCTAAGGTGTATATAAACTTCCGACTTCAACTGTAAAGCTTCCTCCATTGAGGCTGCAAAGGCATCATTTTCCTCCTTAACTCAGAGGGGTTGGGTTAAATGCTGAAGACACATTTCGGTTGAATGTATTCAGTTGTGCAACTGACTTGGTATCCCCATTCCCTTTAATGTCGGGCCTTCGGGAAAAAAACGGTAAAGATATGTGTACTGTCTTAATAAAACAAAATTTTCCACCACCATTTTCTGAATTTTCTGACAACTTACAGCATGATTTTGCACATACTTGGCTAAACGCGGTGTGCAACATCCTAAGCTGTCCGAAAATGGTGGTGAAACATATTGTTTTATTAAGACAGTACACATATTTTTACAGTTTTTTTCAGACGGCCCACCATTAAAGCTAGTTAAGGAGGAAAATGATGCCTTTGCAGCCTGAATGGAGGATGCTTTATGTGCGATCCGGTCCACGGGGGACACGAGTGTATTACCAGCTGGGCATATCAATCCTAGACAATAGTGCAGATCTAGCACCCACTATCGGCTGCCAAGGCTATGAAGGGATAGGGTTCTACCAAGAACCATTATCATCTGAAGAACCCTTTTTGGAAGACAAAATTGTAACGAGGCAAAGGGTTCTAACTAGAACATTAAAACACCCTAAGAACCATTTTTGGAAGGACGGGTTCTTTTTTGATCATTCTTTGTGATTCAAGAAGGATTCTTTAAAAGGCAAGAAGGGTTCTACATAGAAGCCTTCTGAATCTGAATAAGCTTTCTTATTGTAAATATTTTTCTTATTTCAAATCGTACCTGAGTATTAGTGTTTAACTCAGTGTTTAAACTTTAACTTCAGGAGTTTGAGTAATCTGATAACTCTAATCAGATATGTGTGAGAATATGTACCTATATGGGAATATTTGTGCATTTATCTGGTATTCCCGTAATCATTTTACATAAACAGTACTGACATAATTGATATCTTTGCCATGATTTCTGTCTTTCAAATGAGCATTTTCTGTGATTTTATTGAGCAGAGAGTAGGAGAATAAAGGGGAGTATGAGTGAACCAGCAGTGTATTGTGTGGTACACAGCAAATGTGCCTTTTTTTTTTTTTTTACATTTCTTGTGTTGATTCAGAAGTTAAATTAACTTAACACTCAGTGGTGTAAAATAATCAGTGTGATTTTGTCATTTTAACTCTGTGTAGAGTAAAATACTCAAAACCACACCCATCAATATCATATTTCCCATTATGCTCTATGGCAGGTTGATTTTCTGAATTGTTTGTTTCAATATCTGTGTTTTTGCATGTACATTTTCTGGTTGAATAATCTTATGCTACACAAAGATAACATACATTTTTCTAAATTAATCCAATCTGTTAGTAGATGGACTTATTGCACCTGTTACTGAGATGGTTGTTCAAGTTTAGATGATTTAGGTAGTCTCATTACTCAATCTTCCCTACCCTGGCAGTCATTCTGAATGCAGGTTGCGGGTGATTAAAAGTTCCAGTTGGTGGATATCCTCACTCTGGCTGGATTCCAATTGGAATTACACATCCCTTTGCAAGCCAGCATAATGTGACTTGCAAGCCTGATCTGGCCTGTAAACCAGGAGTTTCCTAACACCACTGTGTAAGGGTATAACTAGGCCCTCAAAGAAAGGCTTTATGATATATTTCATAAAGAGTTGAATTTGAAATGCTAATAAGGCTGGTGGAACCATTCATAGAGGGCTACAGGAGGAACCCTTCAAAGATAAAAGGGTTCTCGGTAGAAACCTTCATAGAGGGTTCTAGGAAAATGAGAGACCCATAAACAAATTATCTGTGTACTTTCTTCCTAATACAAATTCAGGATCTCATTCAGTGACCCAGTGACCCAGTGAGGCAAATGTATAATCATCTTCCATCTAGCTTTATATGGAAAACAAGATAGATTCTGTCCATTCAGACTTCCTGCTAGTTATGGTTGGATCTGATCAGGTTGATCCATAGACTTGGGTTGACCTCACTGGATTAGACCCCTAGATCACCCTCTAGTTTCCATGGCTCCAGCCCAAACATGGAGATGAGGGTTGTTAAGGCTAGAGGTTGATGTGGAGTGACAGGATACAGTTTTAGGACAGTTTCCAAACTATTGTCTCCCACACCCTTCACCATGCCCGAGCTGGTTAAGGACTCGTCTCCTCATCTCTCTCAAAGTGATAAAATGTGATTCTAGCTTGCATTCCTTATTGCTGTTTTGCTAATTGTGTTTTCACATAACTTCCTGCTCACTGCCAAATGACCTCATGCAGACGGGGAAGCAGGGCTGAAGACGTAACCTGTAGGCCCTGCAGGAGGACTGGGGACCGGCGGGAGGAGAGGTACAGGGAGACACAGAGAAAGGGAGCCAGGGAGGACAGGGGGAGAGACACAAAAAGAGAGTTGGGAGAAAAGGAGAGAGGGATCAAGTGATTTATTTGAGGGCATACATTATAGGGTCACATGAGAGGTTAATTGTATGTGAAAAACATACAGTAGGCCTACTGTACATAAAAACTCATGAGAATCCACATAAAATGCATTTAGAAAAGGAATTTCATTGTGGTCTTCATGATTATGGATGAAACGCAGACCGAGGTAGATTTTTACAAGGGATAGGGAAACGAAAGGAGAGAACTACTATATGAACTAACAGACAGATGGGGAGGACTTTGATGAGAAAAGGAGGAAGGGGGAGTTATAAATATAACCATAAAAGAGAACCATAAAATACCGGAGTGCTAGAGAGTGAGCGCAGAAAGGGGACATTGTTTGTGTTCACAGCTCAGCACTCTAAAAGAGTTACACTCTGGAGGCTATGAATTCCAAGGAGTACATTGAGAATTGTTAGTGACAGCGGGCTAAGGCGGTAAGGGGGTCAAGATCTACGGCCATTGTTATGAAAGGTTCATTCTACTGTTGTGAGGCCCAGATCACTGGCTTGAATCTGAAGTCAATTATCGGATTAAAGAGTACAGAGAAAACCCCTGTGATCTTGTTAATAATCCCTGTTTGCTTGGAGAACTGTCGTGGGGCTGGCCTGCATGTCAGCTAAGTGATTACACAAGGTCTGATCCCCAGGCCCACCACGGTGGAACTACATGGGCAAAGGGAGTGTGTGTGTGTGTGTGTCCAGCTGCACACTGACCATGCCAGAGGTTATAACCAACCTGTGAGAGACATAGTGTATAGATTACAATGCTTTTTGAATGAGAGCTTCACCGTTACCATAAAAGGCTCTTATGATACTGTAATCTCCGTAAAATCCTATAGAACTCCCCTCTGTTTGCCCATAAGGAAAAGCTTATAGGGTATGAGCAGGGTGTTTGTACAGTATGGATGTGCAGGCTTTGACTTGCGCCTACCACGGCAGACCATTTCCATGGAAATTTGAGGTATGCCTACTCACACATACCCAGCGTGAACTCACTCATCTGGAATCTTTACTGTTTCCTCCCGGCTGAATCCGCTTTGCCTCAAACTCTGACTGCCATAAGTAATAGGATATATTAGCAAACCCTAAACAAACACGAAACAGTGAAGTTAGGCAAACACCAATGTAACCGCTTATCAGTATGAAAAATGTAAGCACTCACTACTGTAAGTCGCTCTGGATAAGAGCGTCTGCTAAATGACTAAAATGTACAATTGTAAAATGTATAACATAATAGTTACATTTTCATACTCTGTGTTTTTAACTCACATTCCCATTTCTCCCGGCTTGGGTTGACAGACTAATAACAGTCTCCCTGAAGAGTGGTCATACACAAACGATGAAGACAGCCGTGTCCCGTGGGGGACTTTGTTGGTTCAACTGAATCATCTAGGAAAGAGTTAGAATGGTTCAGGAAGAGAGGGGACGAGAGAGGGGCCACTAACCCTCAGGACCAGTGTGTGGAGGCAGTACTCTTCAAACGGAGCTGTTTTCAACATTTTACAGGACCATAACGTTTTTACAAAGCACCCTCCTCCCTGTTAGTCTCTCTCCTGGGTGAACCGTGAATCCCAGGTCGGGCCAGGAACAACCGTTCCACTGTACTCCTGGCAGGCGACAGTTCGGAGACCGGATTCCTGCAGAATTGTTTTGTTTTTACAGCATCTCATTAGGGCATCCTAATTACACACGCTGAAAGAGAGGTGGAACAGGACGAAGGTGGAAAAATAGACAATGCTGAGAAAAATCCCAAATCTTATTGAAATATGACGAATGCTTCAAATTGGTCTGTTGATGTTCAATATTGTTCTTACATGTATGATTGTAGAGTCAATGTCAGGGAGGTATGAGTGTGTGAGAGGAAAAACTAGATAAGGAACTAGAAAAAGGAGATTAGGAATCTTAGTAGTTTTGATGCCAAACACACACAGAGGAAATCTCTCTCTCCTGCTGTGACACAGTTCATGTTTGCCCAAAGCCAGAGTGATACCATCAGTGGAGACGGCTTGGCTGCAGCCTGACACATTTACACCATCTGGGCTGCCTCTTCCAACAAGATATAAGACCCCTTCATTATCATTCCCAGTTTAATGTGGCTTCTATTGCCAGGCAAACTCTTGTAATTGACCATAACTTTGGCCTCAATGTCCTGTTATCTCGACATATCCCTGGAGCTTTAGAAGAGAAGATGGTTGCATCAGAAAAGCCATATACAGTGCATTCGGAAAGTATTCAGATCCTTTCCCTTTTTCCAAATGTTGTTACATTACAGCGTTATTCTAAAAGAGATAAAATATATATTTTTTCTCATCAATCTACACACAATACCCCATAATGACAAAGCGAAAACAGGTTTTTAGATTTTTTAGCAAATGTATTCAAAATAAAAAACAGAAATAGCTTATTTACATAAGTATTCAGACCCTTTGCTATGAGACTCGAAATTGAGCTCATCCTTGAGATGTTTCTACAACTTGATTGGAGTCCACCTGTGGCAAATTCAATTGATTGGACATGATTTGGAAAGGCACACACCTGTCAATATAAGGTCCCACATTTGACAGTGCATGTCAGAGCAAAACACATGCCATGAAGTTGAAGGAATTGTCAATAGAGCTCCATGACAGGATTGTTTCAAGGCACATATCTGGGGAAGGGTACCAAAACATTTCTGCAGCATTGAAGGTCCCCAAGAACATAGTGGCGTCCATCATTCTTAAATGGAAGACGTTTGGAACCACTAAGACTCTTCCTAGAGCTGGGCAATCAGGGGAGAAGGGCCTTGGCCAGGGAGGTGACCAAGAACCCGATGGTCACTCTGACAGAGCTCCAGAGTTCCTCTGTGGAGATGGGAGACCCTTACAGAAGGACAACCATCTCTGCAGCACTCCACCAATCAGGCCTTTATAGTAGAATGGCCAGACGGAAGCCACTCCTCAGTAAAAGGCACATGACAGCCCGCTTGGAGTTTGCCAAAAGGCACCTAAAGGACTCAGACCATGAGAAACAAGATTATCTGGTCCGATGAAACCAAGATTCAACTCTTTGGCCGGCAAGGACTGGGAGACGAACGGAGCAAAGTACAGAGAGATCCTTTATGAAAACCTGCCACAGAGTGATCAGGACCTCAGACTGGGGCGAAGGTTCACCTTCCAACAGGACAATGACCCTAAGCACACTGCCAAGACAACGCAGGAGTGGCTTTGGGACAAGTCTCTGAATGTCCTTGAGTGGCCCAGCCAGAGCCCGGACATGAACCCAATCGAACAGCAGCGACGCTTCCCATCCAACCTGACAGAGCTTGAGAGGATCTGCAGAGAAGAATGGGAGGAACTCCCCAAATAATATAATAATAATATGCCATTTAGCAGACGCTTTTATCCAAAGCGACCTACAGTCATGTGCACATACATTTTTACGTATGGGTGGTCCCGGGAATCGAACCCACTACCCTGGCGTTACAAGCACCATGCTCTACCAATTGAGCTATAGAGGACCACACAGGTGTGTCAAGCTTGTAGCGTCATACCCAAGAAGACTCAAGGCTGTAATCGCTGCCAAAGGTGCTTCAACAAAGTACTGAGTAAAGAGTCTGAATACTTATGTAAATGTCATATTTTCATTTTATTTATTTTTTATAAATGTGCAAAATTTTCTAGAAACCTGTTTTTGCTTTGTCATTATGAGGTATTTTGTGTAGATTGATGAGGGGGAAAAAACGATTTAATCCATTTTAGAATAAGGCTGTAACGTAACAAAATGTGGAAAGGGTCAAGGGGTCTGAATACTTTCCGAATGCACTGTATTACCAACACAGACTGCTGGTCGCTTGTTAATGTGAAAAACTCATGAATCTATCTCATATTCCAGCTCCTGGAGGCATAAGGCAATCTGTGATGGGGTTGGGCCCTGTGCTTTGACCTGGATTTAAACCTTTATTTTAAGCCTTTTCCAGAAATGAGAATTAGACCAAAAATGTAAGCAATTGTCTGAGGATGGTGCTGGACCATCTGACATAAAAAGAAAAGGTGATTAGTTTGATGGAAAATCTTTAAATGAAGGTTAAAATCCAGGTCATGTTACATGATTAACCAAAACACAGGGCCCTAGTGATGAACCATACCAAAATAGTTCAAGGTGGGGGGATAAGAGGTCAAAGTGTAAACCTTTGCTAGGTATGTGTGAGATTCACAGTTAGGATGCATGCACACCCACTTGAGGACAACAGCAGACACATTGTGTTGAGAGAACTTGACTTGTGTCCTTGCTGGTAGATTCCACAGCATTCCAGAAAGTGCCTGTGAGTGAGACCTCTGTTTCAGCGCCAGTGGATGGACACTGGGAAAGTGAACTGGGACATGTTCACATAGGGCCTGATGATACCCCCAAAAATATTAAGGTCAGGGGGTAAATCTGAATGGAATGTGGGCAGGGAATGGATGAACAATGAACACCACCATCACTACCAAAACATGCCCCAACATCTCAGGAATTCCTCTGCCTGCCTGTGGGCTATAATCACTTGATCCACTAATAACGATAAATGTGTCTTCGTTCAGGTGTTTCATCAAATTCTACAGTATATGATGGAAAATGTCGCAGATACCTTAATTACTGTGTTTTGTTCTGAGTCAGGGATAATCCACATGGACCACTGGAAACCGCTTGCATGATAAGCAAATGGATGGCACACATTACACCGGTTTGAAGGTCTCTGCACTGGCTGCCTGTGAGTTTTAGAATATATTTTAAGATTCATCTATTTGTTTTTAAATCAATCCACGATTGTGCACCTCAATACATGTCAGACATGCTTTTTAGTTATGTACCCAGTAGGTCCCTCAGGTCCTCTGGCACTGGCCTATTAACTATCCCAAAACCTAGGACCAAGAGGCATGGAGAGGCAGCCTTTAGTTACAATGACCCCAGCCTCTGAAATAGCCTGCCAGAGAACCTGAGGGGGGCCGAAACTGTGGACATATTTAAAAGGGATCTTCAAATACCCCTTTTTAGCTGTGCTTTTCCGTAGTGTGCTTTTTAGTCTTTCAGCTTTTATTATTATTTAGTTTTTTATCCTCAGATGTTTGTTGTGTAGTAAATGTTTTATTGTTTTGTTTTATTTATTTGTTTTTCTTGTGCAGCGCATTGCGTTGCATCCATGTCTGAAATGTGCTATATAAATAAAGCTTGATTTGATTTAATATACTGTAGTAGCCTACATTATAGCCTGCTTAGTAAGTCCATGTCTGTTGCTTTTTTGGCAACTGTAGGCTATCAGGGACTCAGAGCCATGCACAGACCTTTTTCAGTGTGCAAGATCTCACCTCGTGGAGTTGCAATGATCATGAGAACGGTGAGGAATCAGCCCAGAACTACACAGGAGGATCTTGTCAATGATCTCAAGACAGCTGGGACCATAGTCACCAAGAAAACAATTGGTAACGCACTACGCCGTGAAGGACTGAAATCCTGCAGCGCCCGCAAGTTCCCCCTGCTCAAGAAACACATATACAGGCCCGTCTGAAGTTTGCCAATGAACATCTGAATGATTCAGAGGTGAACTGGGTGAAAGTGTTGTGGTCAGATGAGACCAAAATGGAGCTCTTTGGCATCAACTCAACTCGCCTTGTTTGGAGGAGGAGGAATTCTGCCTATGACCCCAAGAACACCATCCCCACCTTCAAACATGGAGGTGGAAACATTATGCTTTGGGGGTGTTTTTCTGCTAAGGGGACAGGACAACTTTACCGCATGAAAGGGACGATGGACGGGGCCATGTACCGTCAAATCTTGGGTGAGAACCTCCTTCCCTCAGCCAGGGCATTGAAAATGGGTCGTAGATGGGTATTGCAGCATGACAATGACCCAAAACACACGGCCAAGGCAACAAAGGAGTGGCTCAAGAAGAAGCACATTACGGTCCTGGAGTGGCCTAGCCAGTCTCCAGACCTTAATCCCATAGAAAATCTGTGGAGGGAGCTGAAGGTTCGAGTTTCCAAACGTCAGCCTCAAAACCTTAATGACTTGGAGAAGATCTGCAAAGAGGAGTGGGACAAAATCCCTCCTGAGATGTGTGCAAACCTGGTGGCCAACTACAAGAAACGTCTGACCTCTGTGATTGCCAACAAGGGTTTTGCCACCAAGTACTAAGTCATGTTTTGCAGAGGGGTCAAATCCTTATTTCCCTCATTAAAATGCAAATCAATTTATAACATTTTTTACATATGTTTTCTGGATTTTTTGTTGTTATTCTGTCTCTCACTGTTCAAATAACCTACCATTAAAATTATAGACTGATCATTTCTTTTTCAGTGGGCAAACGTACAAAATCAGCAGGGGATCAAATACTTTTTTCCCTCACTGTGGATATAGATACTTTTGTACCTATCCTCCCGATACAATTAACTTTTTGTACTGAATACAAAGTGTTATGTTTGGGGCAAATCCAATACAACACATTACTGAGTACTACTCTCCATATTTTCAAGCATAGTGGTGGCTGCATCATGTTATGGGTATGCTTGTAATCGTTAAGGACTGGGGAGTTTTTCAGGATAAAAAAAAAACGGAATAGAGCTAAGCACAGGCAAAATCCTAGAGGAAACCTGGTTCAGTCTGCTTTCCACCAGACACTGGGAGATGAATTCACCATTCAGCAGGACAATAACCTAAAACACAAGGCCAAATCTACACTGGAGCTGCTTTCCAAGAATACAGTTAATCTTCCTGAGTGGCCAAGTTATAGTTTTGACTTAAATCTGCTTGAAAATCTATGGCAAAACTTGAAAATGGTTGTCTAGCAATGATCAAGAACCAATTTGACAGTCCAGGTGTGCAAGGCTCTTAGAGACTTACCCAGAAAGACTCATAGCTATAACCGCTGCCAAAGGTGATTCTAACATGTAATGACTCAGAGGTGTGAATACTTATGTAAATGAGATATTTCTGTATTTCAATTTCAATATATTTGCAAAAACTTCTAAAAACATGTTTTCAGTTTGTCATCATGGGGTATTGTGTGTAGATGGGTGAGAAAAAAATATATTTAATCCATTCTTAATTCAAGTTGTAACACAACAAATGTGGAATAAGTCAAGGGGTTTGAATACTTTCTGAAGGCACACATATTCTGGAGCGCAGGCCAGGTACATCTCTGCGCGTTCAAATAACACTGGACAAGATGGCGAAAACGGACACATGCTCTCCAAACAAAGACAATGAAGAAACTTGGCGTCTTGTGGCCATGGGTTTTGAACAACAATGACAAAGAAATATAGCCTATACAACACTTTTGGGGGGAAATTATACCACCAACCAAAAGGGCACTTTGGAGACTGGAATTGCAAAGGTGCATGTGCTTGGCAAAGGTAGTGCACGTGCCTGCAGGTAGTGCACGTGCCTGCAGGGACTAATACTTTTAAGAGCCTGTAGCAATGTGTGTTTTTCAGCATCTCTTCGGCTCTAATTGGCAGGTGGCATTTGATATAGCTTTAGGCTTTTCACATTTGATTCACTCCCAACCCATGTGCCAAGGACTACTCCGGAGAGGAGAAAAAAGTTACCGTTTCACTTGGGATTTTTTGCAGCTGGAGGATACAATGATCTTGAGCTGAGGGCTTCAAAATGTCCCAATCTTCACTCTCACCATCCTAAAAGCAGATTTTTATCCAGCTGAGACATGCTACGGCTTTTGTGTACAGCTGGGGCGCTAGGACCGCGAGGGAGAGCGCCTCTAAATTTATTTTCAGTTACATTTTCAGTTATTTGTAAGCGCCTTTGAACCGAACAGCCGTTTAAGCGACTCACAGGGACAGACAGTTACATTGAGTAGGAACACAAGCCTATAGTTGACTCTCATCGATAAACTTTGCTTGGACCGAATTGATTTGGATACGTATTTTAACTGGCGACCAGCTCTCTGCGGGACTGTGAAGAAAGACGGATACCTGTCACACTGAAGAGATGGGAGGTATCTGGAGAATTGAGATGCCCGGTGGTTTTGAAGGGGGCGAAAACCTGGATAGGATTTAAACACAGACTCTGTTTAACTGTTTAACAAAAGGTACTGTGTGCATTTATTGTTTTACTCATTGTAAGTAGACTAATAATTTGTTAATAATTATTTTGAATATAGTTATAACTGGTTTGTTACCAAGAGGCCACGTTGTAAGATTACTTTTTTTACCTGGGAAATCTGTTACAAAGTATCTAATGTTGCTCCACTGGATAGGCCTACTACTTACTGTAAGTGAATCTTGCATTGTTAAACATTAACTTTAGCCACAGCCTACCTTTTCCCTCAGCCCCACTGCATTTTTCAGTAAGCTGAGTATACTGCCTCCTAGCACTATTCCTCTGTATTGGTGCGTCTCAATAGTTACAGGGCAAGGTAAACATAATCTGCTGTCTTTGGGGTCTGACAACAACCCAAGGAGTGGACATGGGACAGTACTACGATCACTCATGATGTTGGTGAATGACAAAAGACCCAGTGAGGGGCTTTCAGGACAAAGCTTGGGCCCTGCGAAGCAGGTTGTTCTCAGAATTACAGAGCCTTCACTTAAGGGTCAAAGGTGAGCTGTAGAATGCCGACAGGTTTCAGATGTACAGAGGTCCATTACTGGAATGTTTGTGTGCCTTTGTAGCTTATATAGGTGTATTGGTGCTTGTTAAAAACTCTCAGCATCTATCAGTGGGCTATAACCTTCAGTTGTCAGAAATGGGATCCAGGTGGAAATACCTAATTAAATTGACTGGAATTGAAGTGCATTTGACATTACTCTGATGCAAAGTGTTGACAGTTAGTTGAGGTCCAGTGCCTTGTTTAAGAGAGGATTCCATAAGGTTGTTAGGCACTGTTTGGCTCTACAATGTGTTAGAGCTGGAGGATCTTTCTAATGTGGGGATCAGTTTACTGTTGTGTACTTTGGGACTTAAAATGGAGGGTCACCCAAACCAAACTCACCCCTCCACAGACTTTTGGAAAATGGACTCACCATGATATATGTTGGACTGTGTTATTGCTTATTTTGTGTCCTTCATCAAGTGCTTCCTTATTATAGGTTTGTGTGGTTAGATGTATGATTCTTCTCGACACGCTATCCCACACTATCCCCAATTAAAGCTAGTCTGTTTTAGACCATGGAAATTATAAATGGCCCAGTCTATACAGACTTTAAGAGCCCTGCTACCCCAGGCCCTCTTAAAATAGATTTAGATGTGGACACATGTTAAGTACTCTGACAATGTGTTTGTAATAATGTCAGTGCAAATTGAATGGAACCCTATTAAAGATGGCTAAATGTAGATGTTTAATGTGGAAGAGACCAGGGTGTGGGGACTGCTGATAGAGAGGGGTGTAGTTGTTTTTGACTGCATAGCAGTGTAGGTCAGAGTAACCCCTAAAATGGAGTCCCTAGGCTACATCTGTTCAAGACATGAGCACCTTTGAGTAACTGTATTTTCTCTGGCTACACTATGATGATATAGAATACAGTTGTGTGGCGGGAATCGCCTGTGATCGCCCCCGCCCTTCCCCCTCTTTGTGTGGCAAATCCTGTCTGTATGTCCATGCCTCAACTTGCCTCGTTTCACTTTTAGACACCTGTCTCTTCTAGGCCACTAGAACCTGAGGGTCCATAGTTTTCAGACCTATCGAGTGCCCTTGGTCCCTGTGAGCCTGCCAAGCACGCTCATACATAGAAAGGTAGTTAATGTTTGATGGCAGGCACCACCTTGCCCCAGAGGTTTATCATAAATATGATTTGAGACACTTTTCAACAAGCTGTAATACAGTCCCCTTCAGTCCTTCTATCCTCCCACACATACACAGCACAGTAGCCAAGATTAAAAATGTTATGATACAAGTTAATTGGCAGACAAATAGGCTGTGTAACCATATGCAGTGTAATATTTTCCACCACGACTGATATCCAATGTGTGCCCCAACACCTACTTTCCATCTGTACTTATCTTGTGTACATAATCAGATGTTTCTCTCCTGAGGCTAGTATATCAAACCTCCCTTTAAGCACTAAGGCCACTAGCAGAACTGATATTTTAATGCTTGTCAGCCCCTTGTAGCAGGGTTTAAAATCAAATTTTCTGAATAGCCCACAGTATAGACAGGAACAAGAGCTGCATTGTTACCTGCGTTAGCTGATCCCGCGTGTATAGGCTCTGAGGGAGGGGATTTGGAATCCACCTGTCAGAATGAGAGTGGACTGCTTTTATGGGGGATTTCAGGTTGTGAGTGTTTGTGAAGGATTCACTTAAATCAGGGAGACAAGCCAGTGTTCTAATCTCCACAACATTTTGTTTAATTAGTGATGATCTGTTTTTAAGCGTCATTAATCAAACAGGGTTTCTGCAAAGTCCATGTCGTCCCTCGTTAATCTATACCATTCCATTCCTCAAGGATAAGTGGATTCCTTGTTTATTTTATTTTGTGTATTGTGGTGGAATGTAGATTAAATGTTGTATCTGTTTTTCATTTCAGTGTTTTGCTCAACGACCATGTCTCCTCATCCAAACTCTGGCCTGACTCATCCCTCCACCTCAGTGCTGCTCCTCTCGCTCCTCCTCCCCCTCTCTCTGTCATCCCGAGCCCTCCCTCACCAACATCCCGTCCACCTCCCCTCACTGGTGCCTCATGTACCCCTGCCCCTCTCCCGCTCTCGCTTCAGTGCTGAGACTCAATTGGACTTCACCACTCACTGCAACGCCAGCTGCTACCACAAGGGAGAGCAAGAGAGCAGGCTAGAGCACCTGAGTGAGCATCTGGCCTTCGAGACGCTCTATGCGGATGGTTCTCGTACCCTCACCACTATGGATGTGGAGGACGAGGATGATTATGAGGGCACCATCAGTGCTGCCATTCAACCATCACTAATGAGAAGACGGAGAGTTACCAGTAGGCACAGGCGTCAGAAACGACAGATCTACGGGGCTGATGGTCGCTTCAACATCCGCGGTGACCACTTCCTGTTGGACTACCCATTCTCCACAGCTGTGAGGATCTCCACCGGCTGCACTGGGGTCCTGGTGTCTCAACGCCACGTTCTGACCGCTGCCCACTGTGTGCATGATGGGAAGGATTACGTCAAGGGAGCCCGTAAGCTGAGGGTGGGCTTCCTGACTCCTCCGTACATCAACGGCACCAAGCCTAGCCAGACCCCCACCAAGAAGCACCTGGTGCGCTGGGTCCGGGTCAAAAGCACTCGTGTCCCCAAAGGCTGGATCCAGGGCCCCCAGGAGGTCAGCATGGACTTTGACTACGCCCTCCTGGAACTGCGCTGGCCCCACCGTCGGCCCTTCATGCGTCTGTCTGTGGCTCCTTCCTCTGACGACCTGGCAGGGAAACGCATCCACTTCTCTGGGTTTGACAGTGATAGGCCAGGGGAGCTGGTCTACCGCTTTTGTCCTGTGGAGGACGAGTCTAACGACCTGATCTACCAGCACTGTGATGCCCGGCCGGGGGCCAGCGGCTCGGGGGTGTACGGCCGTGTGTGGGACACGGCTCTGGAGCGCTGGGAGAGGAAAGTCATCGGCATCTTCTCTGGACACCAGTGGCTGGAAATTGACGGGGAGAACCGCGACTACAACGTGGCTGTGAGATTCACCCCGCTGAAGTTTGCCCAGATCTGTTACTGGGTGCATGGGAACCGAGTGGACTGTAGCCAGGACTGAGGAAGAGAAGGGGAGACGGGATGAACTAAGAGAAGATGGAGGCCATGACTGAAAAGTGATTAAAGTAAGCACAAATTCCCTTAAAGGAGATGTGGAGAGGAAATTACTCCCCAACTCATTCTGTAACGGGCAAGAGCGAAACTGGATTTAATCCTAATAAAGATTAAAAATCTACAATACTATCTAAGAAAATAGGACTGCTAAACCTCCATGCGCCATAACATGTTTTCCTTGGAAAGGCGTCAACCACTGTGACTGTCCCTTACTCTGGAAAGTGCAGGAATGTCCCTTTCCCTCAGTGAATGTTAATTTTTTCTGTCTCAGACGTAACTCGGTCCTTTGTCGGGGTCTATGCCTCCTTTCTAACACTGCTGCTATCATCACAGCAACTTTCTATGCACTTTTCCTCCTGGTCAGCTTCACAACACGGAGTCGATATTTCCACTGTATTAAACAGAACCACTTTTATTAGAGGGAAAATGAAAACACTGATCCTTTCCTTGCATGCTCCCCGTCTCTCCTGTTTTATAACTGTGGTAGGAGCCTTTCATTTTCTACAATGTACTGACCAGCTTTAGCCAATGGAGGGAAGTACTGGACTTATTTTCTTTGTATATATAATACTCTGCCATTGTACTCTATAATACCGCGACCGCATGATTTTCAACACTTAGGATCAAATGTATGGGTGTGGAGTTGAATTTACAAAGACGTGGTGAGGGGACGGTTTATTTGTTTAGGTAATGTCTCCAAGAATGTGAACGATTTTGTTCTCATTGTATTAGAAAGACACCTGTTAAAAGGCATACTTGTCCCCAATGATCCACAGAGGCATACCTAGCCACACTGAAAACATACTGAGCCTCAATACACCAAACTTGTCGAAAAGGCTCAAAGGTATAGATGGTGAAATCAATAAAGGACATTCTAAAAACCTAGGAGGGGGTTTCTTACTCTGAATGCTGGCAGCATATCCAACTTGCTTTTAAGCGGATTAGGGGGGGCAGGGAAATCAGAATGATGGTAATAATTTAATTTTTTGAAAAAGCCTATATCTATTTTAATAAACTGAGATTTCTATCATGATTGCTTGTCATAGTTCTTGTGTTATGGAAACCAGCGGGTATACAAAGAATGACTTGCTACTGTAAAATGGAATCCACTTTTCAGAAGTGGAGTTAGAGTGCCCTCTTGTGGTCAGTATACAAATATATTTAGGATGCATGATGCCAGTGTCTCTTTATATATACTGAACAAAAATATAAACGCAAGATGTAAATGTTGATCTCAAGTTTCATGAGCTGAAATAAAAGATCCCAGAAATGTTCCATACGCACAAAAACCACATTTCTCTCAAATGTTGTGCACACGTTTCTTTACATTCCTGTTAGTATTTCTCCTTTGCCAAGCTAATCCATCCAATTGACAGGTGTGGCATATCAAGAAACTGATTTAACAGCATGATCATTACACAGGGGCACCTTGTGCTCAGGACAATAAAAGGCCACTCTAAAATGTGCAGTTTTGTCACACAACACAGTGCCACAGATGTCTCAATTGGCATGCTGACTGCAGGAATGTCCACCAGTGCTGTAGCCAGAGAATTGAATGTTCATTTCTCTACTATAAGCCGCCTCAGACAATTTGGTGGTACGCCCAACCGGCCTCATAACCGCAGACCACGTGTAACCACGCAAGCCCAGGACCTCCACATCCGGCTTCTTCACCTGCGGGATCGTCTTGAGACCAGCCACCCGGACAGCTGATGAAACTGTGGGTTTGCACAACCGAAGAATTTCTGCACAAACTGTCAGAAACCGTCACAGGGAAGCTCATCTGCGTGCTCGTCATCCTCACCTGGGTCTTGACCTGATTTCATTTCAGCGTCATAATTGACTTCAGTAGGCAAACGCTCACCGGCACGCTGGAGAAGTGTGCTCTTCACGAATGAATCCCGGTTTCAACTGTACCGGGCAGATGGCATGTATGGCGTTGTGTGGGTGAGCGGTTTGCGGAAGTCAACGTTGTGAACATAGTGCCCCATGGTGGCGATGGGGTTATAGTATCGGCAGGCATAAGCTATGGACAACAAACACATAATTGCATTTTATCACTGGCAATTTTAATCTGTGACGAGATCCTGAGGCTCAATGTCATACCATTCATCCACTGCCATCACCTCATGTTTTAGCATGATACCCCATGTTGCAAGGATCTGTACAAAATTCCTGCATACTTACCAGACATGTCACCCATTGAGCATGTTTGGGATGCTCTGGATCGACGTGTATGACAGCATGTTCTAGTTCCCACCAAAATCCAGCAACTTCACACAGCCATTGAAGTGGAATGGGACAACATTCCACAGTGCACAAACAGCAGCCTGATCAAATATGTTGAGCTGCATGAGGCAAATGGTGGTCAAACCAGATCCTGGTTCTGATCCACGCCCCTACCTTTAAGGTATCTGTGACCAACAGATGCATATCTGTATTCCCAGTCAAGTGAAATCCATAGAATAGGGCCTAATTCATTTCAATTGACTGGTTTCCTTATATGAACTGTAACTGAAATTGTTGCATTTATATTTTTGTTCAGTGGTATTTTTTAAACCACTTTAAAAAGGTAGACTCAACGAAATTATGTTGCCACGAGCAGCACAACAGATATTAAAAAGAGCGATATGCAACAAATCGCTCTGACAGTACATGCGCATGGGTTCGCTTCACGCCTTTCACAGCGTGGTAGACAGGGCACCAAAACAGCGCTTCAACGCCCTTAGATGGTGTGGAAATTAACCTACTACGCAGCTTTCACTTTCTGCATTTTAGTCATATCGCTTATTCTACCTTCAATTTGCTTATGTTTCAAAATTACAATTTCTAACATAAAATAGCTAAATTAAATAAAGTGGATAGTTATGGCACAGAATACTAAGAAAAAAACGAATTCCCCAGTTACAAATAAGAAACATCACCACAGTGGCCTCATGTAAGCAGGTTGCTGCGACAACCATTCAATTTTTTTTCAATAGATCAACAGTACTCTATCGTGACAATTTATGCAGATGTATTAACCAGGCCACTGTGACTCAATAGGAATCAAGCAAAAACACAGCACATTCATTTGAACAGGATAAATTATCAACCTTATTAGCTTGCCACTCCTCAATCACTAGACGAAAAAAGGTGCAGTAAAGTTACGCGTTTAGTGCCTTTTTATTAGAGACAAGGAGACCATACAAAACATCCACCATTCAATACCAGTCCAAGTTCTGAACACAGGCTGTTCAAATACGTCGCTCCCCATCTTACCTTCACACTACCCAATTCAGACTTCTAACCCCACCAGATCCTGTTGTTTAACAAGTATAAGGAATGTGTTAAATTATTACATCAATGCCATGTTTTTTACTCAGAACTGGAAACTCTTCAAACGTTTTGGAATTTGCATGTAAAAAATAATAATGCAAACGTGTTCCCCTGGAGTAGGTTGATGAATCTTGTGCAAATCGATCAAGAGTAAATTGTTTTGTACTACACCTAGTCTCAACTACACACTTAGAAAACTTAACTAAAAGTTTGGCAAAAAAAAGTAGTTGTATAATTAAGAATATTATCTTGCAGGATTCAATAGTTGGAATTGTAGAGTGGTTGCCCTGTCCCTTTCTCTGCCATCGTCATTCTAATGGAATCCAGAAAGAACAAAACCCTGTCCTCAAACATTTACATTGTGTATTTAGTCTTCATAATCATCCTTCATCAATTTTGTATTAATTTTTTTCTGTGTATTTTGTTCATTTTCATTGTGTTGTGTGAACTGGAATGACAGCCTGCAGTTGTGGAATTTGAAAACTGTCACTTTCACCCCACCCCCCTCCCACAACCCCCCTCCCCCCCAACAGTCCCACAAATGATCCTGGTCCTGCTCTGCCCCGCCTCCCAACCATATTGGAATGAACAGCCAAACCCCTCGGATGTGTCTGGCTTCAGTTGAAGCCCGGGGCTAGATTTATATAGGGCTTCCTTCCAGGGTGACTACCGATGAGCCTCCGAGCTTGTCTGCAAGGGTGCGTCGGTCCTTGATGTCTTCCAAACCGTTCACTTGCCACTCATGTTTGATACCTGAAATAAAAACGGAGGGGAAATTTAGCGTCACATGGGAGACACAGCATAGTTTTTTTGACAAATGTTTTAATATTTAAAAAATGTCCCCCTATAAGGGGTTCAGATCATAGACCATCAATAACATAGATCCATCCTCCCACCCCACCTCCAGGCAACCAGAGAAAACCCTCCCCATACCACCCCTTCCCTGTAGGCGTGAAATTAAAAAAATAGATATACATTGAGTACACAAACGATTAGGAACACCTTCCTAATATTGAGTTGCACACCATAGCTGACCTAAGTCGTAAACATATCAAAAATGGAATTTCCTGGTAATGTGTAGGTCTTTCCCATCTTGGAATGTTCTCAAACCATTGCTGTCCATGATATCGGTAAGGGTACAGATTCCACATTTGGACCATTGGGGGGGATGCAAAAGGCCACCCTCCAGATTGCAAGGCATTGTAAAATATTGGAAGATGGCCGTGCCATTTTGATTCCCAGTTACACTGTATTTCAATTTTGTGAGCAATAATAGGACCAAAGCGTAGTTTACATTGTTTAAGGGATATATCAGTGAAGACCACCTCTTCCAGGGCAATATACTCAGCCAGAGGACGAAGGAATCATGTCTAAACCAATTTAGGACGGGACGAAACCCTAGTACCTGGAAATACAACTTAAAGTTTGGTACGGATAGTTCTACATCTTTACATCTTTCCATCTTTGCAAGTGTGTTAATTTTATCCGGCCTCGCTTATCTTGCCATATACATTTTGAGACTGCACTATGGATTTTATCCCAATAGCCAGAAGGGGGAAGACATGGGAAGCATTGAACTACAGAAATTCAGCCATGGCAATATTAATTTTGACAATAGATATTCTGCCTGTTAAAGCAACAGGGATATTTGTCCATCTACTGAGGTCAGATTGAATTGTTTGAGCTTTCTGTTAAAGTTAGACAATTTATATATCTATTCCCAAATATTTAAAATTGGTAACAATTGGGATTCCATAAGTAGAGATGGAGACCTCCATCGGGGTCTTAAGAGGCAGTAGGGCTTATTTAATAATAATAATAATAATAATATGGCATTTAGCAGACGCTTTTATCCAAAGCGACATACAGTCATGTGTGGATTTTTAGGTATGGGTGGTCCTGGGGATCGAACCCACTACCCTGGCGTTACAAGCGCCATGCTCTACCAATTGAGCTACAGAGGTTAGATTAACTTTATACTGTAACTTGAGATTACGCTGAATTTGTCTATGATCTTCAAAGCTTTTGGGAAGGATTGAGATACAAATGTCCAGATAAAGAAAGATATCGTCGGCGTATAATGAGATGACGTGATCCGTAGAATTTAGAGATATTGGTGTAATTTCTTTCGATTGTCAAATTGCCTGGGCCAGGGACTCCATAGACAAAAATAGCAGAGGTGAGATGGGATCACCTTGCCTGCTACTTCTAGTTATTCTGAACGGAACAGTGCATGTATTGCCCGTTATTACTATAGCTAAGGGATTTGGCATATAGTCTTTTAATCATATTAATGAAATTGGAACCAAGTTCCTTATGTTCCAAAACGGATCAAAGATATGACCATTCTAGTCTATCAAAACCTTTTCTGCTTTGAGAGATAGAACTGCCCAAGGAGCTTTGGTTTCTAAAGAAGCATGTAAGATATGTAAAAGATTGAGGTTATCTGAGAATAATTGTTTAACAAACCTGCTTTGGTCCGGATGTACAAATTTGGGTAAGTAAGTTGAGACTACAATTTTTGAAAATAGTTTAATATCTGTGTTTATCAAAGATAGAGGGCAATAGTGAGAGTACTTGGTGGCATCCTTACCTTTTTTAAATAAAAGTTAAATTGCTGTATTTACATCCCTTCCAAATGAACCTTTGCATATTAACACAAAGAAAAGTATGTCTTTCAACCACACAGAGCTGGAAGCTTAAGCAAGGAGATGGCATTTAATGTTAAGAGAACCCAGAGCCCAATAGGTCTCTTCCATCTGCAACTGTCAGTGCCTCACCTGTGAACTTCTTCTTGATGGCATCCTTTGAACTGGCGTAGATCATCTTGCTCTTCAGGGGAGCACCATCTGGGGCCCTGTGAGGGAGGGGAAATGGTTTAACTAATGTCCTGAGTGTAGAAGTCAAGTGATTTAATATTCAACAAGTGACACCATACAAGAAAATGTACGACGATGCCCCCCTCCTCAGCCTGCCCCCCCAGTCTAGCCAAGCTCCCCCTCTCTCCTCACCAGAAGATAAAGACCAGGTCCTCTTTCTTTGTCTCCTTGGTCTCATAGGTGGCGTCGTAGAGGGCGTAGCGGCAGTCGTCTGCGGGCAGCATCTTGACAAAGTGCAGGTAGGGGTCCTGGACGGTGACGCCCACGTCTCCTGTTAGGATCTCCTGACCCTCCTCCAGGATGATGTGCTTCTTGTCCTCACTAAGGCAGAACAGCACTGCCTTCTTCCTCTTCTTCTTCTCATCCTCGTTAGCCTGCAACTTGCGCACCTTCATCTCGTTGAAGACTGTGATAACATCATCTGTCACTGTCACCCCGGAAGCCTGCGCAGAGACAGACAGATAGAGATTAATCATATATGCATCCGAGGGATGAGGGAGAAAAAAAGCTGAACATTGGTCTGCAGCAACCCAGGCTTCATGAACCATTCAAGCCAATTTAATCAATAGCGACTGATCACAAAAAAAAAAACTCCAGCTCCAAGAGGTTATCCAGTCCTAATGGCCAGCACAGGAGTGTGACAGGACAGAAAACACTGATAGAGAAGAAATTGGAAGGGGGCCTGAGACTTATCACACTGCAAGAATGCACCCTTCAAGGATAGCTGATAAAGGCAATCGATAGGGAGGTAGCTGCACAATGACTTGCAGTTATGAACGACTGCCCATTGGTCCTATGGGTGGGGGGCCCCATAAGCCAGACTGCAATCCTATGTTTCTATGACCTCTACCCACATGATCAGTCAAGTTAATGGGGACTATACGAGTCACCATCCATGGCATTGACCAGAACAGCATGACTCAGAAGGAGTGGCATTTAGAAAAAACGGAGGGCTTTTTTAACCCTTTTCCCACCCCCCCGATGAGTAAGAGGTGTGTATTGGTAGTTTGCCACTGCCCGATAAGGGCCAGTAAAAGGTAAAAGGTGTGGCTCTGAAGCGGCTCAAAGGGGCAGATAAAACCAAAGTTACAAAAGGGAGGGTTTTTCCCCTCCTCCTATAAAACTAAAAGTTTACAGGACGTGAGATAGCCATGCCATGTAAGTAACTGCTGTAAAGAAGCCATGGGAGTGAAGGTGGGGACAGGAATCAAGCCTTAGAACGCATGGGTCGGTCTCAGACAATGGATCCTCTGTGGGAAATAAAAACAGGCCACATCCCTGAGTCACAACAGCCCTATAAACCTCTCCAGTCTTCTAATTTCCATTAGGGCATTTTACCCAACAGGAATAACGTCAACCCATGCAGGAACCGGGCAGAGGATGCGACCAAGTGTCAAAAAGCTTGCTGTAACATCCCTCCCCATCTGGAAAGGTTTTGGCCAATCCATTCACCCCACCTTCTGCTAAAATCAAGTAGACTAGACATTCCTTTCCTCAAGTAAAGCCACATCCATACAGCAGAGGAAGCTTCCATTAAAAATGGCGCTCCTGGCCTGAGAGTCGCTTACATTTACGTCATTTAGCAGACGCTCTTATCCAGAGCGACGCTTCATGCCTTCCAGAGCCCTGCCACTGTGTAGTGACCCACTTTGAAGGAATTTGTGTGTGAAGGGTGTGGGCATGTTTTCTCTGGGCGTGTTGATGGCCAGGGCCTGTGTGAGAGAGACCACATTGGGCTCAGGATCTAATCTAGTGATGAGCCCAGAGAGTTTGGACACACATTTGGATTAGTGACGTCCTGAACAGGAGGGAAATGACTGCCAAATAATTATAAAGCGCTGCCGGGGCAGACTTCCATGGCAATCGTTTACTCTAGGAAGGGCAGGGGCCCCCTACCGAGGGTGAAGAGGCCAGTGTTTGCAAACAGCAGCAAATCGCCATGCAGCTTCACTAAATCCTGCCATCTTCCAAAACAATGAGCACTCCTTTTATCATTCTGAGAGCTCTTCAGACAATGCATGTTTCTTCACACTGCAGCAAGTCACATCACAGACTAAAGAGCTGACTTGGGATACCTGTGTGAAAAGACCAAATCCATGGGCCAGTGAAGATTATACCCTTTTAGTCCCTCCATGCAGAAATCATATTCTTCTCTGAGCAACAGAGATCCTTTCCTTCCTGCCATAAAATACCCCGGAATGTTGCCAAAAGTCAAGGTTCAAGTAACTGCACAGGATAAAAAAACACAGCCATGTCAGGTTCCTGACTGCAAACCCAAAGGTAGCTCTGGAGACTAATCTTCGCTTCTGCTGCACTTCCACCTAAGACCTAACTCACACCAGTCTGTCTCTAGTGTTTTATGTTAATGTTGCTCTAGTGTAATTGTGTTCACATCAGTTGTGACACTAAAGACTTTGGGCGAACAGAAACAACAACCTCTGCATCATTTAGACAGTTGCTTTGCTGGGTGTTAAATTCACAGTAAGCCATTGTTATGTATATGCTAACTGAAAAGTACCAGTGGCCTGGCATTGGGCCCCAAGTCAGAGCAGGTCCACTGGAGCCATGGCCCAGTGAGTCACCTAGCGTTGATGGAAACAGAATAGTCTGAGCCTTTTGGGTAAAACACTGGGGTAAATATTAGATGGAAACGCAAAGTAATGAGCCTTTCTGTTGTGAAAAATGACATCAATATGTTTTTATTCCAATTAACTTGAAATGAATTATAAACAAAATCCTTCACCAAGTAGCTGTAATGAACAATAAATAATTTCACCCAATGATTTTGGTTCGTTTTTCCTGCAGTGTCCAATCGGTCCAACTGCACCCATAGGGCACTGAAGACTACTGTGGGCCCTCGGATACATAGCTGGGCTTTTTTACGACGGAACCGGCTCTTCCCTCAGCCATCTCACTACTCGGCAGGAACAGATGCCAATCGTGTTCAACACAGTGACCATTCATTCATCATATACAATACAACCAACGCATTGATGTCATGTTGTAATACATTATTCATATGATCAATGGTACATGATAAAGGCCCAACAAATGAACAGCAAGTGGGAAAATAGGATAGCTCTAATCAGTCGAGTAAATGTAATGTAATCGAGATTCCCCCCAGAAATGTCATAGAAATGCTAAATTAACATTAAAGTGAATCTAATGTGTAAAGCATGACAAGATAAAAACTGGAATGTGCGCTTCCGTCCAAGCACGATGTTGATAATTCGGCAAGTTTATTCAGGGTTAAGCCTACCTAGGTGTGAGTTACACATTAAAAACGAATTGTTTATTGAGTAGTAGGCTACAGTAGATTGATTTGGTCGTTCGCGAGCATCTCGTGCGTTTCGTTCCGACGCACCACTTGTCAAAACTTGATGCGTAGAAACCAGGAAGAACGTCGTGCCAACGACAAAAGGCCCGCATGCAAAACCTTTAGCTAGTGATAGCTCGCGGAATAACGGTGACACCCCTGACTATTTTTCATCTTCGTCTGATTTTGTTATACCCATCACTAAATAAAGTTACTCTGGATAGACATTTAATAGCTAGTTGGCTAATGTGTGCAGTAGTGAAAACGTTAAAAAATGCCCTTTGCACCAAAAACCAGGGTGGGGCCATGAATGCAGTGGTCGCACATGTGCACTATATAAGGCAAAACGATTTCGAGAAAATACCAGCCCGCTAACTCAATTATTTTCACGTTGCAAACATAGCTAAGTGCTATAATTCAAGCTAACGTTAGTCAATTGGCATGGCACCTGCGCACGATAGTTAAAAACCAAGGGACTCGTGCAGACCAAGACAAAGGATGTGTAAATCAAATTAACTAGCGTCCTAAATTGCTAACGTAGCTGCCTACGGTATGCGCATGCACAGAAAATGCACTCCGTTAGCTCTGCTAACTTAGCTGTTAGCACCGGCGAATACAAATCCAGACAAACAGTTACTTAGCTAGCTAGTAAATTCACCGGGAGAAGTAGCAACGGGCAGTACTAACCAGCTAGCTAACTTCACTTGATAGCATAGAAATATGCCGATGAAAGCGACTGCTACTTGCGACTCAACGTGCTAGACTGTGCATTAGGCCTTACTCAATGAAGGGGAGGAAGGAAATGGCGCCAGTTGTTTTGGGGTCGTTTCCTTTCTATTGTAGGCGATTAAAACGGCAAGAGGAGGCGAGCAAACACCTGGATAAAACAGGCTTTCGGGGAAAGGCCAGTCACCTGAATGATTAAAAAACATTTTACTACCATCCAAGATTCAACTTCCAACTAGCAAACGTTCCTGAACACAGGATAGCAGTCACAGCTGACCCGACAGGAACAATCTGATGCTGTCGATTTCATCTCAAAATGAACTCGCTGTTCATTAGCTAAAATACAGTGCTATAAGACAAAACACACTCCAATGATAAGGTATTTTCAGTTATATGCCACAGAGCTAGCTTGTTGTTAAATGTAAACGTACCATAGCTGTCTCTGAATTGGTCGGCGTCTGGATAGAAATTGAATGAGCTGTGATGCAGTGTCTGTAATATCTCGTACACGCTTGATACACCACGTGGACGCGCTAATCTGCGCGTGGTTGTTGATGGGGTGGGGAGCGCGAGCATCTCCAGGAAAAAGTGTTCATGAGATTTAACGTAGAGCATGGTGGGAATAGAAGTTCTAAACCCTTCTGTATAACGTTTCATGTTTGTCAAAATAAAACATAACCTGTGGACAAACTCTACAACATTGATATAAGATAGAAGGCGACTGTAATTTTAAATAAGATAATAATTTAACGGTTCCGACTATGAGCATCCCTTCATTCTCAAAAGATGGTGCAGTGTGGTTACTTTTAGGCCTGAGCTGAGGCACTGACATCAACAGAAAAAAAACTTTGGGAAAACATGCGCCCTGCAACACAGTGATTATGTGTGTACAATATAGTATTACGGACACCTATGCTATTCAGACACGAGAATAATAATGTTTCATAGTGTAGAATCCATAACAGAAAAGTATTCAGTCTCACTTGCTCTGTCTCTCCTCACCACACCCCCTCTAGGTTTGTTGAACTCACTTCCAAATATGGAAGCGAATGGTGGCGACAGCGGTGCACGCGCCTCGGTTCAACAAGGGGGCCCGCGACGCCGATCACCATATAAGGAAACAAGGACATGATTTTCGCTATAGCAAATTTCTCTACGCACTATACGCACTGTTGGTGGGAGCAGCATTGTGCAGTGTAGAAAGGAGAGTGACAGCAAGGAGGGGAAAAGTAGGAGGGACAAGAAGGACAAAATAAAGAGGGAACGGCTCTGCCACTGGAATATGAATGGCTGTCGAGCCCTTTTAATTTACAACTAAACAGTGTACAACACTAAAACCTGTCTGAAATTGTGAATAATTTAAATAACCCTGCTTGATGCCAACTAACAACAGTAATGGGTGATTGATTCATCATCATTACCATTAGAAGACTGACCACTAAACTGATTTGAACTATTCCAGTTATGTGAAATAGACAGTAGCATGATTAACTGTATTTCTTCTCTTTATCCATTCAATATTGACACCCTCTCCATAAAAGGAAGACCAGAATCAATAATAAAAAACGTTTTTGTCATGACAAAGTGAAAGCAGTATATGTGATTAACTAGTCAAGAACTCAACCAAGCTTACACAGGTAATTTGCATTTTATTTGGCTTAAGCATGACTTATTCTTAAAAAATAAACATTTCAGTTACCAAGGCCACAAAAAATACTATTGCAAAAGATGATTAAAAAAAGGAAGCAATAATGAGAACATGAATTTCATGTATCTACTGTAATATATTTTTATTTGTGGAATGAGTTCAAATGTAACTGTACATAGGGAGAGTGCAATAGTAAATGCGGAAAAATCCCTCCTCAACAATGGAATGGAACATGGACATGGAATGTGCAAAAGGAATGTCAGAGACAATGGATTTTGTAGAACTATGTCGATTTATCTGGATTCTGAGGAAGAGGTCTCTTGCCTTTCATTGTACCCCTATGCTTATGGGTAATTCTTTGGCTGACAGGTCACCAAGCGCCTCACATTACCCATCACCTGTTTACACACAAACCAGTTATCCTAATCCATATAAGAAAACTGTTCCCATAAATTCAAAATGATCACAATTTCCTTTCAAGTGATCCTCTGTACTGCAAAATCTTACATATAACATCTTTGGCGCATTAATTCCTCAAGTAAGTGCCACTTAACTAACTTCTCTTAACCAACCTTCCAAGTTCAGAAGTAATGTACTGTAAGACATTTTGGTCAAGTTACAAGCAGTGAAGCAGTCTAAAACTTACAAAGGATAACAGTGGAATGCATCAGCACTGCCTCTAAAGTGGGCTTGTGTTTTAGAGTCACCAAGCCTGGAATCAAGAACGAAGCGAAAGCAGTACAACAACAAGGAATCCCTGACATGGATCAGGGGAAGCAAATAAGGAGCATAATGCAAAACTGGGAATGGGATGGAATGTGCACAAGGCCACAGAGCGGTATAAAGAGACCAGCATTAAGTCAAGAAGATCTGGCTACATGTATAACTGGTATACCCCATTACAGCACAGCATAGCATAGGTAAATTGCATCAGGAGGATACACTGCTCAAGTCTTATTCGACTTAAAAGCCCCCTGGCCAGCCTCCTAATACTAAGCATTGGTCACAAAGGATACATAGATTATGATGCATTCAAATCCATGGCATGTCCAATAATAATACATTACTTGGGTCTAGTGTTTCTACGTAAACATCACTGGGTTGTCTTTATAAACAACGGGAGGTGTGTGAGAATGGCAGTGTCAGTCAGTGTTAAAAACAGGTCCAGGGGAATAAACAACCCCATGGGTCTGAGAATGCACCTTGCCCCAGATACTCTGTAAGACTATGATCTCATCTTTATGTAGATAGACGCTGATGTAACCTTTGATGTAAAATTGTGCGATTGAAAAGATGCTGGTGTATCTGCATCGTTTTGACCTCCCACTGCCATTATAATCATGTGTTGGTGTTGTAACTGCACCTTGTAGGTGCTGTATGTTGGTTCCATTGGATAGCATGGTAAGGCTTTAGTGCTGGGATGTGTGCTTGTGTTGTGTGCATGTTGTATTGCATTGAGAGACAGGGTCGAGGCCATCTAGCTGGATTTCCTCATCTCAGCCACCGCTGGCCTCGACTTGTTCAATACCACGGTGGCCTGAAAGAAAAGAAGGACATGATTAAATTGTATTGAATGAAAACTGTAAATAAGGGTACTTTAATTATTTCTAAGGAGGAAAATGTTGATTCTTACCAAAAGTTTACAAACAATAACTATGCTTTGTTTTTTTTACAGTCCAACTGCATACTCTGTACACCAAATGTGATGGGCCACACACACACACACACACACACACACACACACATACACACACACACAATTCAAAATATGTGCTCACCTGCTGCAGTATGACGCCTGCTGTCTGGTCGATGGCTCCCCCCAGCCCCCGGTATTTTCCAGAATAGCGTATGAAGCTCCAGGTGAGCATGGCGACCATGGCCAGGCCCAAGACACAGTCACATGCAAAAGCAATGGTAGCCAGGCCGATGAAGAGCAACAGCCCTGACAGCACGTACAGGAAGCACACAAGAACAAAAAGCACTGCGGGCGTCCGGAATGCACTGAAGACATTCTTTGACTTTCAAAGAGAAATAAAATAAAATCATATTAATTATAATGTTTATCTATTGATTTCAATAATTATACCTTGAATTTATCATCAGTGAATTTAAAATGGAAAATAAAATGTTTTTACTAACAAAAAATGTATCTGGTGTGACTCTTACCTCATTATGCTTGCTGAAAGACTGCCACAGCTCTACCAGCTCGGCCTCCAGCTGGTCTTGGTAGCGGTCGCAGAACTCCTGCCCTCCCATCTTCTTGGTGGAGGAGAAGACATGGAGGGACTCCCGGAAGAAGAATTGGTGCTTCTCCTCCAGAGAGGCAGGAGCCACATAGGGAAGGTCTCCCCCGCAGACCTTCAGGACAATAGAGGGAGAGAAGAAAACAGAATGCAAGGTGAGATCTTAAGAGTAACTGTTCTTTCAGATAAAAATGCACATTCTTCAACACAAACCCACCTTCTCCATGTTCTTGTAATACTGGTCTTTGGCTGCTGCCACGGCTGCCAAGTTGTTGGCCTCTGCTGTGGCCTTTTGAGAGAGATATACTGTACATTTAGTGGCAGTGGACTAGTGACATTCAAGAACACCTCAAGACTTATGAACATCCTCAACTTCAATATTAACATTATATTCCTCTGTTGAAGAGCAATACAGTGGAATATTACATTACTCTCAAAGTGGATAACCTAAGTGGTTAATGGGTGTGTACCTGCAGCATAGACTTCGGGTGTGGCAGGTCTTCACCCTGATAGATCTTGATGTATGCCTGTAATCACAAACATTATACTGTCAAACATGACTTGATGATACAAACCTGGCAGGTACCTCAGAGAGCTAAACACACAGTCTCACCTTGAAGAACTCCAGCAGGCCCCTGCAGGTGACTTTGTTGCCGTTGATCTCTTTCTCAGCCAGGCTGCTAGGGTGCAGCAGTGTGGGGATGAGGTTGCATAGCTCCTTTTTAAACTCGGGAGCCACATCTGAGAGAGGGTTGAAACTGATCAAGTTAATTCCTCAGACAGTTGGTTATCATTAGATGGATTAACAAGATGGACAAGGGGGCAGCCATACCACTAAGCTGGCCCTTGAAAGCGGGGCTGGTGGCCACCTTCAACCCAGGATGTGGTAACAGGAAACAGCTGATGGAGGTGAAGCATGAATTAATGTGTTCCCTCACCGTCTGTAGTTCCTCATGCTGGGTCTCCTTCACCTGCACAACATCACACATGCTGGTTACTATCACCAATGCATAACTGAACCTGGCTGAATTTACTATCATATCTTACACAGTGCAGCAACAACAATCACAAAAAGCACTTCAATTTGTACCCTGAAAAGGGACTGGTACCTGTAGACGTTTATCCAGGAACTCGCTACCTCCCTTCAGCCCATATTTATACTCATAGGGAAAGCTCCAATCCCTGATTAGGAACATCAGAGACTGTGGGTAAAAAGGGAGAATAGAGAGAGACCAGGTATGGTAAAGACAAGGCACTTTTAGTTAGCAAATATATACCAGAAAAAGTGACTGTGAGTAAGGTCAAAAGGCACTTAAAGATAATTGGTCTAGATCCTAAATGACCAATGAACGTTTGCTTGATATTTATAAGACTTTTGGTTCACATACCTGAAAGGGCTTCAGATAGATTTCATCCATGGCGAGGCGACCATACTCTGTGAACAGCTGGACGAAGACAGAACATACAGGGGTGTAATTAATTATGCACAAGAAATCAAAAAAAAAAAAGGCTAAATTAACTTGAGGTACTGCAATTGCTATTAGAAACAGATACTGTAAATAATGTGGCCTTCATGAAGGGCTCTAAAGTGCAACCATTTTGGTCGCATATGCTCAAAGGTATTTTGCTGTGCGACCTGATATTTTATTTTGGGAGCACAAGTGCGACCATAAAAAAATAAAAATCACCCATTTAAAAATTGTTGTAATGATAGACTTCACTGTAGTTGTTTCCGAGTGCCCTAGAGAAAAAAAGCGAGCGCAGATTCATTAATTCCAAAGCCTACATGTAAAATAATATTTAAAAATGCATCAGTGATTTGTACTTGTTGCAACTTTCTGAATAACTAATGGCATGGGAATGCCTGTGTCTACACTTTGTGTAGCCAGTTAGTGATGCTGAAACAGTCGTTTCTAAATGCTTTCCTATAAAACTTTCCAAATTAAATGTTAACTGTAAAGTAGGCTTATCTGGCAAAATGATACAATATCATGATGATTTGTATCATTTGAGTGGTCTTTTGGTTCGCAAACTCTGCTATTGCAGATGCAGTACAGAAACACCACCAGCCAAACACCAGTCTCTTGAGGTGAACAATTGAAATTAAAGGGCAACTATACCCTCCAAAATGTTATTATTTTCTTCTCCAGACCTCAAAAGTGGTATCCTGATGTGGTTTAAGCATTGTTGTGGACATTTACCTGCCAAAGTGGCTGGCAGACCAAAACGTTTGTTTTTAGGCCCTGTTCATAAAGCATGTCGCGGGATGTTCCAAAACCATTCACAGACATTTGTTTACACCTTGTTCAGTCATGTTACCTCATTAGCTAGCTAGCTAACAACCTGGTTACTTTACCAGTACATAGCTTCTTTAGAATATCAACGATCATAGAAATTAATAAATGAATGAATGACTGATCTCTTGCTATATCTCAATCAATAAAAATTAAAAATCTTCTGGTGCTCCTAGATTTTATGTTGTGCTCCTAACTTTGTTTAAGTTGGAAGCACCAGTGCTTCAATGGGGCAGACGTCCATGAGTTGTTGTGATTCTGGATGGCCAGATAGCTACCAACAATGACAAGAAACTGCCATGTGGATAATCGTAAGTGACCCGTTTTAGTTAGTTTCATCTATTTCTTAATACCATGTCTTGTTTTGGGGTGTTTTGAATGATTTCATGTCAATGCTAATATGGCTAAAATTCGCTAGCTAGCTAACCAACAACTGTAACGATGTATTTGAGACAACAAGTGCTCATTGTGCAAATGTATTTATGTTTTCAATAAACATTGGAGACAAAATATAGTTTACATGTTGTCAACAATCTAAGCCAACCCTGTCTGTTTGCCCCATAGTAAAAAACAACCAAACAGTCTATGATAAATGTTAATTTAGAGCCCTGCCTTCAGGTATGTTCTGAAGTTCCCTGACTTTGAATGAGCACATTGGTATGCAAAACCCCTCACTTTCTATGCCTGGGCTTGTGTTTCAATTCCAGAATTTCCGTGTCCTGGGGAGCCATGCTCTCAGGTCGTGGAACATGTTGCTAGCCTGGCTGACACTAGACCACGTGGAATAGCACAAGGTCCTCTGTAGCTCAGCTGGTAGAGCACGGCGCTTGTAACGCCAAGGTAGTGGGTTCGATCCCCGGGACCACCCATACACAAAAATGTATGCACGCACGACTGTAAGTCGCTTTGGATAAAAGCGTCTGCTAAATGGCATATTTTTTTATTTTATTTTAAGGTACACACTGTTGGTCTGGATTCCCTGTTGAGTCCAATGTTAAAGGTAGTTTTAGAGCTCAGTTTTGAGCAATCAAGCTGGTTGGTTATCACAACCCTTTTTTTCTAGGGGGTTAAGACCTTTCGCAGTTTGGATTTGAAAAACGAACAGTTGCAAAGCAAGGGCATGGCGCTCGGGGGCTGTGTGTGTGGGTGTTTCAGTGAGAGAGACACAAAGAACCAACCACTGTAAAAGCACAGTCCTCTTCATAATCAACGCATCATGCCAACAACATCAAAGCGCCTCCCCAGACTGGAGTCAGCCAGAGTCTGTCGCTTTAGCCAGGCACACATGCTGCTGCTGAGGAAGACTGACCTGCAACTGCTGCAGATCATCTTCCTGAATGTTCTGTGAGAGGTTGTAGATCTGCAAGAGAGACACAAACAATCACAACCATATTACACAAACATATTAACACCAATGACATCAATTATAACAAATTACATGAGTGCACAGCAGATCACCTGTATTGAGCTGGTCATGGTGCTGAGGGCAAAGATTGTGGCACAATCCTTCACAGTGGACTGGTTATCAAATGCGCCCTGGGTGTCCATCAGTAATACTGCCACCTATAGAGGGCAGAAATCAATCCATCCATCAATCAATCAATCAAATGCATAATACCAACATAAACATTACACTTTGCACACTGTTCAGTTCCAGTGCCCAAACAACTTTCTAGCACAATGGCAGAATCATTCCAAAGCGCATAGTTTTGAATGTTGGAGTCAGTACCTCTGTTCCATCGCTCTTCTCCACCAGGAAGACCTCACTCCACAGCTGGATGCCGGTGGTCTCTGGCTCTGAGCCCCCCCTCCATTTGAACCCAGTCAGGGGCTCATCGTCCTGGCCCAGCCACTCCTCACCATGCTTCTGGAGGAATACATACGCCGCTACACATTACTGACTGGGCAGCAGCCCTGAGAATAAGTCTGACATCATGAAACAATTCAGGTCACAGGGAGAGATACAGGTAACTGCCAAAATAAATGAAACACCAACATAAAGTATCTTTATAGGGCGTTGGGCCACAACGAGCCAGAACAGCTTCAATGCACCTTGGCATAGATTCTACAAGTGTCTTGAACTCTATTGGAGAGATGATGCGACACTAATTTTCCACGAGAAATTCCATCATTTGATGTTTTGTTAATGGTGGTGGAAAACCCGGTCTCAGGCGCCGCTCCAGAATCTCCCATAAGTGTTAAATTGGGTTGAGATCTGGTGACAGAGACGGCCTAGGGCATATGGTTTACATTGTTTTCATACACAGACATACGCACACACAGTTACCTGTATGTGATAGAAAACTAATGAAATACTGAACTTTGAACCAAGCTTAGGACCATGGGTGTGTATGTTCTAATTTCAGAAACACTGACCTTCCTGTACATGTAGCGGAGCATGAAGTCCAGAATGAAGCTCTTGCCTTTCCGGAAGGCCCCGGCCACTGAGAGCACCACCACATGTTTGTCCCGGACCTCTGGTGCCAGCAGAACCCGTCCCAGAGCCTCTGTGTCCAAGGCAAAGGAGTGATCCTCCTTGCAAACTGTCACAATCTGGACTGGGCCTGGTTCGCTCCCCATCGTTCCCTGTGGGTGACGGGACACACGAGATTTAAACTTGTGACATTAATAATGGTGCAAATCTGAGGCGTAAAATGTTTCATGTTAGAGTAGGTTAGATTTAGGCCTGCCTCACGTCAAGCTATTATCAAAGCTGATAATACTGTATAACTAATAGGTGTTACAACTCTGGCGACTTCCATCCCATTACATTGCCTGGCTACCCAGACTCCTTGCTCCGACTAAACGCTACACCACGCCCACGGACGTTAGTTTCTTCTCCGCAATGAGCGAGGGGATTCGATTAAACTGGGCCGGGTGCCCGGGTAGGCGTGTTTTGCACCGGGTTGAAGTTAATTGCATTCGTTTTGGAATCGGGCTGCCTCCCGGGCGTGAGCCAGGTGCCCCATTCAACACCCACGGTGAAGATGGCTCAAAACGAAAGTGACGTAATTAAGCACGTGGAGTAACAAGTAGGATTCGGTGTTTTCACATGCAAAAGTGATTTAACAAAAGCTTTATCTGCTGTTGTGACTTTACTTACTTTAAATGTATGACTGTTATTTATCGAATCCACTAATTATGTTTAATTGTCACTCAATTAAATTAATCATCTTAACAATTAACTCATTAGGAATTTGGGGCACCACGGAAGAAGTTGTTTAACGAGTTACCATCTCCCGAATTAAACTCTTAGAAGATATATGTTATATATCGATAACAGTCACTTATTAAATAATTACCTCTTATCAGTCTCATTCTGAACGTCGCATAATCCTTGAACCTGCAAGAACCCAAACCTTATTGATGAATCAGCAATACACAAATTGGCTTGATTATTTATTTACTAACTAACTAAATAATAACACAATACAAACACACACACACACACACACACACACACACACACACACACACACACACACACACACACACACACACACACACACACACACACATAGGTTATTGATTACTAACGTAATACAATGAAAACAGGTCCCTAGTGGACTGGACTAACAAAAGCATGAATGCTTGGGTAGAAGGAGGGGTCAGAATGGAAGGGAGAGACAGAGATTCAAACTATCATAGTTACTTTGGAAACTACGCTCACAGTAATCATAATACTTATGCACCCTAATTACGCTCATTCGGATTAGAAATACAACATGTATTTATGTGTAGCTGTCCTCGATAGTTGAGTTGATGATGTAGGACTCTGGTTTGCCCACCAGAGATCCCAATGTCCTTGGTAGTTTCTGGTCGCAGTGGTGGTTAGAATGGATACTTCAGCGTACCCTGTAGTTCGTAGAGTTGATCTGTTAGAATAGATACTTCAGATGTACCAGAGGTTGTCGGAGAGGTATAGTCCTTCCCAACTCGTGTCTTTAGTGAAAGTTCTCTAGACGACTATACATGCCAGCTGCAGACTGAGATGATAAGGTCTAGTGCATTGTCTTCTTCTTCACCTCGTGTAGAGGTTGAGAGTTTCAGAGTTTCTCCATTTCAAATGTGTGGACTAACTTCTCACGTTTTCTGGTCTTTCTGGTCTAACCATTTTGTAACGTGAAGCTTCAGCTTCACGCTTCTTGGTCTTGTAGAAATTCAACCATTTGCAACATCCGGCTTATACCGTAGTATACTTGGTCTGAGGTGAATTTCGTCAGGAGGGGTTTTATACTTGAGTAGAAAAGGGGCCGTTTCATCATGTTTGTGCTCATCTGGGAATGGCCACTGACTGAGAACAAATCAATATGGAAACAATCATCTCATCTAGAATGCTAAAATCACATTGTTCTTTTCACTAAATTATTATTATACTTAATCATTCGTTTTATACAACAATTAGATGCAAACCTCATAACTGGGAAGTGTACACCCCCAGAGATACAGTTATGTTGTTCCACCGTCTTTAATGCCATCACAACATAGTAACGAATTTAATAATAATAATATGCCATTTAGCAGACGCTTTTATCCAAAGCGACTTACAGTCATGCGTGCATACATTTTTGTGTATGGGTGGTCCCGGGGATCGAACCCACTACCCTGGCGTTACAAGCGCCGTGCTCTACCAGCTGAGCTACAGAGGACCACAATTTGACATTATTGTTTTTTAAGTCGCCACCGACCATTTCCCACATTATTTTAAGTAGGAATATTGTTTCATTATTCACTTTTGGATGTTGGAGTCTTGGTGAGAAGACTTCCTTTGTTCCACAGGGAAATACCCTCTCCCATTAATGCATGGCACGGAAAATAACGTTTCTGCAAGGAATTTACGACCGGTCATAAAACTGGCCCCCAGGAGAGGGGTGTTCAAACCTTTGCCTAGCCGGCATCTTTGATCCTCAGCCCATGAGGGCAAGTCATGACACTGCCTTCCCAATGAAAACTTTTTTGAAAATTCAAACATATATTTCATGGAAAATAGATGTTTCTGGACGGTGCACCATGCTGCCTTGTTGACATCCCAGAGCGGTGGAGATTACTGCTCCTCCCTCACCGCTTTTGCCCGTTCACATCACAGGCCATAGACCGGTGCCATATTCGAATCTGCCAATTCCTGATCTGAGTACATCATCACCGACGCAAAAATTGATGGGTTAGGCCAGAGCCGAACACATGTGGGTAAAGCGACAGTTTGAAAATTCATCATTGGCTTTGATAATCTGATTGGTTAGAGACGATCCAATCGCTGATGACTTTTCTACATCACCCCTCGTCACCACAAACGACTTCAATGATGGCAGTCTTAGACTAAAGTATGTAGCGAACGACAGAGCAGCACAATAATTGAGTGTGTAGTCAGGCTACCCATTACACACTCCCTGTATAAACAATTCAAGCTCAAACTGAGGCCATGAAAAGCACAGTAATGTTGAAAAATAATAATAATTCTGAGGAGAACCCAGTGCCCAGTGAGAAATGATTCATAGTTCATACACAGATAAGCTTTCATCATTAGACAATGTTGGGCTCTGTGCAGGACTGTGTCTAAGGTAATGTGTGATGCATCAACCCAGCTGCTGGCTAGTGCATGCTCCACATCCACGCAGAGATTCCTTTAACCTTCTCAATGAGGTTCTTTGTTGCATTGCTAGTAGCCGCCCATGCCCACGGGCAAGATGGGCACCATTACTGAAAGGGGGAAAAGTCAACCAGGCCAATATTAACTAACATTTACATTTACATTTACATCATTTAGCAGACGCTCTTATCCAGAGCGACTTACAAATGGGTGCATTCAACTTATGATAGCCAGTGGGATAACCACTTTTTTTTATGGGGGGGTGGGGGAGGGGGGGGTAGAAGAGTTGCTTTATACTATTCCAGGTATTCCTTAAAGAGGTAGGGTTTCAAGTGTCTCCGGAAGGTGGTCAGTGACTCCGCTGTCCTGGCGTCGTGGGGGAGCTTGTTCCACCATTGGGGTGCCAGAGCAGCAAATAGCTTTGACTGGGCTGAGCGGGAACTATGCTTCTGTAGAGGTAGGGGAGCTAGCAGGCCAGAGGTGGATGAACGTAGTGCCCTCGTTTGGGTGTAGGGTCTGATCAGAGCCTGAAGGTAAGGAGGTGCCGTTCCCCTCACAGCTCAGTAGGCAAGCACCTGGAAGCCAGTGGAGTGTGCGGAGGAGTGGGGTGACATGAGAGAACTTGGGAAGGTCGAACACCAGACGGGCTGCAGCGTTCTGGATAAGTCTAACACAACATTAAACTTACTCTGGCTAAAGCCTATATCAATCTCACACCTTGCTAGACATTTTCAGATCAGAATAAAATTACTGTACTCAAAACACCATTTAAGTTATGTTTCAGCCAACAGCAATGACAGTTGCTCTGAAGGTGTGGTGCCAAAAAGCAAATTGAGTAACATACCATGAATTTCTCTACCATGACAGGCACAGACTAAGTAACATAAGGCATGCATGACTGAGAACAGGTTTTTCTCAACTGTGTAACTAGCTACCTAGAAATAAAAGGCCCAGCAACAGATTTCACACTCTTTTTACAGACAACCGTGTAGCCCTATCATACCATAGAAAGTTGGTGCATTGAGGACATTTGTTAGCAAGCTAAATCATTTTGCGATCTAGTACACAACAATATTTCAGCTAGCTGTTAGCATAAAGGCATTGAGTGTACTGCACGCTGAATGTAACTACAGTACGCTTGTCAGCTAAAGACGTTAGCTAACTAAGCTTACAGAAACATTATTTTCTCACAATTTTAAAACGACGGTTTACTGTTAACCAAATAGTCGTAAATTATTAGACAAAGCACTGTTTTACCTTTGGTATCCCGAATGAGGAATTCACAGGCACAAGCAACGAGTCAGAAAATTAACAACACTGCTGGCAAGACAACTTTTCCAACAAGAATTCATTCACTTCCGTGTCTGCAGTCCGATTGACCTGTAGGGCTTGTAGTTTTGTCAATGGCGTTACGTCTGGAAGTAATAAAACTACATTTACAAAGATCCTCCAGGCGTTCATGGTTACTCTTCTTCTTCTTCTTCTTCTTCTTCTTCTTCTTCTTCTTCTTCTTCTTCTTCTCCTTCTCCTTCTCCTTCTCCTTCTCCTTCTCCTTCTCCTTCTCCTTCTTCTTCTTCTTCTTCTTCTCCTCTTCTTCGCTTTCTTCTTATTCTTCTGTGGATTTTATATGGTGGTTGGTAACCAACTTTAAGGTGCATTACCGCCACCAACTGGACTGGAGTGTGGACCAGAGACAGTGAAGGTCTAAATCCTGCCCAATAATCTCGTCTCCCTAAGGAAACGAAATACATAATTAAATACTACATCCCCTGAAGATTTCCCCAGCAGTTCACTTAATCCTGGCTCTTCAACCCCATTTCTCCTCAAATCTAATAACAATCGCTCAATTTCTCTCACATATTTCTGGCACTGAAATAGAACGTTTCACTGTGTCCATCTCCTCCTGACAATGATCACACCTCCCAGTTGGATGTTTCCGCACCACTTTCAATGTACTATTTAGCCTTGTGTGTCCCAGTCTCAGCCTTGTGACTACACTTTCCTCCCTTCTCTCTCTGCCTGAGGACCTCCCTGCCCCCACCTTTTCCTGGATCTTATGCAGGTTCTTCCCTTACTCTCCCTGTTCCACAACTCTTGCCACTTATTCTTAACCACTGTTCTTATTAACCCCTTGGCTTCTGCTTTACCTATTGACAATTATATCACAACATTAGGATGTTTAAGAGCCTGCTTGGCAATAATATCCACTTCCTCATTCCCCTCTACTCCCACATGAGCTGGTACCCAGAGGAACATCACAAATACCCCCATCTGTTTCACCCTATACAAACACTGTAAAACCTCATACAATACATCCTGTCTGCTCGGAGACACATGAATTTAAGCTAATCAGTGCTGCACAGGAGTCAGAGCAGATGATTACCCTGTCTGGCCACACCTCCTCCACCCACTCTGCAGCCAATAGTATGGCCAACAACTCCGTTGTGATGATCTGTTGCTCTTTTCGTCACTGCCACCTTAAACTCAGGAACACTAAAAGCTGCTCCTGTCCTCCCTGTTTTAGGGTCCTTAGATCCATCTGTGAATATATTCAAGGAAGCATAGTATTGTGTTCTTAAATGTTCACTTACAACTGAATCTACTCCTTCCTCAACATCTCTAATCCTCTCAAGCAACCATAGATCTATCACTGGTTGAGGGAGAACCCAAGGTGGGAAAACAAGAATAACCACAGAGGGGCTAAACTCCCTTCCAAACAACCCCATCTAATTTAACAACAGCTAATCATGGCTACCCGGACTATTTGCATATATCTGTATATAGCCTTCCTACTGTTATTTTATTTTACTTCTGCTCTTTTTTTGTCAACACTTTTTTATTTATTTTTTATTTTACTTTTTCATAAAAAAATAAATGCATTGTTGGTTAAGGTCTGTAAGTAAGTAAATAATTTCACTGTAATGTCTACACCTGTTGTATTCGGCGCATGTGGCCAATCAAATTTGATTTGATTTGATTTGATATCTCTCGCCATGCAATTGCCTATCCACCCAAAGCTTGTATTCAGATTTTGTTCATGTTCCCAGCACTCTAGGAGCACCTTTTTTGTAGGATGTGTAACCTTTTGTCCTTGTAGATTTACCCAATATGTCATGGCTAGCTATTGTCTTCTTAACTTTAACGGCATCTCTCCCAACTCTACCTGCATCGCTGCCACTGGGGAGGTCCTGAGTGCTCCACCACATATTCTTAGAGCTTGGGCCTGGATAACATCTAGCTTTTTTAAAGACGTCTGAGCTGCTGATCCATATGTAATACTTCCATAATACATTGATGACCTTAACAGCACTATATATATCATTTTCAACGCCATTCTATCTGCCCCCTCTCCATTCCTGACAAGCAACGCACCACATTCAATATTTTCTTTCCTTTGACAACTACTCTGTTAATATGCTCCGCCCATATCATTCCAGTGTCAAACCAGACCCCCAGGAACCTAAACCCTCCCACCCCCTCCAGATTCCTTCCATACCACTTCAAGTATATTTCCTCCCCAACCTTCCTTCTAGAAAAAAACTCAGTCTGTGTTTTCTCAACTGAAAACTTGAAGCCCCACCTGAGGGACCACTGCTCTACTTCACTAATAGCTTCTTGAACTCTTCTGGCTGTATGGGTAATATTTCTCCCTCTCTTCCACAGCGCTCCATCATCCGCAAACAATGACCTCCCAATATCAGGTCTCACCTGAGAGAATACATCTTCAATCATAATGGAGAACAACAAAGGACTAATGACACTTCCCTGGGGGGTACCATTATCCACCTAATAGCTTTCTGACATAGAGCTCCCCACCCTCACTTGTATTGATCGCCCAAAAAGAAAATCCTTTATCCAGTTAAAAACCCTTCCTCCAACCCCCATGTTATCCAGCTTGATAAGCAGGCCTTCCTTCCACATCATATCATAAGCCTTCTCTACATCTAAGAAAACGGCTACCACCACCTCCTTATTTGCCTGTGCCTTCCGTATGACTATCTCAAGGCACAGTACAGGATCCATCGTTCCCCTGCCTTTCCTGAACCCACTTTGATCTGGTGACATTAGTCCTCTACTCTCCAGGAAGTAAGTCAGCCTTTCCATTATCATCCTTTCCATAAGTTTCCATATGTGAGATGTCAACGCTATCGGCCTATAGCTTGAAGGACTAGTAGGGTCTTTCCCAGGTTTCCGTATTGGCACCACTACCGCCTGCTCCAACTTCCAGGCAGTGTCCCTTCCTTCCACACCTTATTGTAAAGGCCCAATACTTTCCCCATTGCAGTGTCACTGAGATGAGCCATCATGATGTAACACATCTCATCCTTCCCAGGAGATGTTCCCCCAGCTTTAGCTAATGCTCTCTTCATCTCAGCCAACGTAAAAGGGCTATTCAATGTATCCCCCACCATCTCTCTCTGATCTAGGACCCCTGAATATTCTCCTTTGACCCTCTTCTTTACCTTTGTGCTGATGGGAAATGTAGATTTCAATGGGGGGGCTACGAATGTGGAACCTACAGAATGTGCTAAACCCATTAATGTCCATAACGGAAATGTATAATTTCCTTTTGTACACTTGCTCTCTAAATTTACTGACGGACAAATCAGAATATATATATACAAATGTTATTACATCGACCAAAGCGTTTGTCTACAATGTGAGTTTTTGTTATTGTAGTATATTTAGTCTTTGGCGCTAACGGGGATCTGAATAAAATACTAAATACAACTCCAAATCTACATATGACCTGAGGTACTGATTTTATCAAGTACAATTTGTGTTTTGGCTTTTGACATAATCCCTAGAGGGGTACCCAAATACAAATGTGCATTTATTTTTGGGGCTTGTTATATCAAGTCAATTCCCCCCACTAGATGGCAGGTCTGTCTGCCCATTGAATCCTGTAATTATCTGAGAGTATTTGAAAAAGGTGCACATGATAAATTGGTTTTGGACACATTTACATTACATTTTAGTCATTTAGCAGACGCTCTTATCCAGAGCGACTTACAGTTAGACAACATTTACACGTGCAAAAAATATTACCAGTCCCTATATTTTAAAAGAGTTTGGTGCTTTATTGTTAAGAAAGTTGAGAAGTGAAAGATAGATGGAATGAGAAGTCTTAAGGTTTCTTTCTAAACATCAAACAAATCAGACATAGCCTATAAAATAGATTCTCTAGAATAACAAGTGTTCAATAAATGGTGCACTTGGCAAAGAGATTATTATAAAATCTAAAACATTTCAAAAATATAATGTTAATCATGAACAGACAAGGATTCAGGAGAATTACACACAACTTTCTTTGTCCCCTGAATCTGAGTGTGGATTAACTGGCAGTAGATTTCTCATGTTATCATTCATCTGTTGTTTTCCATCAAAATACAGATGTCTTGATTCTTAGTATCATCATATCGGTACAGCATCAACTTTTTTTCTCCCTCATTTGTACCAAAAGCATATGCCAAGGTTTGGTTTATGTCAATTCATGTGGTGAGTGGCTTAATGTGTTCCAGTGCATCAGGCAGGGTGGCTTGGATTTGCAATCACAGTAGCTATATCACTTCATGACAGCAAATCAAATCTCAGGCAGTGTCAACACACAGCAGCATATTGTCAATTTCTATCACTCAGGTTGCACATAATCTCCTTGCATCACAGTGTAGGCCAGTCTATTGGTCAATTTGTTTAGACCCCACTGCATGTAATTATCTGTTGATCAGTCTAATGTCCACCCCCTGCCAGGTCCAGAAGTGACCCAGCAGCCTCTTGGGCCTCAGCATCCAGCTGCAGGATCTCTACGGTCTCCAGATCCAGTTCAGTGTCCCCGGGCAGGACCAGATACTGGTACTGATGATACTGGTAGTAATGGAACTCTATGTAGCCGCTGTCTGACAGGGGGTCTTTCTCCTCACCAACCTCTTCCTCATATTCCACTGCCTCCATGTTGACAAGCTCCTCATGGTCAGGGGTCAGAGAGCAAGGTGGATTTGAGGAGAGAGGTGAGTTGTCTGAGGTCAAGGCTGGGGGAGAGGGGGAGGAGAGGAGGAGGGTTTGAGAAAGGGAATCTGTGTGAAAGAGACCATAATTAGTTTTTGTACTGTACATTGAAAAATGTGGCATGTCAACATCCATTTATAATAGTGTCCTATACAGTAGAGTAGAACAATTGAGGTAAAAGCTTTAAAAAAGAGATAGAAAAGCCATGCATTACAGTGCATACCCTGTAGACAATCCATCTCTGAGTAGAATGTAGGGAGTTACTGCACTAAAAAAGAGTGACATAAATGGCAGAGCCATCGTGTTGCTGTGGCTATAGGTTACCAAGGTAATAGAAGGTTGTTGCCAAGACAACAGCACACAAACACACCAAACATGCAAAATGCGGAGTAAAGAGTTAGAAAAAAAATCTGCAGGTGAATTAACGTGTAAAAGATAGATCAGTTGTTCCTCAATTAAAAATAAGTATTTCAATTAAACTATGACTAAACATTAAGAGGGAACTGACATCTTCCAAAATACATTTGTAAGAGGCACTACAATACTGTCTGGGGATATAGTTTGCCAACAAACTTCAGTGTGGGTAGCAAGATCTAGTGATGGAGGAGGGCTAACCTGAGATCTCCACAGTGTCACACACCATAGATATTCCATAATCTGCTCCCTCCAACCTGCACAGGACAGAGAGGGAAGACATACAGTTAGTTGGACTACTGGTAAGGGTCTGACTGGGCTGTGATAAGCCTGCTATTGTAAGACAAAATCATTAACCCACATTCATTAACCAACAAGAATTTGGGTGGTAGTCACAGTTAGAAGGATTTGAGATATTTGGCACTGTGAACTAAACTGCAGTAAACTGTGTTTGTTCATACTCACAATGCAGGGTTGTTTAGTAAGTTGCTGTTAGTGCTGTGGTAATACTGGGTCTTCCTAAGCACCTCCAGAAGAGCGTATCGATATTCTGGACACACGCACCACATTGAGCCCTTCCCCACCGACTGAAAAACACATCATACACAATCTTAAATATCTCAAAACACTATTATTTCAAACAGAAAGTGAGACTTAATGCAAAAGGGCACATTGAAGACAAGTGAACACATCTCACCTGGCTCTTGTCCCTGTGAATCCGACGGAAGCTCTTACTCAGAGACAGGTTGTGTCGAACAGAGTTTCTCCATCCCCCAGGTGCTGCTCTGTAGTAGGGGAAGCTGTTCAATATCCATTCATAGATACCCTTCACTGGGAGCCTCTTGTCTGGCGAGTCTTCTATCGCCATGAAGATTAGACTGCTGAAGGAGTAAGGGGGCTTGGATAGGAAGGGAGGAAGGTGTGGGGTAGGTATGGGATCCTGGGGCTCCAGCTGGGGCAGTGTTGTTTTGGGCAGGGGCTGCAGGGGAAGCAAGTTGCCTCTTTGATGCAACCAGTTGAGGCAGGTCAAGTCATCTTGGTCAGATGTGGTTGGAGAGTTGAGGCAGTGTAAGTTTTGTACGTCAAGGAACTGAGGGGGAGACAGGGAGTCTAAAAGAGGGGAGAGAGATTCAGTCTTGAGGTGAAAGGAAGCTGCGGCTGTGGGGGAAAGCTGAGTAGGGGATGGTGGGATCGATAGAGGAGAGCGAGGGAGTGAAACATGGACAGTGGAAGAAGTTTGCAGAAGAGAGGAGGAGAAAGGTGGGGACTGGTAAAGAGTGGTGGGATAAATAAGAGATGTAGGGAGGGGTGGCAGTGTGTGAGTGTCACTCTCCATCTCTCTCCCAGCAGAAGACTTCTTATACACTCATTCAATAGTTGATCTGTTGGGCAAAGCAAAGCAGAGCAGACAAACATTATTTAAATGGCATGGAGAAAAATCCAGCTCAAGTTAATGGCAATGCATTTCCACAATTTGAAAAACGTAAGCAAACCCAATTTATAACAGCTTTGGTAGACCAGATCAGGTGATCTTACAACATTTAGCCACTGATTAATTAAGTGAGTCAGTCTACTCCTTGCCCTGCATGCCGATCATTCAGTTGGTAAGATTATTTAAAAAAAATATACATGATCAAGTTAAAGATTAAGACAAGTCTGAACAAAGTTCTCCCCCTTTCTCTTCTGGTTTTGGATTAATGATTTAGCTAGCTATACTTGCAGATTCAAACAGCTACAGTGGCAAAAAGGCATTGCAACGGTGGATGCATAAAATCCATCTGATTGGAAAACTAGTTTTAATTCAAAAGGGTAAATAAAGTAGACTGCTCATGAAGCCACATGGTGCTCAACATGCTGCTCAATGTGCTCATACTTCGGGAAATGGCGGTAGAATATAAAGTTACATTTAGCACAATCAGTCAAGCAGTCTTTTGTTAAATTCCCCCTCAGGTGCTGACAGAAATACTTCAGAGTATAAAAAACACAATGCATTGCTTACCGATAAAGCAACGTATTAGTTGTCAGGGGATATTAGTAAGTCTCGAGTTATGCAAAATATACCATTCAAAAGTTTAAAATATTGTCTGATTTCCATTCGAAGAATCGAAGTCGAATTCCTGCCCGTTCGCCTTCTATCTTTTCTAGCGTTCCCTTGGAAACCAAAAGGACGCTTTGCAGATTGCGCGTCGCCGGCGCGTTCCCGCCTTAAAGATACAGTTCAATCTTTTCCTTTTCCCAACACATGTAGACAAACCACTTTCCAGATTTGACTCAGTCATAGCATTCCCAAATTTAAGGCCAAGGATGATCAAACTGAACAGACATTTTTCCATTGAAACTTTACATTGTTAACAAAATGACAGAGGCATGGTTAAAATTCAAAGCTAAATATGTTTATTTTTCTACAAAAAAACATAACACTGGTTGTTGTTCATGCTCCATAAAGTTTAGATCAATAATAAGAGGGTTTAACAGGTAAGGATAAATGGGGAAGATAAGACTGCACTGGTAGCACATCCTCAGAGTAGCTCAATCATTTTATATTTAACCATACTGCAACATTTCTGGTAAGCCCAAATGGACAACATACACAGGAAACTTTAGAGGAAAAACTGGAGTGTGGTGTGAAACGTTTTTCAAAACCATATTCCAATTTCATGAATACAAAACCCTTCTTTCTCTATAAATAAGGGGGCCAAAATGGACAGTATGTAAAACACTCATGGTGGGAAAACATCAAATCCTTCCATTGTGACAATCAATGTGTCTTGCATACTAAAGTCTCACACTGTAGAGAAGTCAAAAATAAATGTTCATTTAAAACTTTAATCAAAAAACTTAACACAAGATAGAGCTCGATATCTATAATCCCCTTTTCTCTGGCAGATGAGCTGAAAGGCAGGTAACACTGACACTCACAAGAACCAAGTTTGTAGGAAGCATCAACATGTGTTTTTTTAAAAGTTCAATACCAAAGGACCTCAGCATCAGACCCCGTACCAGGTCACCTGACCAGATGTGAGGTGAGCCAGTAGATAATGATTGGCTGAAAGGCGGCGGTGGCCAAGGTGATGTACAGGCGAAGTCTTGGTTTGGCACTCGCCCCAGCCCCCATGGAGTCATGGGAGAGAGACGACAGAATCTTCATTTTGAGAGAGCGGACCTGATGGCATGATAAAAATGCTGTTTACTCTTGGACATAAAGTTTAAAGACATAAAAACAAATTAAACCATGTCAACTTGCTTACTATCATGCATAACAAGGTACGAAAAATTCAGACTTACAATGAAAAACATAAGGGCACACGATGACCAGGCGAGAGCCACGAAGTACCCATCACTGCCAAACAGCAGACCACCCAGCACTGTGAAAATCATCCTAAAACAAAGAACCATCCTTAAAAATCCAGGGGTATCACAGTAATGTCAGCAAAATGTAACAACGTGAGGTAAAAAAATTAATCCCTTACAGAGTATAGATAACAAACCACGTTTCCATCCACAGTGTGAGTGAAGTCATACCGTATATAAAAAAAATAATGACAGCTGTTTCGGTACAATTTTATAAATGCAGAGAGAATTTGTTCATTCGACATGGTAGGATCGTTTTGTGTCTGTAAAACTAATTATATGAGAAATGGCAGTGGAAACGCCTTTATGCAAAATATTGATATAATAACCATCACATCGAAGTAAACTTGGAGTCACACGATTATATGGTGTGTGGTCCTCCCACTATGACTCGGGAAACCATGCAGTTTTCTATTTAACGGAACTATTTGTGACAAAATCATCAGTAGGGTTGAAAATGTGATGGAAACACTTAACTTTAGATTTTTATTCGGTACATGAAAACTTCAGCGAAAAAGTCCATGTTGTATGCACTACGTTATCATGCACTGATTTTAATCCGCAACAAATTTGTTTGGTGGAAACACACCACTGGTGGGAAAATTCACATATATTCTACATGCAGATTTTAGAATATTCACATGAAAATCCGTGGCCAATTGGATGGAAACCTAGCTATAGATCTAATGGAGCCCTTACCCCACATATTTGTATCCACTGTAGGCAATGAGGTCAAAGGTGGATAGGTCAGAGTGAACAGTGAGAAGGTAGAGACTCAGCAACATGACCAAGACCTCTATGACGACCCACACCAAAGCAGTGCTGGCACACAGACCAAGGACCTCTGGACTGAACCTTCCATTGAAGAAGAGAAAATGGTGATAAGGGGGGAGAACATTAGTTGGTGGATTCATTAACAAATACAATGTATTCATTTCAGTGACCCAGTATCTAACATTCCAGAAATAATATATTTGCTTGGCAATGTTTGTATAGTTGTAAAAAAAAAAAAAAAAAAAAGTAGTTGAAGTAACCTGTTCTGAATGCCAAGGGCCATCCCAGCAAGCAAAATGTAGGTGATAAAAGCCATTGCTGAAAAACAATACAGTAATAATCAAATCAAAATTCATTGTGTATATTCCAATCAAAAGATTCCCACTTCCATATTAAACATCTTACTGATATACCGGTTTCAATATAACGTACTTACAAGGTATGTAAAGGTCGGGTGCATTCACATCATGCCTGGGTGTGAGAGGAGTGTCTCTGTGGTAACGAACTTCCCAGTCCTATTGACATTACAACATGTGAAATGGATTTACACAGCATCATAGAGAAGCACAAACATATAGTTCTTACTGGACCTAACATTTAGCAGGTCACAGAATGTCTGTAACAATTTATCCTAATCTGAGTAGGGTAATTTGTGGAAACGTATCATGCTTGTTAATATAAACATTGCTGAAGCACAAATGCATCTGTCCTTTTTACACCTGCAACATTAGAGAAAACATTCACCTTCTGTGTGACGACAACATCAAAACACACACATGCTAGCAGGGTGATTAAAGAGTGATTATCTTGTTTGGAGGCCCGACTATCTGATATGTACAAGAGAACATGAGACGAGACGAAGGAGGAATGCCAAGACTGTCTTCATGACCTTGACACACCAGTGTGTGCTACAGTGCTGATGAGGATCATACTTTGTAAAACATAATGTGCAAAAACGTGACATGGTGTGTTTGGTGTAATAAATGACTTGATTACCTGGTGTGTGTATGGGAACATGAGGAGCAGAAGTTTCTTCATTACATATTTGCTGTCGACGGCAAAGAAATACTTCAGCTTGTTCACAGACACGTACCTGCTGATCTGAAGAGAGATTGTACAGGTGAATTTCTAACTGTCATGATGATAAGCGGAATCAAAGATGGTTGGCACAGTCTCATCTAGCCCAGTGGTACTAGACAGAGATTGAATCTCAGTATAACATACACCCACCTTGCAGGTTATTTGCCGACCAGTGCCTATGCTTGTTTGATGCGACACTTCTCCCACGTCCTTAATCCGTAACCAGTAGACGGTTCTGATTAGGAAATCGTTGTTTGCGTCGCTGAGCAGTGCCCAAGATAGACTTAAATCAAATTGTTAGATGCTACCACCCCCTTCCAAATCAAAACATGGATGTCAATGTTTGCCCATACATGCTCCATTCTACTTCGTCTGTTTCCTGTCTGCGAGGCTGATTAGCTAGGACAAACAGGTGTGAAACAGACAGGTGTCGGCGCAAAGCAAGAACACAACATGGAATCCATGTTTGGTTTTGATTTGGAGGGGGTGGTAGCATCCAACAATTGGATTTAATTATTTACCGGGCACTGCTCAGCGATGCAGACCACAATTTCCTAATCAGAATCGTCTACCGATTACAGATAAAGGCTTGGACATCGGTAAAGCGTCGCCAAATAACTTGCAAAGTGGGTAAATGTTATACAGCTAGACAAGGGTTCCACTGTCGTCTTCAAAATGGGCTAAGTCTCATCCAGCCTCAAGAGTCCGACAGAGCATTGTGTCACAATGCTTCTAAGGAACAAACTATGGAAGAGGTCAACAGTAGGCGCCATCAGCCACAAACTGAGCCAAGTAACAGATGCATACCAGCTCTATAGCTCATGTGGCTACCTCATGCACGGCTTTACCCTGACCATCCTATCTGGCTGAAGGCCATTAATAAAACCTCATCCCATGCCCGAGTGGATCTGAAAGGATCCACAGACATAAGCAATACACCAGCAGCAACTCTAGTCTATTTAACTCTTCATTTGGTGGAACGTAGCCATCACCCTAATGACAATGAGACCAGTCTGTAGTGTGATTTTCTCACCTCCTTGTTGACAATATCCTTTCCATGGTTGGCCAGGGAAGAGCCATATATCATGGCTGCACTGGCCATTGGGTCAGCAAACAGGTTGTTGACCCCAGCACCCCCTGGCCCTCCAGCTGGAGCCCCTCCCATGTTGTACCCAGGGGTGTAGTAACCCTGATTGTTCATTGGTGGCGCTGCCGAACTGGTATCTTCAAAGAGGAGAGGGTCCCCGGCGGGTGGAGCTGCACGAGCTCTTGGCTTTGCTACAGAGGGACAAATGGGGATGAGGATAATTGGGTAGTGTGTAAGAGTGGGGTAGTGTGTAAGAGTGTAGTATTGTATGATGTCATATCAGAAATGTTGTATTGATAATAAATGTGATGTGAAAAATGACTTTCTATACATAATTGTAATAAGGAAAGTTATATTTAGGGCAGGGGTGGAGCTAGCCCAATAATGGACTAAAGGAGCCTAACGTTACTCCTTATAGTCCAAGGACCTTGGTTCTGTTTAGAGGCCAATTGGCTCTGGCAGCCAAAAACTCTAAACATGAATCGATTCTCAATAGATGGGGAGTCGACTGTCTCCCATTTGTTTTCCGTAAACAAGCGCTGTAATATGGAAATATGGCCATGTGGGAACCCTAACCCTTTAAAAAAAGGTGTGTAGTAATTTAACCATTTTTTAAATTGTTTATTATTTCCTTGCTGATATGAAAGATACGTTCCTTATGTTTCCAAAACCGTATCGCAAGCAATGTGCTTTAATGTTTAGAGCAAGCGTCGGGGCTCTTAACAAAACTCCCCCAGCTAGCTGCTTTTAGCAACGCTCGTATTTACACACTAGTGTTGCTAGAAATTAACTTGCAAAAAAACTGAATAGTCCGCCGGAAGCCATAAGTGAAATGAAATTCAATTTCGACTAAGTGTCAATTGTCCGTAGGGTTAGTCCTTATGTAGGGGGTAAATTATGAAAAAACATCTAATAGAACATAAATTAAACAGCCGTTCCAAACATAGGTCTGTTGTAGACCAACTTCCTCTCCGCTTATCTCATGTCAACGTGTGTCATATCTGACCTAAAAAAAAACAAGACCTTGTGGGGGACTTTTATTTTGACATGAGGTAAGCAGAGAGGAACTGACCTTGCTGAGGAACTGCATGGGTCTACAATAGACCCACGTTTGGAAATTCTGTTTAATTATAAGTTCCATTAGATGGGGGGTTTTCTCAAATTGGCCCCTGCATAAGGACAATTGACAGAGTAAGTTGATATTGAATTGTATTTAACTTCTGGCTTCTGGCGGAGTATTCTGTTTTTTTGCAAGCTAATTTTCAGCAACGCAGTTATCCCCAGACCAGAATATACTATCGTCAATAGGCGCTAAAAAATTAACGTCTGAACCAGTATCTGTGCATTAGCGACCTCTAACGCCCAGAAAGCTCAGATTCAAACTCCCATTCACCAGCTCTGCAAGCTTTATAATGTACATTATAATTTTGAACTTTTTTGGAAATACATATCGGCCGTAACAGGAGTAAATTAAGATAGTTACTCAGCGAAACTCCATATTTGGTTATGAACGAACGTATTTTGACATTATAACGCTTACAGAATTGGTGAATGGGAGTTTGAGTCGGAGCCTTCTGTGCGTTAGAGGTCTAACATGCTGACCACACCGCTCGCGTTACGTGCACGAGCGTTGCAAAATAAATGTACACATACATGTTATTCAATAATTTCATCCAAACTGCCCGCGTGCATCTGCGTAGCCAGGCGCTAAAATATAACTTTGACGTGCTGCAAGTCCCACCTCTCCCATCGGTTTTTAGGATCATATACCCACGTGTGTGATTGAAAGATGAACTGAGCTCCACACGCCAGTCGGTGGTGGTAATGCGCCTTAAAGTTGTTTGTCAACCGCCATATAAAGTCCAAAGAAGAAGACTGAAGGAGGAGAGATGACTAGAAACGAACTAGGTTTACCCTTTTATATGTGGACTAATTGTTGGAGTAGAGGACCTTGTGCATTTCAGGTAAAATAACAACCCAATGTTTATATCCCAGGACAAATTCGCTAGCAACAACAAGCTAGCTAGCTATATTGCCATTAATATTTCATGCGTTTCGGGCTGTCCCCAAATTAATATAGTTGGTTCAGAGTTCGTTTTGATATTTCAACCTGCGTTTCCTGATATTGTCTGGGGTGGATGAACAAAATCAACATGCGCGTGCCCAGTCTAGTCAGCATGTAACGCACAGATTCTGATTCCGTTAGTGTCTATGAATGGGCTAGGGTGAAGTATGACAATACATAACAGTCCTAAGGCAATTATGCGTGACAATATGAGTATGCAACCTGTAGCTACGAACAATATTCATGCCATGCAGGATGCAATGAAAGCCTCACGCCTTGATCACACCGATAGCGTTTGAACAAAATAGTATGCAGCATCATCTGGTTGTGTGCAACAAAAGTTTAACATTCACTTTCTGCTACCTTTTCTGTCAAGCCGTCTACTCATACAGTTTGACGCATACATTCGATAAATCCAACGTGTGCACCACACAGAACGTATTGCAACGCAATGCTGCAAGGCAAACGCAGCGTTCCATTGGAAATGAATGTACTTCTGGTGTACCAAAATGCAATGATACCGTCGGTATGATCGAGGCGTTACCTAACTCTAGCGAGCTACATTATTAGTTAGCTGTAGCAGATAGATAACCTGTAGCTAGCTACTTACCACTTGCTCGGTAGCCATGATGTGGAAGGTCCATTGTAAACACCTGTTTAAAAATAGAAACAATGTTTGGGTTTGATAACGTGCTGCCACGCAATTTTATACGTTGCTAGATCTTCACATCCATAAGTTAGTTAGCTAGCTATGTTTCAATGTTGGCTAGTAGTACGTTAGCTAACGTTAGTTAGAAGTTTTCGTCGTTAACGTTACTCTTGCTTGGCTGCTAGTCTGGGGCTAGCTAGCGAATGCTAACTGAAGAGCTGGTTAGCTTTTGCCACCATTTCTGTGTGAACACAATTGACAGTTAATTAAAGCAGAATAACATATTTCAATGTACCAGACTGTTAAAAAATAACTGACATACTCATGAAATACAATATTCACTATTTAAAAAGCCAAACGTTACACCTACCTACGTGTACTATGGTGCTTCCTAGAACCTGCCTCTTGTACTTTACCTTAGCTATTATTGGTCGTCTTCTCTGTGCCTGCGTGGCAGCGAGGATAAGCAAAATACTTCTATTGGTCCAAATAAAGATTCAGCCTGTGCACTGATTGGTTTTCCGGGATATCAGTCTTCGTTAATCATTAAACCAAAGACAGTACATTATGAAACAGATTAAACGTGAATTACATATTCATCAGCCCCTTCAACCTAGGCATGGGGTGTATTCATTACGCTGATTCAGGGTGTATTCATTACGCTAATTCTGTTGCAAAACGTTTCGTCTGTTGCAAAATTTTGCTACAAAAAGTGTTTACTTCAAACGGAAATCCTTGCTGTTCTTTGGATAAAGAGGTGGATTGGCATCTAGAGTTTGGCTAACTATAGTTTTATAGAAGGTAGCCCATGTTGTCTTCTGAAACAGTGACTCAGGGTGACTAATTGTAAATGTGAAAAGTGAAAAAATAGTTGTACTTGTTTAAGAACAGCAAGGATTTCCATTTGGAGTAAACGGTTTCTGTGCCAAAACGTTTTGAAGCAGATTTTGCAACAGACGAAATGTTTATCAACAGATTTGGCGTAATGAATACACCTCAAGCCTAGGTCAAAGGAACTGCTGAATATGTAACAAACGTTTCATGATTCACAAAGACTGACATCACTGAGGACCTGAAATGGTCTCACCACACCAACACTGTGGTGAAGAAGGTGCAACAGCGCCTCTTCAACCTCAGGAGGCTTAAGAAATGTGTCTTGGCCCCTAAGACCCTCACAAACTTCTACAGATGCACCATTGAGAGCATCCTTTCGGGCTGTATCACCGCCTGGTACGGCAATTGCACAGTCCGTAACGGCAGGGTTCTCCAGAGAGTGGTGCGGTAGTCCAATGCATCACCAGGGGCACACTACCTGCCCTCCAGGACATCTATAGCACCCGGTTTTACAAGAGGGACATCAGCCACCTGAGCCACGGCCTGTTCACCCTGCTACCATCTAGAACAGGGTTTACAAAACTCGGTCCTGGGGTCCCTCCTGGGTGCACTTTTTGGTTTTTGGCCTAGCACTACACAGCTGATTCAAATAACCAACTCATCCTCAAGCTTTATTTGAATCAGCTGTGTAGTGCCAGGGCAAAAACTAAAACATGCACCCTTTGTGGTCCCTAGGACCGGCTTTGGGAAACCCTGATCTAGAAGGCGGACAGTACAGGTGCATCAGAGCTGGGACAGAGAGACTGAAAAACATCTTATATCTCCAGGCCATCAGACTGTTAAATAGTCACCACCACTTGCCAGCCTCCGCCCAGTATCCTGCCCTGAACTTAGTCACTGTTACTAGCCTGCTACCACCTGGTACTCTACCCTGCACCTTAGAGACTGCTGCCCTATGTACATGGTCATTGAACACAAGTGACTTTAATCATGTTTACATACTTTTACCCACTTCATATTCTAATCAAGGCTCATTCTATATAACTTCTGCTGTACACAACTTTTCTATTCATATACTGTCCATACACACCATCATATACATATATTTATATATGTCAAAGGAGGTTGGTGACACCTTAATTGGGGAGGACGGGCTTGTGGTAATGGCAGGAGCGTAATTAGTGGACTGGTATCAAATACATCAAACACGTGGTTTCCATGTGTTTGATGCCATTCCATTTGCTCCGTTCCGGCCATTATTATGAGCCATCCTCCTCTCAGCAGCCTCCTGTGATATATTTATATTCCGGACTCTGACATTGCTCGTTCTGATATTTCTTAATTCCTTTATTTTTCTTTTTTGAATTTGTGTGTATTGTTTTCTATTGTTAGGTATTACTGCACTGTTGGAGCTAGAAACAAAAGCATTTTGCTGCACCTGCAATAACATCTGCAAAATATGTGTACCCCCCCATGCTGGCCCATGTTGACTCCAATGCTTCCCACAGTTGTGTCAAGTTGGCTGGATGTCCTTTGGGTGGTGGACCATCCTTGAAATACACGGGAAACTGTTGAGCGTGAAAAACCCAGCAGCGTTGCAGTTCTTGAAACAAATCGCTGCGCCTGGCACCTACTACCATAACCCGTTCAAAGGCACTTGAATCTTTTGTCTTGCCTGTTCACCCTCTCAATGGCACACATACACAATCCATGTCTCAATTGTCTCAAGACTTAAAAATCCTTCTTTAACCTGTCTCATCCCCTTCATCTACACTGATTGAAGTGGATTTAACAGGTGACATCAATAAGGGATCATAGCTTTCACCTGGATTCACCTGGTCAGTCTGTCATGGAAAGAGCAGGTGTTCGTAATGTTTTGTACACTCAGTGCATATACATATAGATTGCATTTGGATTACTGTTACAGCGCTATTTAGGGTGTTAATTGGAATCATTCCGACATCTTGTTTTAACATTTTTTGATTATCTGTGTACTTCTTTGACATTTTTCTGCATTGTTAGGCGCTAGTAACAATGGGGAGTGGGTAATGTGGCATATAATAAATATAAGGATTAAGAGAATGGGTGTGTAAGTGGTGGGTGTGCATGGTTGTACTATGCCTACTGTACCTGCATGTACATGTAGTCTACGTCTGTGGTGCATTAATGATGCCTCTCTGAGCCAATTGGTGTGAGGAAAAAAAAAAAAAGATACAGCCCTGCCTGCCAGCATGTTGTGGCATGTCATAGTGAGACAGAAAGGGTGTGTCATCATGGCGTTCCAGAGGCATGACGTCATCTTCACCTCCCCCTATACTCTCCTTCAACACTCAACCATGTGATAAGGTGTCACATCCTTATGGTTACACCCCAGAGAGAGAGGAGCACATGTCCTCCATTGAAATAGAGAAATAACACAGGCAAAGTACACTTTTAAAGAATTAGGTGGCAGTAGTAATTCGGTCACTGTGATGCATAAGACACAAATGCCATGCTGAAAGGAAAATATTTTACATTCACTCAACGCTGTAATCTCATTATAATGGTGGTGGTGAGTGATAAAACAACACTACGAGCAAAATGGCTCAAATGATAAAGATGCTGATACAACAGTCATGATTCACTGTATATTCAATACATGTAAATGTGTGCTAATGAATGTTACTAATAGTTTTAGCCTTATTTTGAACACAATTAAATCCAATTTTACTCTATATCCTAAGAGACAACCTGTTATAAGATGCAACCGGATCCTACAGTGGCCTATTGGTTTCAATAACGCTTGGTAGTCAGTTATTCACAACAGATGAGTCAACCATGTCGGGAACTCAAGCCCAATAGATCCATAAGGGAGAGCAGGGACTGCAGCTGTTTAGTGGCATCTCAGCCACTACTGTAGAAACCGCGGTACATTTTAGCATTTTTAATTAAGCTTTTGACGGTAGACTACATAGAAAACCGCCGGCTACTGGCAGTGTTGAAACGATGAAATAATTCATCAACATAGTGGCTTTCCGCTGACTCACCTCCTACAGTCAGAGTTCCCTTGATTGATGTGGTCTAGAGAAGAAAGTGTACCCAAACTAAGGGCCAAACCTCAAGACATTCTGTTCTTTCATCAATAGTTAACACAGTCTAATCATTTAAATAGCGTACTTAGCCTATCAAATAGCCCAATTTCCTAAATTATTATAATTATATTATTATTAAATAAATAGTAGGATACAACCAACACCATGTATGAAAATGTATGCACTCACTAACTGTAAGTCGCTCTGGATAAGAGCGTCTGCTAAATGACTAAAATGTAAATGTATAATGAATGACAATACTCTATTATTATAGACAGAAGGCTATGTTTCTGTGATATGATTCATTTTCATAAAACACGATTGGATAGATTCTTTAAAAAGTTGTATGGTAAAAATGAATATGAGCAGAAACTTGTAGAATTCAATGAGAGCATGCTTTCCACTCCTGTCAATTGAGGAATCCCGGGTCGCTCTCTGGAGGAAACTCACCATATTTGTTCACATACGTCATCCGCACTTGGTCAGTTACAAGCCGAAAACCCAGACACCACCATTTCCAGTAAATTGGGAGGGGCGTAAAATAACTATAGAATCGGTTTGGGCGTTTATAATTCCACGATCACTCTATACTTTTCAGTCCGGCCGGAATGATCTCTACGTAAGAAGTAATTCAAATGAATTTGGGAGAATTTAGTCATACACAAGAACAAGATTTACATTCGCAGTTTTCTTCTTCCCCTTTCTTTTTGGATCCTACCAACATCCAGCATTAAGGAGGGTTTGCCCCACGTTTGAATAGTGAACGTGAAGCTTTACCCGAACGCTTCATTCACGTCATCGCTTGCTCTTCATAAAACTCCTCAGGATTACTTTGCGCTCATCGGGAATCGGGATAGCAGTTTACAATCAAAGATGTACAGAAACTTTGGGAACTTGGGCCGAGGAGGCAGCGACTCTAGGTCCCCCCACACCGGATCGAGCGCTGTATCCCAGGGCACCAGCGCCACAACTACTCAACAAGATCAGGTAGGCACACATATTGGTCTATGTTGATAAAGATTAGCAAGAGTAATAAATGATAATTTTTGTGTACAGTTTCCCCTCTCAATAATTATGATATTGCATAATCATATTAATTGCAGAATGTAGTAATAATAAGGAATTCATGGCATAATATGGACATAAGAAATGTACTAGGCTAATAATTGTGTTATAGCCATGGTGCAGTTTGATTACCATTGTCTGATGAATTGATACACATAATGGATTTAACCATTTATATTCAATGCTCACCGTCTTTGTCAAGATTGTTGCCTTTACATCCGGATGCACGCATATATCCATGTCAAATGCATGCATAGGATGTCCATTGCCCATGTCAAATATCTGGTTCAAAAGAATTGCTTTGCTGTAAATCACTTTGTTTGTTAGTTTATCCACCATCTCATTACTCTAACCTCATCCTTACCATCTCTTTCTCTTACTGTCTCTCTCTCTTTCCCTTAAGAAGTTCACTGTGGCAGGAGGCAGCCAGTTTGTCCCCAGTCTCAATGCCATCACTTCCAACCAAGACCTCCAGTGGTTGGTCCAGCCCTCCTTCATCAGTCCACCTGGCCCCTCACGGCCTCCACGTCCTCCTTACCCACCTGCAGCAGGAATGAGGTCCTTCAACCCTTCACCTTCCCAACCACACCTCTACAGACCAGGGGTCATAAGGGCAGCGGCAAGATCCGGGAGCACAACCAGACGCAGGAACGATGAACATGTAAGAATATGTGTGGTCTTTAGCCAGCAGGGTGTAATACTATGTAATTTACTTTCAGAGTCAATCAAAATGTAGGTAGGCATTGTGCCAGAATGTGGGTGGATATCTGACCAAAATGCAGATGAAATGTAAGGTCACTTAACACAACATAGACCTACATTTAGATTTGGAAGATGTGGTTGTCTTTGAAGAGGGACACTTTAGCAGGCCCTTTTCCATGTAGTTGTCTTATTAATAGTGCTACACTGAATAAAGAAACTACTGAGAGGCTTAGAAGTGCTCCGGTGAGACTGAGAGGGGCAGGGAAACTACAGACTTCACAGAGGTGTAGAGACAGACAGTTGAGTCAGTGTGTCAGTAGTGTGTAATATCCTGTAATGTGTGTGACTGACTTATACGTCTGACATGGCAGTGAGATTTCACCACACACCCGTCTTATCTGATAGGTTGAAAACAAAATTACAGAAACAAATATTCCTGAGAGCTTTCTTTTGAACGGTATAGATTTTTGCGAAAATGTGGAAATTCCAGATAATTCAGAGGTTGACCACGCATTTGTTTTGGTTGACAACTATGTACTTTGGAACAGCTATGTACACTGACCTGCTTCATCATTGTTTGAGATAAGCCACTCATTTGATATTAGTGTGACATTGGCTTAGTGCTAGAAAGGATGAGAGCTTCTATCAACCTGTTTGAGCCAAAATATATCTGACACGAGCGGGTTCACAAAATGTAAGATGGCAAGACATCAAGTAGTTAAACTACTAGTAGGTTTTGTTTTCCTTGAGAGTAGATTATTTTCATACCTGTTGGCTTTGTTACACTTTTAGAATGTGTGGTTGAGTGAGCTGAAATTTGATGGGACAGGAAATGGGCTATCATGTGATTCACTGGGGCAAGTCATATGACTCATACCTGAGTCACAATTGGGGTCTGAGTGACTCATCACAATACGGGGCGGGAGAAATTGGATGAACAGAAACAGAGAACTGACAATGTTAAATGAAATTGGAAAAAGGGCGGAACAAAATGACAAACGGCTCCGACATTACGAAATTAATGGCAATCTGAAAGTTTGAATGTAGTGACTCAGTTTATACACAAGGTGGTAGTATTTCACCACTCTAAACACATTTTACAGTCATCTGCTATTCAGTCCAGTCCCTTTATTCAATTGAGTTGTAAAACATATTACAACTTTTTTCAGTCATAATTCTGCCTCATCAAATGTCTTTCTCTCACTTTAGTTGTCCCCAGAGGAGCTGGAGAGACGCAGAATAAGGAGAGAGCGGAACAAACAGGCAGCTGCCAAGTGTCGGAACCGTCGACGTGAGCTGACAGACACGCTGCAAATCGTAAGTTGAATTTTATTTCAGGAGGGCGATAAACATATATATTTTAAAGTTTGTAAATCATCAACTACCGGATTTCTCTACCAATTGAAAAATAATAGATTGACAATACAACCCTAATCTTTTCTCTTTAATGTTCCCTCTCTTAGGAGACAGACGAGTTGGAAGGTAGAAAGTCCTGTCTGGAGAAGGAGATTGCTGAACTACAGAAGGAGAAAGAAAAGCTAGAGTTGGTTCTAGAGGCCCATCGCCCCATTTGCAAGATCCACGACTCTGACTCGGATTCTGACCAGAGCTCAGAGCTTCCCTCATTGGGAGGAATCAAAATTGAGCCTGAGCTTTCTGACCTACCAGGGAGCTCAGCAAAGAGCCAATCAAGGATTGAGAAGCCCAAACCTAAAATTACTATCCCTGTCCGTACTGTGACCTCCTCTGCCTCTGCTGTCCCCATGGAATCTGAGTCCCTTCACACCCCAATTCTTATTTCTACTCCATCTCTTACTCCTTTCACAGCTAGTCTGGTCTTCAGTTATCCCTCTGGCTCTCTAGACTCCAGTTCCACTATTTCATCCCAGGCTCTAGCCACTCTGTCATCTTCCTCTCAACATGGTGTGGCCCAGCAGTCTCGAAACCCCCAGCCCTGTAGTATTGCCCATCGCCGTAGCAGCAGCAGTGGGGACCAATCCGATCACTCCCTAAACTCCCCTACCATCATCACACTGTGATTTAACAGGCTTCCTTGGTGGGAAAGACTGAGTTACAACACTGACGGTTATGAAGATGACGACAATGATGATGACGATTATGACAACAACATAGGTGACTTTAATAACGACAGTAATGATACGCTAAATGCAGCTGGTCCACTTCATTTCCTCTGTGCCTACACTTTCCAAATAGCCCCTACACACTAAATACACACAAAAGCTAACATACTGACACTCACAAAAAACATTATGGTGATGCGAATGACTCATATTTAAAGGATTGTATTGTTACACAATTTTTTTGTTTTCCCTGATGCATATAACTTCTGACAACCTATATTTGTTATGATCAAAACCCAAGATGTAGAATTGTGCAAATGTGCAAACAAAATGCATTAACTCAGTGCACTTTGGCAATAATGGTGATTATTTAAGCAATAAGGCCCGAGGGGGTGTGGTATATGGCCAATATACCACATGGCCAATATACCACGGCTAAGGACTGTGCATCGTGCATAATAACAGCCCTTAGCCGTGGTATATTGGCAATATATCACAAATACCTGAGGTGCCTTATTGCTATTATAAACTGGTTACCATTGTAATTAGAGCAGTCAAAATACATGTTTGTCATACCTGTGGTATACGGTCTGATATACCATGGTTTTCAGCCGATCAGCATTCAGGGCTCGAACTACCCAGTTTATAATGCTACATTTGTAATGTAGGAACCACATCAATCTACTGAAGCATTACGCTATTTGTAAGTCGCTCTGGATAAGAGCGTCTGCTAAATGACGTAAATGTAAATGTTCTGTATGAACACTTGCCTTTATTACCTGTAACAACATGGTAGTACATGGTAATAAACATGTTGGGTTTGTTTGAGGATAATTATATGTGCATGCCAGGTTTTATGTAAACTTTAATGTGTGCTAGCTATCTTTATATAAAAGATGCATACAGCTACTTCTCATATTGTATCTTTAGTACAATAGAATTTATTTAATTTATGAAAAACGGCATTATTTGGAGAAAATTTGAAAGACACTAAGGCAGGACCATGGGAGTAAATATAGAATATATAGACATGTATTTATTGTTGAGAGTGTAGTATATTTTTTATAATGTGTCTCTTTTGACTGATGTGTGGGTGGTTGGCAGTGCCTTCACTGTACAATAAAGATAATTTAAAGACAATGTTATGGATGTGTAACTGGTGATGTATGTTTATGATATTTGCATCAGTATGTTCAAGCAATTTCTAAGCTTTAAAATATCAGTATGAAAGGGTTAAAAAGAAGACTAAATGCATCCTTAGTGTTAAACCCATTAGTTAGTTGTGTTTCCATTTTGAATCTGTCCTGTTTCCTGCTTGATCTCGCTGCATAGCAACCTTACGTAAGGATGCTGGATGCTGGGGAGGAAAGGGAGGGGAAAGCTGGCCATTACCTCTCTGCTTCCTCTCTGGAAAGAATTGTATAACTGACTTCGATACAAACAGATAAGAATACCACAAATTAACGTTTCAGATGTGCTGAATAAGAAAGATACCGAGCAAGAAAATGAGGTCAGAATGGGACATCTGGGTTTTTGATTGAATGGGAGGTCATGTTTTGGATTTTTTCCCTGGCAGAGACCAAAACGTAGTAACGTTGGACTACAGTTAGAGGGATTCAGGAAAAGTAGAGGAGTAGATCCTAATAAAGTCTGGTAAATGGAGATCTATTGACCATGACCCTGATTCCTGAACACAGAGTTCTGTTGTTACTGTACTTCTCGCAAATGAAGTGAGTCACTCACTCACAGGAGGCCCAGAGAGCATATTATAGCAATGATAATAAAAAGGGGGTTTAGGAGAGAGAGAGAGAGAGAGAGAGAGCCTATGTGTGCTACTCTCTGTCAAAGGAGCTCTCTGTGTATCACTAAGTGGGTTAAAGCATTACCGTCCACTGCGCAAACAGAGGTCAAAAAATAGAACTGATAAATATCCACAATGCCAGGCTGTATGACATGGACAGGAATATCAATCATCTGCAGTCTGGGACAAATAGGTCATAACAAACAGGTTGAGAGATCAATCAATCACTCATGTTGCACCATGTAAAATGAATGTCTTTCTGCAAAGTCACACACACAAAGAAAGGTCACAACATGATTGAGTGTCTCAGCCAGTGTATTTAAAGCTCTTCAATGCACTACGAGCAGCCCACCAATCACAGCCAACAACAAAGCAAATCTTATCCAATCCATGAGAATGTTCTATATGCTTAAAACAGAAATATGTATTGGTTAATGAAGTAATACTGATATGTCAAGTTAATGAAGACAATGAGAGAGTATATCTACAGAATTACCACAAAACATTACATTGGGATCCTGACTATTGGCAATTTACACAGAAAATGTGAAGCAGTTGTAATAATTATAATAATCTTAACAATAATAATGTAATAAAGAACAAAATAAAAGTGTCTTGTCTAGTTCCCAGCATCTATAAATCCATCATCATGTCAAATCCAGTCTTGAGCTTACAGTTTGACACAAAAGTGGCTGGTTGAGAACAGCCTGGGCAGTTCAGTTGTGAGTGAGGTCTAAGTAACGCTATCATAGGTGCAGGTGCCATCACAAAGTTTTGTGTATTGTACAGCCTAAATTACTGTGGCACACTAGCTATGTCTCTTGTGCAATTTCAGTGTAAAACTCATGGGCAGCCAAGACAGTGTTCATAATAGACAATTTCATTGTTAAGTTTGTGATTTCATACACACAGCACTCCAATCCTGACCTGAGGGACTGAATGCATAATCTACATTATTTAAATTGTATTTAAAGGTCTGTCACAAAAATCATCACTCATCCTTCAAATGTTTCAGTGCTTTTGGATGTCATGTACAGTAGACTAGTAGGGCTGGATCGAGATATGAATCTACAAGGTCCCATATGATAGCTTTGTCCAGTGCAATACAGTACAAAGTAGTCCACTCCCAGTACAATCCAGTGCATGAGATAACATCCTAACCTGACCTCCTTCCAACAACACCTGCTACTGTTAATCATATACAGTCTCAATTACTGAAAAGAGGAAAACCTCCCAAAAGATTGAAAAAAAAAATTCATAAAATTGCAAAATGATCATTCCATAAAGCGTGACCTTTAGTCTCTAATGTTTCTGTGGGCCTGTCATCCCTCTTTCCAGGAAAAAGTATTTTTCTTTTCTCTTGGGGTGTTCTTTTTCAACTTTTCTTTAGGACAGCAGCACGTGCAGAAGGCACATAATTGGCTGCTATTCTGGAGACGCTGCTGTATTGTGTGTTATAGGCTATCTTCTAAAAAGTATCCCAACCAAGCTTGTGTTCTACCAATGAATGCTGTAAACAATTAAACATATTTCCTCAACCAATATTTCTCTGTATAGTGCTCTTTCACTACTCAGTGAAAGTATCCGGCTCTGTCCCATCTTCAGTCATCAGGTGAGCACACCAGGTGGAGCTGGTCCGGACTACCGACGCTCCCAGTGCTTGAACTTCCATCTCCCAGATCTCGGGACACCATGCACGGCAGGTTGAGCTCAGTGGAACCACCGGGACTGGAGTCACTCCTGCTGACACATTCCTCCTCCAGGACCAGACAGAGTTCTTTGAGGTCCAGATTCTCCTTCACCAATCCATCCTGCATGCGCTCTAGGTCAGCCAGTTTTTTCAAGTAGCCGCCCAGATCCTCACGCATCACTTTGGCTGCATGGTGACCGAACAGCTGCCATTCCCGGGCCAGCTTCTTCACCTTTAGTCGGTCATCATCAAGAAAACAGCATAAGTCGCGCAATTCTGTGTTTTCTTCCTGGAGACGCTGGTTGACGGTTTTCAGCTCCCTGATCTCAAGCAGGTGGCCCTGTAATTGTTTGTTAACTTCTTTTATCAGCCGTCCACGCTGGATAAGAGCGGAGATCTTCTCTGACTCCTCTTTACGCAGTCGACTCACCAGCTCTTCTTTAGAGCAGAAGAGTAAATCCTCGTCAGACATCTTTGACAAGTCTCTGTTGTAGAGCTCACTGTCACTCCCCATATTGTTTTGACCAGTGGCGGCTGGTGAAAAATATTCTCGGTGGGGCTGTGCCATACTTTTTTTTCCTGTAACCATCGCGATATATTTTAACACAAACTGCAGGACAGCAGTGCTCAGTGAAACATTCAGTAATTATTTAATGCCAATATTAAAAAAGTTGAGGCATTCTTACACAAAAACATATTACACAAACCCAAGCCTTTCATTTGCATTTAAAGTGAACTTTTCACCATTGGTAGTAAACAGGCAACGCAACAGGCATGCTGTCAGAACAGAGTGGAAAGTGGACAATAACATGAAATTATTATAAAGTTTATAGGAAATCTTACACTGTATGAAAGGATGTATAATATAGAAATGGATATCAAGTGGATGAACTCAAACCTTTGACTGGAAGAATAGCATACAGTATTTTATGATCATACTAAATGTGACTAATTGTTAATGTGCTCCAGAACTGCAACAATTAATTGATACAAAACAACATATATACAGTAATATTAGCAAAGACACTATTAAGACTTTCTAGAGTACCATATATAACTGGATTTTTTATGCTAAGGTCAACTATATACAAAGAAACATGCGGCCAGAGCTGCTCTGTGTGTGTGTGTCTGTCATCTTATTTGTACAGGAATTTTGCCCGTCTGTCCTTCTGAGTGGCAAACCTCTCAATGACCCTTTGATTAAAGTCAGGAATGTCCCTGACAAGTTTCTTCTCCATGGAGAGCATGGCCAGAGCGTTCAGGCGATCCTGTGTCATGCTGTTTCTCAGGAAGGTCTTGATCCTTTTCAGTGTAGAGAAGCACCTTTCTGACTCAGCAGTTGTCATGGGTGTGGTGATGAGGATCTTGAGGAGGCTGGCAGTCTCTGTGAAAGTGCTCTGAAGGTTGTTCTCCATGAAGAACTGGTACAGGGGCACTGCACCACTACAAGCCTTGAACTCACTGTTCTCATAGATGAGGGACAGTTTGGTTTTGAGCTTGGCCTTGTTCAACATGGGGGTACGCCTCCACGGTTGTTTCAAGCGCTGTATCGGGGAACTTCACACTGTGTTGTGGGAACAACTCTCCGTGCAATAGTGTTGCGCTGATGAGGTGCTGGGTGAAGGAGAACCTCTCTTTGGCATGACTCAGGATGGTATCACATACCTGTAAAAGATACATCATCAGCTTTAATTTGCAATTAAGCTATTTTGATGCAAGTGATCCTGACTGACACATGCCTATGTCCAACTCAAGTATATGATTACCAAGGTGCTGATTGTTCAGGGTTTTGGCTACATACTACCAGGCCTGAAAAAAGTTCTAGGTGGGAAACACTGACAATTACATCACAACTTACCTCTATAGCCAACCTCTGTTGTTCTCCTGGTCCCAGCATCCTCCGTCGCTTGATGGGCTGTTGCTGCTCGTCAGATGCGCTGTCCCCACACAAAGAGGGAATTGAGGCCCTGGGTCCAAAAAAATAAAGTTTAATTTGATAACTTGCAATCAGACTTCTTAACTCACTGTAATTCCCCCTCAACACACAACCAGTGACTTTATATATATATATAGACAGACAGACAGACAGACAGACAGACAGACAGTGTGTATATACACACAAACTATGTCTAGTAACTGCTTTTAACCTGTGATGTACATAATTAACTGATGTTATTACGTTTTAAAGCCTTTTTCTATTACATTTGTGAGAGGGATGCAACATAATTTTGTTCTGCTGTTCACTTAGCAATAAAGTTAATATTCAATAACAACTAGGCCTCTTCTAGAAATTGACCTGGTGGACACCTGAATAATTATTACAAACTGTGTAGTACTTTCCTGCATTATTATCAACGTCTGATTGTGTCTTCTCTTTCCTTTTAAAATACTAAAACAAATATAATTGTGACGGCTCTATGATAATCACTCACACAAGCACCAACTGGCAGTGGGTGGAAACGTCAGTCGTCTCGTCAGCTTGAATGGCGATAAAATCAGCACTCTTTACTTCCTCCAGGATGTAATCCTTAAGCATTGACAGCATACAGTCCAACAGCTCGTTCTGTATCGTCTTTGACGTGCCCTTAAAAACGGTAGCTGTCTTCAGGTGCTCCTCCAGCACACTGTCGAGGGAGGCAACAAAATCCACTAAGCCCCGGAAAATGCCGGGGTTGTCTGAGGAGTCAGTCTCCTCGTGCCCACGCAAGGCCAACTCAAAAGCCCCACAGAACTTCACACAATCGATAATTTTGGATAGAATGTGCCTGTTTTTATCCACCTCCTCATTGTGTTTCCTCACCGCAATCCTGTGGCCGTCATCCAGCTGCGTAGCAATGTTCACCCTTCCTAATACAGCTAGCTTTACAGAGTTGTCCATGTGTGCCCTGGTGTTCTCATGTTTCTTTACCTTCTCTGACAGGTGCTTCATATCCCTCACTCGGTACCTGTCCATGCTGAATCTGACCCCGTCGTTTTAAAAAGCAAGCACGGAAAGCGAAATAAAGCATTAGCATCAGTGCACCCAGCTAGCCAAGCCTTCCTGGTGTACCAGCTACGGGAGAAGCCGCGCATATACTGCTTCCCTTTCTCGCTAGCCTGCTGTCTGATTGAGAGGTCAGGTTGATCTGGGCCCAGCTCTTTCACCCGAACTTTCTCTGACAAAGTTCTCCTCTCAAACGGATCTTGGAGGAGAGATTTCACCGAGTTAGGGTTGGGTCTTGGAGGAGTAACGTTTGCGTTCGCCATTGTTGTCTAGTAAAAATGGCGTCACTGGACCCCGGTCCTTATTTTATCAGGGGGCGAGCTTGGGGCGGTAAAATAATCGCCCTCCTTGGATTCGATTTAAGATCGCTTATTGACTACATTTTATGTCATACATTCATATCTTAAATTAGCAATTGGCTTAACTGCTACGTAGACCCGCCTCCTCGGGGCACTTTCTGTATCGCCCAGAGCTGACGAGGCGTTTGACAGGCAGAGGAAAGGTTGCGAATATGATTTTCTATCATATCTTACACATATTACTGTGTGCATTCCATATTTCAAACACACAAATATTGACATACTGATGTTTTTATTATTATTATTATTATTTTTTTTATTTTTTTTATTTTTTAAAATAATTTTATTTAAGGGGGCGGCGCCCTAGCGCCCCCTATCGGCCAGCCGCCACTGGTTTTGACTGATCTGTAATTCAATAACCTGAGAAATAGCCTTTCCTGATTACAGGCAGTTGAGGGTACAAATAACTTCAGCAAATTAACTTTAGCCTACAATTCCTGGGATGCTCTGTAATGTGGCATGGAGGCTACTGTAAGCTTTTTAGCCCTGAATTGTATGACTATCAACTGTCTCTATCCAACCATTGAGCAAAATATAGGCCAACAGTAATTCTTGGTTTTACCTATGGATAATGGGGAACAGTGCATGCTTCATTCACATCGACGTTTTTCTATGAGCTATAAAATTCCCTGAACAAGGTCGCTCTTGATATAACAAAACATAGCAAATAATTTCAATATTTGAAAAATAAAATGTCAATCCATCACTCTCATATCTCAGATGATAATCTGTGATTAGAGGCTTTATGAAAAGAGTTTGCATTAATGTCCAGTTTTCCCTTTGCTTTTTCTTGGTTACCGTCAGCAGGGTGAGGGGTTTTCGTGATTTTGCAATCCGTTATTTCGTTTTTATTGTGTAGCTGGCTCGTCATCCTATATCGGAAAACCTTGGATAAAGCTACGATAATGTTATTTTACTGATCTTCATGTCTTGTCAGAAATGACGTGCTGAAGAGCATCTGCTTTCGTTCTGTCCGAGTAAATGTTGTATTCCCTGTTTGGAGGATTTGTTCATGGCATAACATTCCTTTTGATTATGAGCCCAAGAGAGGCAGTCATTTTAAATTCACCGAAGAAAACAAACAAGGCTCTGAAGTCACCAAAAAAATATGCATCCAGATTCCTGCTCATCCTATTGCATTGGTGTGTGGAGGATAACAATGTCGGCCTTCTTCCACTGTCATTATAAAGCGGATGTCTCCTCTCAGACTCGGTTTTTCTCTCCACTCAGTGAATTTCAGAAAATGACGCCCATTTAAAAATAATGGGATTTTCTTGTATTCTCTCCCTTCACATAAAACGTTATATAAATTAGTAGTAATCATCCATGTAGTCTTTTAAAAACGAAATGAATAAACACAATACAAACGTTGGACGAAATCGATACAGACCACGTTTGTGGAAGAGATGCTCGGTTTAACAGTGAAGGTCAAAATATTCACTGATGTTAAAAAAACACAGTTTCTTGATATTATCCTACAAAATGATTAAAAAAGCGATTACATTCATGAGCATTCAGATGTATGGTTGTCTGATGGTGGTTGTGAAGGAGGCAGCGGTAGGAATGCCCCTCTTCTGAAGCCCTCCCCCTATCCCTTTCCGTTTGGTCTTCCTTTACGGTAAAATAATAGCTTATACTACGTATTGTATCCTGTCGAAAGAAATGACATCACACAAAATTTGAATGCATCACATTTGTGTTAAAATCTATGGATAGCCATGAACTACAATAATGTTTTCGGAATATATAGCATTCATATCAAATATAATTTTATATTTGTATTCCATATAAATAAAAATACACAATTTATTAAAGACATCCCGACATGACCCCACTCTCCACCTCCTCCAACCTTAGGCCAATACGCATACGCACATGCACACACACACACACAGCATAATTTGACACACAAGCATCAGCATTACACTTTGACACAGAACAATAAGTGTATCACAGTTACAGTGTAGTGTACACAATTTCAAATACACAGACGGAAAGTGTGACAAAAGGCTTTTCTGTGGTTTAAGCATGAGGTATTCAGCCACATCCTTCCGCTCTCCACTCCAGTTCTATTGTTTCAGTGAGGCCATAACAACATATGGCATTATACCGGGACTGGGGGAGCAGAGGATGGAATCAGGGTGAGGTTAGTTAACAGAAGGGCTGGAACTGGGAGAGGGAGAGGGTTGGTTGGTTTGCAGTGAGGTGTAAAACAAAAAGACAGTTGACTGTGTACTTTTTCTCTTTTGTAATTTTGAAGGGCACAGACAGATACAGCAAAAGTAGGACGGGAGGGGTGAGGAGAGGGATTTGGTGGGATTTATTTGGTGGGATTAATACATCTCTGCAGGGAAAGCATGCGCAAAACAACACACACACACACACACACACACACACACACACACCATAATTCCTCATAGTAGTTCTCTACTTTTTACCATTTTATTCGTGTTTATTATGGTAAAATAACAGTTCTGATATTCTGTTTTACATAATGTGATTGCATATGTTTTGTATATCAAAATATAATTTTACAATATAAACTTGTGCAACATGTCCTCATATAGGCTACATCATATTTTTCATAGATTGTAGTATTCGAAATGTGTTGTTGTTGAAGATAAGTAGTTCAAAGTGTGCTGCTGAAAAGGGTTAAATATGGCCGCTATACCAGAGACGAAAGAGGAAGCGAGACACCCCACTCACTGTTTTTTTCTGGTTCAATGAAAGCCAATGAACTAAGTAGAACAGACCCAGCTGCTATAGAGAGAAATAGTAATGGCGTCTTTTTGTAGACACTAACTCTGCCATGGTTCGTTGGACAAAGTCTATGGGGAAATTATTGACGTTTTTGTAGGGTTTTTGGATAAACGCCGAAAACAAAGTATGTGGTAAACACAGGTTTAGGACATCTTATACGTTTTGTTCTATGAGTTAATCTTCATCAGCTTAAGTCTTTTTTTGTGAATTTTGAAGCATTTATGTAATAAAAAAACGCACATAAAGGCTTCATAATGCATACAGGTCATGTTAACTGACTGATACTATCTCATAGAACAAAACAAAAAGCCTGTTTTAACCTCAGACCTTATCCCAAAACCCTATTATTTCCCCATAGGAATGGCTGAAGGAACCAGAGGAAACTAATTTCCGGTTTTTATGACTACAAACTGGCACTTGTCATCTCCCGTCTGGATTACTGCAACTCGCTGTTGGCTGGGCTCCCTGCCTGTGCCATTAAACCCCTACAACTCATCCAGAACGCCGCAGCACGTCTGGTGTTCAACCTTCCCAAATTCTTTCACGTCACCCCGCTCCTCCGCACACTCCACTGGCTTCCAGTTGAAGCTCGCATCTGCTACAAGACCATGGTGCTTGCCTACGGAGCTGTGAGGAGAACGGCACCTCAGTACCTTCAGGCTCTGATCAGTCCCTACACCCAAACGCGGCCATTGCGTTCATCCACCTCCGGCCTGCTGGCCCCCCTACCTCTGCGGAAGCACAGTTCCCGCTCAGCCCAGTCAAAACTGTTCGCTGCTCTGGCACCCCAATGGTGGAACAAGCTCCCTCACGACGCCAGGACAGCGGAAACACTTGAAACCCCACCTCTTTAAGGAATACCTGAGATAGGATAAAGTAATCCTTCTACCCCCCCTTACCCCACCCCCCCAAAAAATAAAAAATAATTGTAAAGTGGTTGTCCCACTGGCTATCATAAGGTGAATGCACCAATTTGTAAGTCGTACTGGATAAGAGCGTCTGCTAAATGACGTAAATGTAAACTAGGGAGCTCATTGATGTCTATGGTAGACTCACCCTGTTAAATTGACCGGAACTGATCTTTATTTTTTTCATGGTAAATGGCCAACCATCTTTGGCTATACTCATAGAGATAGATAGAGGACTCATCTTTGTATATGTGCTATTATAGCATATGTGACAGCATGGGCAGCGCCATTGAGGCAATCTCCATTTTGAAGTAGTACATTTTCTTCTTCACGATTGGCTGATCCCTCCTGATGACCCAGCCAATGAAGTTGGAAGACCTGCCCAGCTGACTACATTCAAGTGGTGGAAGCCATCAATGGCGCTGCCTATGCGAATGAGGCCTTTTGGCCACTAGAGGCTTCTAACATTCTCTATGGGCTATACCAGAGATACTTCTCTGGCTAAATAAAGACACTTCCTGTAACCGTACAATAAAGCTTTGTTCACAGGTTTTTTCTGCCGTATATTTTTCGAAAAAAGGCTTCGCTACAACATTAGCAACGGATGACAATGTTTCCAGAAGTAAATATATAGTTTATAGGAGCATATTATCCGTTATGTTTTGAGATAATAATGGAATTATCTAGCTAGCCACCTTAGCATACCAATTCTAGACAACCGGGATTATTACTCATCCTAGTTAAAAGGCTTAGCTATATTATAACAGTATATAATATTGGAACCTTAATTTAAAAGGGTAAGTATCTTCTTGTTTATTGAGATAATGTATACAGTTAATAGCTAACGTTAGTAAAACATTGATTTGGTAGTACAGTGAACCAGAATCTGGGTTTGCCATGAAACCTGACGTTGAATTGCATTGAATTCTACGTCGGGGAGAAACTATAATTTGAATCAGGAAAGTTTACTCTCACAACCTCTACAAACCAGAATGTTGAATAAAATGATATTTTAAAGTACTTTACCAGTTGTCCATACGGTTGGACCTTTTAGCGGTAGGAATGTTAGACAATATATTCACAAGAAAGTATAATTACTTCAACTTTTCAAAGCGCTGGTAACTTAGTGCATTCATATTTCTATCACCTGAAGGATGTGCAGAACCATGTAAACACGTGCACGAGCTCAGCAAGTATGCACGAGTCTCCTGCATGTGAAGGCACTACCAGCGCTTTGAAAAGTTGATGTAGTTATACTTTCCTGTGGCTATACACTCAGTGGGCAGTTTATTGGGGACACCACCCAGTTCACGAAAGTAGTTAGCGCCTACAGACATTGAGTCACGTGGCTGTGGCTTGCTATATAAAGCAGGCAGAAAGGCATCAAGGCATTCAGTTACTGTTCGATTGAACGTTAGAATGGGCAAAACGAGTGACCTAAGCGACTTTGAGCTTGGTCTGATCGTCGGTGCCAGGAGCGGCAGTTCCGCTATCTAAGAAACGTCTGTCCTCCTGGGCTTTTCACGCATGACGGTGTCTATGGTTTACTGAGAATGGTGCAACAAAACCAAAAACATCCAGTCAGCGGCAGTCCTGTGGGCGAAAACCGGTTGTTGATGAGAGGTCGAAGGAGAATGGCAAGAATCGTGCAAGCTAACAGGCGTGCCACAAACAGGCAAATAACAGCACAGTACAACAGTGGTGTGCAGAACGTTATCTCGGACCGCACAACTCATTGGTCCTTGTTACGGATGGGCTATTGCAGCAGACGACTACAACGGGCTCCACTCCGATGAGCTAAAAACCAGAAGAAGCTGCAATAGTGGGCACGCGATCACCAACACTTGACAATTGAAGAGTGGAAAAACATTGCCTGGTCCGATGAATCCTGGTTCCTGTTGCGTCATGCTGGTGGCAGAGTCAGGATTTGACGTAAGCAGCATGAGTCCATGGCCCCATCCTGCCTGGTGTCAACGGTACAGGCTGGTGGCATAATGGTGTGGGGAATGTTTTCCTGGCGTTAGGTCCCTTGATACCAATTGAGCAACGTTTGAACGCCACATGTAGAATCCATGCCCCAAAGAATTCAGGCTGTTCTGGAGGCAAAGGGGGGCCCAACCTGGTACGGAAAAACGCCAAAGTACGTTAAAATATAATTTTATTCAACATTCTGGCTTGTAGAGGTGGTGAGAGGAAACTTTCCTGATTCAAACGCTAATTTCTACCCGACGTAGAATTCAGTGCAAATCAATGTCAGGTTTCCAGGCAAAATCTAGGCTTACAAAGGAGTCGTTGAATATGGCAAATCTCCTTTAAACTCAGGAAGCACCCATTCAACTTGCCATTCACCAGCTTTTCAAGCTTAATAATGTCAAAATACATTCAGTACTTACCAAATAATGTCGTTTCGCTGAGCAACTGTCGTCATTACTGCCGTTCTGGACGGTATGTACTCCCAAAAAGGTCTAAATAAAAAGTTACATGCAACCGAAAAAATGCCTTGTCTAGAAATAATCTAAGTATTGTTTTTGAGAGAGTGCAATTGCATCAAATCCACCTATTCTGCACCTCCTGCAATATTAATGGAATTAAAATACACTAAATAAAATCCTATCTAGAAATATACAATCACTGTAAAATCAAACCCTATATTATCTACTTACATTAAATATTATTGCATCTGTGTAGCGTGGGTGAAACGACAGATTAATATGCCGTTCATACACTGTTGTAGGTGATCAAATCAATGACCTTTCCTGCTGCTGGATCAGCCGAGGGGTGCGCACATTCTCAAAACCTATACTTAGATTCTTTCCAGACAAGGCATTTTATCGATTGCATGTCACTTTTTATTTAGATATTTTTTGGAAGTATATACCGACCGGAATGGCAGTAATGACGATAGTTGCTCAGGGAAACATTCTTTGGTAAGTACCGACCATATTTTGACACTATTAAACTTGAAAAACTGGTGAATGGCAAGTTGAATGGATGCTTCTTGGGCTTAAAGGTGAATCTCCATATTCAACTTCTCCTGTAAACCCAGATTTTGGTTCAGTAGTACTGGAGCTTTGTACAGTACATTCGGAAAGTATTCAGACCCCTTGACTTTTTCCACATTTCGTTACGTTACAGCCTTATTCTAAAATTGATTGAATTACATTTTTTCTTCATCAATCTACACACAATACCCCATAATGATAAAGCGAAAACAGGTTTTTATAAATGTTAGCAAATTTATTAAAAATAAAAAACATAAATACCTTATTTACATAAGTATTCAGACCCTTTGCTATGACACTCGAAATTGAGCTCAGGTGCATCCTGTTTCCATTGGTTATCCTCGATGTTTCTACGACTTGATTGGAGTCCACCTGTGGTAAATTTAAATTGATTGGACATGATTTGAAAAGGCACACCTGTCTATATAAGGTCCCACAGTTGACAGTGCATGTCAGAGCAAAAATCAAGCCATGAGGTCGAAGGAATTGTCCGTAGGCACAGATCTGGGGAAGGGTACCAAAACATTTCTGTAGCGTTGAAGGTCCCCAAGAACACAGTGGCCTCCATCATTCTTAAATGGAAGAAGTTTGGAACCACCAAGACTCTTCCTAGAGCTGGCCGCCCAGCCAAACTGGGCAATCGGGGGAGAAGGGCCTTGGTCAGGGAGGTGATCAAGAACCCGATGGTCACTGACAGAGCTCCAGAGTTCCTCTGTGGAGATGGGAGACCCTTACAGAAGGACAACCATCTCTGCAGCACTCCACCAATCAGGCCTTTATGGTAGAGTGGCCAGATGGAATCCACTCCTCAGTAAAAGGCACATGACAGCCCGCTTTGAGTTTGCCAAAATGCACCTAAAGGACTCTGACAATGAGAAAGAAGATTCTCTGGTCTGATGAAACCAAGATTGAACTCTTTGGCCTGAATGCCAAGCGTCACTCTTGGAGGAAACCTGGCACCATCCCTACGGTGAAGCATGGCGGCGGCAGCATCATGCTGTGGGGATGTTTTTCAGCGGCAGGGACTGGGAGACTAGTCCGGATTGAGGCAAAGATGAACAGAGAAAAGTACAGAGATCCTTGATGAAAATCTGCTCCAGACTGCTCAGGACCTCAGACTGGGGCGACGGTTCACCTTCCAACAGGACAACAAGCCTAAACACACAGCCAAGACCATGCAGGAGTGGCTTCGGGACAAGTCTCTGAATGTCCTTGAGTGGCTCAGCCAGAGCCCGGACCTGAACCCGCTCGAACATCTCTGGAGATACCTAAAAAATAGCTGTGCAGCGACGCTCCCCATCCAACCTGACAGAGCTTGAGAGGATCTGCAGAGAAGAATGGGATAAACTCCCCAAATACAAGTGTGCCAAGCTTGTAGCGTCATACCCAAGAAGACTCAAGGCTGTAATCGCTGCCAAAGGTGCTTCAACAAAGTACTGAGTAAAGGATCTGAATACTTATGTAAATGTGATATTTCAGTTTATTTTTAATACATTTGCAAACATTTCCGGACCTGTTTTTCCTTTGTCATTATTGGTAATTGTGTGTAGATTGATGAGGGGGGGAAAAAATTATTTAATCCGTTTTACAATAAGGCTGTAACGTAAAGTGGTAAAAGTCAAGGGGTCTGAATACTTTCCGAATGCACTGTAAGAGGTGAATGATATTCCACAGGTATTGTGAAATGAAAACGTTGACGCTTATTAAAACCATATTTGTCTTGTTTCCTCATAGATGTCAGTGGAACTCGATGTCTTTGTGGGTAACACCACCATTATGGATGAGGAAGTCTATCAGTTCTGGCTGGATGGCTATACAGGTATTGGCCACAACATTCACCAACTCACACACACATACTAGACACATTCATCCATAAAAAAATACTTCATCAATATCTCTAACATAAACCTTGAATCCTGTTTCCTTTCTGCCCCATCCTCAGTGAACGATGCGGTGAAGGTTCGTATGGAGGGAGGGGTATTGGAGGAGTGTGAGGCCAGTGCTGAGGTTCTGCGCAGTGACACAATGGACCAGTACAGAACCTTCCAGATGTGTGAGCGCCTCCTGCACAGCCCCGCCAAACTGGCCAATCAGCTGCTGTTCCAGATCCCACCCCATCGCCAGGCCATGCTCATAGAGAGGTGCTCTACCATCTCCTGATACACTTTTTTTATGTCTTATCTTCCTCTGCCTTAAATGTCACCTAATCTGTCTCTCTCTCCTCTCTCTCGCCTCTCTTTCTGTAAAGGTACTATATGTTCGATGGCGTGTTTGTACGAGAGGTCCTTGGGAAGAAACTCTCGAAGGGGACCAAGAAGGACCTGGATGATGTCAGTGCAAAGACTGGTGTCACACTGAAGAGCTGCAGGAGGCAGGTAGCAGAAACCTCAGAAGGCCATCCCCATTAACAATGACTATCTCTGACCTGTAACATAGGATGAACTTTAATGTCCCAAGGGGAAAATGGTCTTGGACACACAGTACTGCTGTATACAAAATAGACACTGTACATCATACACTTCTCGTATAGCCACATACATAATATTTAGCATATTCCCTTATTCTGTCAGTGGTGTACTAATACAGCTCAGCTCAACGTTTGTGAGACCGTCCTGCCTGTACAGATTCTATGAGCTACAGAGCTCTAGACACTGCAATTCTAAGACCAAATATAACTGTTTTTCACATGCACACTAAAGCTTTTCTCAATGATCCCCTTCTCTCCTAGTTTGATAACTTCAAGCGTGTATTCAAAGTTGTGGAGGAACTGAAGGGACCCCTGGTGGAGAACATTCGTAAGCACTTCCTTCTCTCTGACAAGCTGGGCAGGTAATAGTAGAATTTACTATTCAATTTGATATAATCTTGCCATTTATTTTGTACACTTTGACCTCTTTATGAAACTCCCCTGCATCTCCTCTTCTCAGGGATTACGCTGCCATTGTTTTCTTTGCCAACAATCGCTTTGAGACGGGGAAGAAGAAGCTGCATTATCTTACTTTCCAGGACTTTGCCTTCTGTGCAGGGGAGCTCATCAGCAACTGGACCGTGGGAGCATTGGGTGAGTTGTGCACTGCAATCATTCCCGCTTCTTATAAGGCCTGCATTAATTGGAGTTCTGATGTTTTTTTAACTATCACAGCACCGTAATCTATTACGCAATATCAGATGTCTGAAGTAGTTTCTCTTCTCAGATAACATGGTGGAAGACATGGACGTGGATCTTGAGAAGGAGTTCTTACAAGATCTAAAAGAACTGAAGATTTTAATCACTGACAAGGATCTGCTGGACCAGCACAAGAGGTATGAGTGTGGTTCATTATTTATTAATTGCCTGATATGTATGTTATTGTTTCCTGTCAATAATTCACATATTTTTTTCTCGCCATATTGTTTGTGTATATTGTATGTGTTCTAATACTATGAATGACAATATTTGGTATTATCCCTGATGCCCTAGCTCCTGTTTCTGTCATTCCCTCTGCTCCACTCAGTTTGGTGTGCACGGCTCTCCGGGGGAAGACCAAAGCATTTAATGAGATGGAAGCCAACTTCAAGGTGCGTGACAACACATGCTTGTGTTACCCAACATGACTGCTAACGCTTCAACAGACCACCCAGTTTCATAGGAGGTGATGTCCAGTCCCGCCTTCTACAAAATTCTGTAGATCAGTCCATAGAAAGTGTGCTAACCACCCAGGTTATATGGGGTCAAATGTACACATACATTCTCTAATTCAAACAGTTCACTTGAGTTTAATTATTTCTAAACTGCAGAATCAAAAACCTTTTAATTATTTGAAGCAAACCCTTCTCTCTCTTTGTCCATAGAATCTCTCAAGAGGCCTTGTCAACATTGCTGCAAAATTAACCAACACAAAAGACGTCAGAGATTTCTTTATTGATCTGGTGGAAAAGGTACATCTATACATCATTAGTAGTATATATTAGTGACTGTTTTTAGTCAGGATATTCAACTCTGGCTCTGGCTTATGAGGCCAATAAGGTTTACAGACTTTTGTGCTACCCATGAAACTATGTGATATTCTCTCTCGCTCTCTCTCTCTCTCTCTGCCAGTTTATTGAGCCGTGTCGGTCAGACAAATGGACAGCAGGAGACATGAGGCTCTACCTCACTCACTACACTAACTCTGCTCACATACTAGACACATTCAAGTGAGTAACATATTACTGTTATACATACACTATATATACAAAAGTATGTGAACATCCCTTCAAATTAGTGGATTCGGCTTTTTCAGCCACACCCGTTGCTGACAGGTGTATAAAATCGAGCACACAGCAATGCAATCTCCATAGACAAACATTGGCAGTAGAATGGCCCTACTGAAGAGCTCAATGACTTTCAACGTGGCACCTTCATAGGATGCCACCTTTCCAACAAGTCAGTTTGTCAAATTTCTGCCCTGCTAGAGCTGCCCCGGTCAACTGTAAGTGCTGTTATTGTGAAGCGGAAACGTCTAGGAGCAACAACGGCTCAGCCGCGAAGTGGTAAGCCACACAAGCTCACAGAACGGACTGCCGAGTGCTGAAGCGCGTAGTTCCAAACTGCCTCTGGAAGCAACGTCAGCACAATAACTGTTAGTCGGGAGGTTAATGAAATGGGTTGCCATGGCCGAGCAGCTGCACACAAGCCTAAGATCACCATGCGCAATGCCAAGCGTTGGCTGGAGTGGTGTAAGGTTTGGTGGTGGAGGAATAATGGTCTGGGGTGTTTTTCATGGTTCGGGCTAGGCCCCTTAGTTCCAGTGAGGGGAAATCTTAACGCTACAGCATACAATGACATTGTAGATGATTCTGTGCTTCCAACTTTGTGGCAACAGTTTGGGGAAGGCCCTTTCCTGTTTCAGCATGACAATGCCCCCCTGCACAAAGCGAGAGCCATACAGAAATGGTTTGTCGAGATCGGTGTGGAAGAACTTGACTGGCCTGCACAGAACTCTGACCTCAACCTCATCGAACAACTTTGGGATGAATTGGAACGTTGACTGCGAGCCAGGCCTAATCGCCCAACATCAGTACCCGACCTCACTAATGCTCTTGTGGCTAAATGGAAGCAAGTCCCCGCAGCAATATTCCAACATCTGGGAAGGCTTTCCACTAGAAGAGTGGAGGCTGTAATGGCAGAAAAGGGGGGACCAACTCCATATTAATGCCCATGATTTTGGAATGAGATGTTCGACGAGTAGGTGTCCACATACTTTTGGTCATGTAGTGTATTGTGCTGCCTGGCATTCATTAAGGCCCTGAAGTTTTTTGCTGTGTGCTTGCATAATATATGGTATTTCATATTCATATCCCAGTTGTCACCAGTGGGTGTCACTGCATCTCGCACCATGTGACTTAAACTATAGTTACCTTGTTTCTCGCACAGCCACTCTGGAATGTAGTTAACGGTTTACACAACCCTGCACCACGACACTCAACAAATACATATTTATCGGACAACCATATTAAAACAGGCCTCTCATTAAACTGAATGAACAGAGATCGCTCCATATTATGAACCTTGGCCAGCTCTCATAATGAGAATTTGTCTTGAGCTTTACACACTCACATTTCTCTCTCTCTCTCTCTTTCTCGCTCTCAGACACCAGGTAGCGTGGGACAGGTATATGGGAGTGATCAAAAGCTGCCTCCTCCAAATGTACCATGACTGAGACGTTGCCTCGCTCAACCATCTACTCTCAACTTCCTCTTTATATCTGAGTCACGTCGTCTTTTTTCTTCTTCTCTGCAATCGTCATATAAATCCTCCGCTCCATCTGTCAGATGTTTTCCTCCTCCAACGCCAGTGCCCACATTTCTCCTTTCTTCATGTCTTTGTTTTATTTATCTTCCAGCTCTCCCTTTTCCGTCCTCTCTTTCTCTCACTCCTGTCTGTTCTGACACCCTACTCTGCAATGTCATCATGCATATCGTATCATTTGTATTGTGTACTGAACAGAAATATAAACGCAACATCTAAAGTGTTGGTCCCATTTTTCATGAGCTGACATAGAAGATCCCAGAAATGTTCCATACGCACAAAAAGCTTATTTCGCTCAAATTTTGTGCACACATTTGTGTACATCCCTGTTAGTGATCATTTCTCCTTTGCCAAGATAATCCATCCACCTGACAGGTGTCATATCAAGAAGCTTATTAAACAGCATGATCGTTACACAGGTGCACCTTGTGCTGGGGACATTAAAAGGCCACTCTAAAATGTGCAGTTTTGTCGCAATGCCACAGTTACGTTTTGAGGGAGCGTGCAATTGGCATTCTGACTGCAGGAATGTCCAACAGAGCTGTTGCCAGAGAATTGGATGTTAATTTCTCTACCATAAACCGCTTCTAACCGGCCTCACAACTGCAGACCATGTGTAACTACGCCAGCCCAGGACCTCCACATCCGGCTTCTTCACCTGCGGGGTGGGGTGGGGGGGGGGGTATTTCTGTCTTTAATAAAGCCCTTTTGTGTGGGGTACCTCATTCTGATTGGCTGGTCCTGGCTCCCAAGTGAGTGGGCCTATGGCTGTTTCGCTGTCATGTGAAATCCATAGATTAGGGCCTATTGAATTCAATTGACTGATTTCCTTATATGAACTGTAATTCAGTAAAATCTTTGAAATTGTTGCATGTTGCGTTTATATTTTTTCAGTATAAATAAAGTCAACTAATTTTATACCGACAGTCTTGGCGCTGATTGTATTGCATATATTGAGTGTGTGTTTGTGCATATGTTGTGAGTGCTTGTTTATGTTAGAATGTCAGATGCAAAGTGCTCCGATAAAAACTGACTGCAGCTGTAGGGGTTGAGACCCGTTTGGTCCAATATAACACTTAGATATTTCAGAGCTTGAACATGCCAAGAAAGTGGTTAGAATCTCATACATCCCAGCATGGGTGATGACGGACTATTTTGGAATACATCTGCATAGTAAATGAAGCCTGAGTGGATTACAACATGAGAAGCCAGTAGTAAACTGTGTGGCCACTGGGGGTTGGGTAAGAGCAGCTGTCACCCCCCCCCCACACACACATATCAACAACCCATGATGTAGGTAGGTAGGTATAATGGTACTGCTCTTTTCCATGTCAATTAGGGATTTGCACTTTAGCAAAAATGTAATAGTTATAACTAACATATGGACACGTAAGATAATATTGTAAAAAAGATGAACATATTTCACTGTTTGTATACAGTAGTAGAGCTGTCCCAGAGTACACAGCTTTCATGTAATTGTCAAAAGAAATGTGTTGCCAAAGTGTTAGTAGTACTGTCGTTATAACAAAACCTCTTGAAGAAATGGATGATGATTACTTCAGGGTCACTCTTTCCATGCTTCTACATATAAACATGTCTGTCTGTAGAACCTCCAGTTAAAATATTTACCGGTAGTTAGAAAAGCTAACTACTTTTCCAAGAAGGCTTGTGTCTCTCTCCTTCGCTAAAATTTTTGTCCACATTCCACCAACTTCTCTCTCAAGCTATAAATATCTGCCTGTGTCAGATTGGACGGGAGCGAGGGAAACTTAGTGGCTGTACAGAAAGAGAGAAAAAGTTGGGGGAAGTAAGGATAGATAGATTGGGGGAGCGAGTTGTGGGGGGTGATTTTAAATGAAACCAGGTGCGTTGTGTGACCTGTGAGTGGGGGCACGGGGGAGGGGGAGTATGTGTGTGAATCTATGCAAGTTGTTGTTCCGCCTGCGATTTGGACGGATTTGGGAATTTGGGCCGCAGACCAGGAATTTGCATCCTGGGGGGTCAGGGAGGGGGGAGGATGGCAGTGCAGGGGGCCAGAGGGGGGTAGGAATGGGCTGTCCCTCTCGCCCTCTTTCCTTCTCTCTCTCTTTCTCGCCCTCCCCTGCATGCATTCAGCTGCTCCAGCTGTCGATCTGCCCACTCACTCTCTCAGGGCCATAGAGGCAGGAGCAGGACAGATAGAGGGACCACTTCAGCTCTCCACACTCACAACACACCAGGGACCACCACTGCCAGGGGACTAGAACAGCACTACACGGACCCAAACCAGGAACCTGAAGATAACAGGAAGAAGACGAATTCACACAAACGAAGAAGACTTGCCTGTGAGTTCACCATGTTTCACAATGACTTTGTGTGTGTGCGGGTTTGAAAGAGAGAGAGTGAGCGGGTGTGTCTACGAGAGCTTTTGTGAGTGAGGGAGCGATTAACCAAGTGCGTGAGTGTATTACGTCACAAAGAAAAAAGTGCCTCTTACCCTCTGCTCCTGGAGGGGGTGGACACGTCACAGCTACACCACTGCTCTCCACTCAACCTCCACGGCTACAGTTGGATCCTTACAAGAGCTGAGGTGGCAAGGCCCTGTGTGTATGTGAGTGAGGGAGAGGGGGTGGAAGGGAGGGACAGAGAGCATGTGTAAGGGAGTAGTTGTATTTGTAAATGGAAATGTATTACGAAACTCTTGTACAGATCCAACTACTATTTCACAACTATTTAATGTCACAGTTGCAAAGTCTATTAATATCTCCTGCGAACTTGATGCATGAAAAAACCTGCCAGACATGGTCAGCTTGGATTAAACCCTAAGTACAGGATTTGTTTGCTGGAAAGACTTGCTTTAGTGTGAGGAGGAGCAGACAGGCCCACAATACCATATGGCCACACCAAGGGACAACCACAAACTAGAGAGACAGGTGCCACCCAATGGCACTAAACACACTGTATACACCCTCACTCCCATACACACACATTACATCACAGTGCAGGACACTGCCTTCCTATTTCCTTACAGACCACTTCTGTGCAGAGCAGGGCGCCATTTTATCACTGTGTTTATGTACTCTCAATTGCTAACATTTGACAGAAAGAATTCTGCGTTCATAGGCCGACAGTAGTAGTAAGGCTGGTCTGACTAGATTCAGGGGAGAGCACAGAGGCACGGCGAGGAGGGTCAACTATTAAAATACCAAACTCCCCCCTCTGGCCCACCCTGTGTCCATCATCTCCTGCCCTCGGCACACGCCACCTCATCTAGTTACCACAGCATATCATAAGTATTCACATCCCTTGGATTTTGTCATATTTCGTTGCGTGACAAAGTGGGATCGAAATGGATTTGGTTGTGATTTATTTTGTCTTTCATCTACACAAAATACTCCATAATGTCGAAGTGAAAAGACAATTCTACAAATGTTAACAAATGTTTTTTTTAAATGGAATGACTAAAATATAGTTGTTGAAAAAGTATTCTGTAAAATGTGGCGGAACAAATCACATAAGTTACATGGACTCACTCTGTGTGAAATAATAGGGGTTGACATGATTTTTTAAATGACTACCCCTTCCTCTGTCCCTTATACGTACAACATCTGTAAGGTCCCTCAGTCAAGTATTGAATTTCAATTACAGATTCAACTACAAAGACCAGGGAGCTTTTTGAAAGCCTCATTAAGAAGGGCAGTGATTGGTAGGTTGGTAACAATAACAAATCCGACATTGAACATCTCTTAAAGCATGGTCTAGTTAATAATTATGCTGTGGATGATTTATTAAACCACCCAGACACAACAAAGATACAGTCGTCCTTCTGAACTGAGCTGCAGGACAGGAATGAAACTGCTCAGGGATGTTACCATGGGGCCATTGGTGATTTTAAAACGGCTACAGAGTTCAATGGCTGTGAAGGGAGAAAACAGAGGATGGATCAACAACATTGTTGTGACTCCTCAATAGTGACCTAAATGACAGTGAAAAGAAGTACACAAATATAGACTCCTGTATGCAAAAAGGCACTAAAGTCATACTGCAAAAACAACACGGCAAAGGAATACACTTTTTGGCCTAAATGCAAAGTCTTATGTTTAGGGCAAATCCAACACAACACGTCACTGAGTAACTGCCTCCTTATTTTGGTGGCTGCATCATGGTATGGGTATGCTTGACATTGGCAAAGACTAGGGAGGTTTTTTCACGATAAAAGAAACAGGATAGAGCGAAGCACAGGCAAAATCCTAGAGGAAAACCTGCTTCAGTCTGCTTTCCACCAGACACTGGGAGATGAATTCACCTTTCAGCAGGACAGTAATCTACAACACAAGGCCAAATCTACACTAAAATTGCTTACCAAGTAGACAGTGAATGTTACAGTTTTGACTTAAATCTGCATGAAAATCTATGGCAAGACTTGAAAATTGCTGTCTAGCCATGATCCCCAGCATCTTGACAGAGCTTGACAAATTTTGAAAATAATAATGGGCAAATATTGCACAATCCAGGTGTGCAAAGCTCTTATAGACTTACCTAAAATACTTACAGCTGTAAGTGGGGGGGGGATACTTTTCTAATCAATTAATACTATGTTTTATTTTTCATTAATAAAACAAATCTTAGACATTACAGAGTATTTGGTGTAGACCAATGTGAAAAAAATCCAAGGGGGGTAAACACATGATACCCACTGGATCACTTTGGCCCAGCCAGCTCTCCATGCCTGGCTGCCACTAGCTACCCTCTCCATCACTCACCAGCAGACTACAGCCCTGTGCCCATGGGACGACAGGCTAACTCCACTGGGGAACTGTTATGTTTTATTGGTTTTCTGGAGTTCTACTGTCCGGCAATGTGAGAGAAATCTAACACCACAGGAGTTTAGTGGTATAACATATAAGAGGTTCTGGCCCGCTGGGTGGCAGGTTCAGTGCAGCGAGGGGAACAGAGCACAGCTTGAGCCCACCGGGCCACCATGTTAGAGAGAGAGCAGCTCCATGCACTACGGAGCAGAACGGAACAAAGCTGGCTATATATACATCACAAGACACGACCGTCTCTGGTTGGGTCTCCCACCGTTGTGTGTGCATGTGTAGATGTGTGTGTGTATAGTCTATGTGTGTTTGTGTATGTTGCTCTGTGTGTGTATAACTGTGTGTGTGGTCTCACTGTGGGTTCTGCCTAGTCCCCATGAAGTCATTTCGTTATGACCCTGCTGTTATTTTGCTTGGTCATTCTGCTGACGGTGTGGATTCAAGAATAGGGGTACCTCCTGTTGCAGGAGTTAACATACTACTGATGCCAGCACAGGAGGTTGGTGGCACCTTAATTGGGGAGGACGGGCTCGTGGTAATGGCTGGAGCGGAATTAGTGGAATGGTCTCAAATACATCAAACACATGGTTTCCATGTGTTTGATGCCATTCCATTTGCTCCGTTCCAGACATTATTATGAGCTGTCCTCCCCTCAGAAGCCTCCACGGGATGCCAGTAATATAAGGAATGCACCTGTACCAAGTAAAGACGGCATCTGTATCAACATCCACTGTCCTCCAAGAGTTGCAGAATTTCCTCTTCAATCCAAGTAAAGACGGGGCCATATAATTACTTTATTTCTGTGAGCAATGTGTACTACTGTACATGGTAGACAATGCTACACTTGTAAATGTCATGTTAACCATGGTTCACCGACACCTGTTGTAACCAGAACCACAAACAATGAAAAGACCAGTGGTTGGCCTGTGGAAGACTATCAGAGTGACAGACCATCCTCCCACTCAGAGACCAGAGGCTGTAGGGTTGGCAGCAGCTGTCCTACATGAACCATGGGGGGCTTTCCCAGAACCTGATACTCTGAGAAACACCGTGATGGCAGGGTATCCCTACTGGGATCTGCAGCCCACATCCTTGCCACAGGCATTCCAGAGGTCCAATCACCACATGGTGCTCAATGGTCAGCGGAGGCGAGGCAGCACCTACCCACGTCTGCCTGCTGCTCACAGGCCTGGGTGACTGAGTGACTGGACTCTCAACTGGCGGACAGTTGTTTTTTGGTGGTTTTAGGTCAGATTTACCCCCCCCCACCCCCCCAAAGCGGATTCTGACGTGTCCTCATATTGTGGCTGTCTAAGTGTCCAGGTGTACAGTGTGTATCCAGAGGTGCAGTGTGTGTCCAGGGGTACAGTGTGTGTCCAGGGGTACAGTGTGTGTCCAGGGGTACAGTGTGTGTCCAGGGGTACAGTGTGTGTCCAGGGGTACAGTGTGTGTCCAGAGGTACAGTGTGTATCCAGAGGTACAGTGTGTGTCCAGGGGTACAGTGTGTTTCCAGGGGTACAGTGTGTGTCCAGGGGTACAGTGTGTGTCCAGAGGTACAGTGTGTGTCCAGGGGTACAGTGTGTGTCCAGAGGTACAGTGTGTGTCCAGGGGTACAGTGTGTGTCCAGGGGTACAGTGTGTGTCCAGAGGTACAGTGTGTGTCCAGGGGTACAGTGTGTGTCCAGAGGTACAGTGTGTGTCCAGAGGTACAGTGTGTATCCAGAGGTACAGTGTGTGTCCAGGGGTACAGTGTGTTTCCAGGGGTACAGTGTGTGTCCAGGGGTACAGTGTGTGTCCAGAGGTACAGTGTGTGTCCAGAGGTACAGTGTGTGTCCAGGGGTACAGTGTGTGTCCAGGGGTACAGTGTGTGTCCAGGGGTACAGTGTGTGTCCAGAGGTACAGTGTGTGTCCAGAGGTACAGTGTGTATCCAGAGGTACAGTGTGTGTCCAGGGGTACAGTGTGTTTCCAGGGGTACAGTGTGTGTCCAGGGGTACAGTGTGTGTCCAGAGGTACAGTGTGTTTCCAGGGGTACAGTGTGTGTCCAGGGGTACAGTGTGTTTCCAGGGGTACAGTGTGTGTCCAGGGGTACAGTGTGTTTCCAGGGGTACAGTGTGTGTCCAGGGGTACAGTGTGTGTACAGGTGTACAGTGTGTGTCCAGGGGTACAGTGTGTGTCCAGGGGTACAGTGTGTGTCCAGAGGTACAGTGTGTATCCAGAGGTACAGTGTGTGTCCAGGGGTACAGTGTGTATCCAGAGGTACAGTGTGTGTCCAGGGGTACAGTGTGTGTCCAGGGGTACAGTGTGTATCCAGAGGTACAGTGTGTGTCCAGGGGTACAGTGTGTATCCAGAGGTACAGTGTGTGTCCAGGGGTACAGTGTGTGTCCAGGGGTACAGTGTGTGTCCAGGGGTACAGTGTGTGTCCAGGGGTACAGTGTGTGTCCAGGGGTACAGTGTGTGTCCAGAGGTACAGTGTGTGTCCAGGGGTACAGTGTGTGTATACTCCTGCATACGATGCAGACCTATTGAAGATGATATGATGCAAGGTCCACTAAAAGACCTCACTTTTGTGAGTGTGTGAAAAATGGTGAAGTTGTGACAGGTGCACTGACTGTGTATATAGTTGTCCTGGGAACTCAGTGGAACATTTGTTTTGGTGCTTGAGAAGGAAGGTTAAGCTACATTTGGAGTGTGATGTAAGACAGTTAGCATGTTTGTGTGGGTACACACGTTGCTCTGTGGCTTCTTGCTTGGCCTCTCTGAGGTTAGTGTGTGTGTGTGTGTGTGTTTGCATGGGGCGCAACAAGTGGTTGAGTATTACAGCATACTCGTGTGTGTGTGTGTGTGTGTGTGTGTGTGTGTGTAAGGAAAGCAATGATTATAACTTTCCTCTTCATATATTATTTTGCCTGGAGAAAATTCTAACTGACGTTTTTTGCACAAATGTCGGTTACTCAGAGATGTTTTATTGTTACATTTGGCCAGCTTTCTCTTCTTTTTTTGTCTGAGGGAGCTGGAATAGAGGATTTATTTGTCTAGGTACAGGGTCTACTTAAACAGCTGTGCTTCCACTCTCCAAGAACATTAAATGGAGGATGGTTGGTCTCTCCCAAAAAGAGCAGCATAGCGCTGTCTGTATGCTTCTCCAACTCCACATGCAGTACTTCAATGAATAACACACTAGCAAATGATGAACGATGCCAGACTCAAACAAAGACAATAATGGATTCTGCGATACTAGTCCGTGACAGTGATTTAGATGGATGAACAGAGCAGAGATCTGTGTCAGAGCTTGCGGCGTCTGGGGAAACGGAAAGTAATGTCTTGAAATTGTCAGACAATACCCTGAGATGTAGGAGCTCATACAGGCCTTGCTGTATTTTAACGGCTCACTCTGGTATACTGTAGGTTTGTGTGTGAGCGTTTGTGTGTGCGTGTGTGTGTGTGTATTCCTAGTCCCAGTTACAGTGGGCCTGTCTGGGGGAAACAGAGGGCTGTCTATGGAGAGCTAACATGACTTTGTTATTTTTAGCTGATGGATAGAGTACGTCATTATATTGACCTTTCGCCAGCAGGGGGAGACGGGCTTTCTCTCCGTCATACTGGTGGGGATTCAGGGGAAAGATGTTCGATTAGCAAATAATGACTAACATCTGAGTCACACGGGACTTGTGTGAGTTGACTTCTGTTCTGAGCCTGGCTTCAGAAAAGTGTTAGATGTCAACACAGCCACAGTGTTATGGGGAGTTTATTAAGTGGATGGATTGAAAGCTGTTCCAACTGTTCTAACCCAGGTTGTGAAGTAACTCTCTCTCTTATCAACCCAGGTTAATGAGAATCCTAAGTATCTAACTCTCTCTCTCTGCAGATACCGCTGAGCTGCTCTGAGCACCACAACAAGCCGGCAGCTTCTCTCATCCTGACCTGAGGCGCCGCTACCTGTCTGACCCGCCGGCTGTGCCAGTGTGTGTCTGTGTGTGATCCTGTCCTATCTGCCAGTCAGTCTGTGAGCATGCGGGGCGGGTGTGCGGCGATCCTGTGTGTGTCTGTGTTCCTCCGCAGTGCTATTTCACAGCCACTTACAGAAAGTGACACCTACACGGTAAGGATGGGTACTCCAGGACCCTTTCTCTTCCTTCCTCCTCCCCTTCCATCTTTTCGTCTCCTCCCACCATACGCCAGACTGATGATTGGACCCCTTCTGTACTGCAGCTGCTCTTCTCTCCTGTTGACCTCCGCTGTACTCTGACATCTCTCTTTTTCTTTCCCCCTCTGTGCCTCTGACTAGGTATCCTCCTATTAGTGTGACAGCCATGATTCAAAGTGCACATGATAGCTACAAATGAAAGGTGATTTGGATTATTCAGTGCATGTGACTCTCTCTCTCTCTCTCGCTCTCTCTCTCCTGCTATCTGTAGGAATGCACAGATGGATATCAATGGGACCCTCAGACTCAGCACTGCAAAGGTAATGACCCTCGCTTATCCTCATGTCCCCATCTCTTATCTTCCCTGCATCAGATGAGCATTACAACTTGAAACCACTCCTGTCTTTCACTCCTTTTCCTTCTCCCTCTCTCCCGACAGACATAAACGAGTGTGAGACCATTCCGGAGGCCTGTAAGGGGGAGATGAAGTGCTTCAACCACTACGGGGGCTACCTGTGCCTCCCCCGTTCTGCCTCGGTCATCCCAGCCCCGGACCCCCCCAGCCAGCCTGGGACCAACCTGGAGAGCACCGCCAGAGAGCCCTTCAACCCCTGTCCTCTGGGCTACGAGCCCCAGGGGGGAGACAGCTGTGTGGGTGAGAGAGGGGATGGACGGACAGGGACGGACGGACGGGGGGGACGGGGGGGTGGACAGGTGGCTGCAGGGGGACAGGATAAGGTGTGCGTGTGTGCCTTGTTTGTGATTGGGCAATAAGCATGTAGTCTGGATGAGTGCAGACCATAGTGTGGGACAGGTGGCTGTGTCAAGTGTGTGTTGGGGTGGTTGTGTGTGAGTATTTGTCCATGGGGGGTGGATCGCTGGTACTGGAATGTGGAGATTTCACACGAGGACAGCTGCTCTTAGTTTTATAGGATGGAGAGTGTTGAGAGAGCTGCTTGTCCTGTTGTTCTTGGGGTCGGGGTGATAGGTGTTGTTGATGGGGAATGCATGAGACAGGAATAATGATTGGACAATGTGGGGCAGCTGTATTAACATCCATTTTACTAAGTACATTGTGTTATTTTGCCATATCTCACACACAGACGTGAATGAGTGTGAGAGAGATGAACACGACTGCCAGCCCAGCCAGCAGTGCATCAACACGCCGGGAGCCTTCACCTGCCAGTGTCCTGAGGGTTACCGTAAGGTTGGCGTTGAGTGCATCGGTAAGACACCCGATAGTACTCCCATAGGACTCCCTCTAACCAGTCTAGTCACTGGCCTGAGTCACACCGACTCACTGTTTGCGGTCTCACCTCATTGTTGTGGTTAAGCATGTTATTTGACCTCTATTTCACCAGGAATGTCATTTAATTTATTCACAATTAATATGTTAATATGTTTTATTGTCACATACACCGGATAGGTCAAATTCTCCTTAGTCATTGTACCATGTTATTTGACCTCTATTTAAACAGGAAAGCCATTTGGATCAAATTCTCCTTCACCATAACGACCTGGTTGGTCAACTCAATCTCCTCCTTCTCTCTGGAACTGTTTCTAAATGCTCTCCTTCCATCTGTGTTGTCAGACATTGACGAATGCAGATACAGGTACTGTCAGCATCGCTGTGTCAACGTCCCCGGCTCCTTCTCCTGTCAGTGTGAACCAGGCTTCCAGCTGGCCGGCAACAACCGCTCCTGTATTGGTAAGGCATGGTCAGATATACACACAAGCACATACAGAGAGCCAGTCTATCCAGACTGATATAGATATATAGACTGAAATACTGATAGACTTCTCCCTCTCCTCCTCCTTCCAGATGTGAATGAGTGTGACATGGGCGCCCCCTGTCAGCAGCGGTGTTATAACACCTACGGTACCTTCCTCTGTCGCTGTGACCAGGGCTACGAGCTGGGGCCTGACGGCTTCGCCTGCAATGGTGAGAGGATACATCTGTTGCTCTTTCTCTATAATGTCATTAAAGTAGCAGTGCTTTGATCTGAAAAGAAAACCAGTTCTTTCTTTCTTGCATTTATTAAAAGCTGTTCTTCTGTTTCTTGGTTAAAACAGCTGTACTATGATCTTAAACGTTGTTCCCCTCTCTCTCCCTCCATCGTTCTGCAGACATAGACGAGTGCAGCTACTCCAGTTACCTGTGCCAGTATCAGTGTGTCAATGAGCCCGGGAAGTTCTCCTGTCAGTGCCCAGAAGGCTACCAGCTGCTGGGCACTCGACTATGCCAGGGTAAGCACCTTCTCCATCTGTTCTCCATCTCAATGTTTTTCTTAACACCTTTTCCCATCCTTCACTTCAATGTCAGCTAACTGTACCTGTGTGTTCTTTCGTTGTCCTCGTTGTTAGTGGACGATAAAGTATTCTAATTGATTCTATTCATTTCAATTCTCTCTCTTTCTCCGACCCTCAATCTATCCCTCTCCTCCCCAGATATAAATGAGTGTGAGACCGGAGTGCACCAGTGTACTGAAGGACAGACCTGTGTGAATATCCACGGTGCCAGTCAGTGTGTGGACACCAACCGTTGCCAGGACCCCTACGTCCAAGTATCTGACAAGTGAGTGAACATTTATTAAAACATGGGCGCACACACATACACACACACACCTTTTCCCCATTATCAAACTATGCCCTGGGCACAAATCTCAACATATCATCAGCCTCTGTATGGAGCATAGCTCACATTATTTCTAAGATTGCGCCAATTGCTTTATCCATATCTCTGTCCAATTCTGTGATCTTTTCAGTTGAAGATGTTCCAGTACAATTAGAATGCTGTTAGAAGAGTGAAACCAGTCTTACATTGATAACAGGTGTGGACAGTGGTTAATTTCCCCCAGCTGTATGAAAACTGCTTCAGAAAAACTATTGGGGAAATGGCCACTGTTCAAATACAGTTGAATGTAATCCATCTTGGTTTGAGGATAGTTCACCATGCTCCTTCATATTGCAATATACCCCTCTAGTGGTTGAGTTATGAACTACTCTTTTGAACATTTATCTACGCATGCAGGCTGGTCTCATAGACTAGACGTAACATAGTAAACAAAAATCTGGAACACTCAAATTAGTATGTTATGTTTGGTATGGTTCCATAAGATAGAAGGTTACTTAAGGCAAAAACGAAAGGACGCGAACGTCTAGCAACCCAAAGGTTGCGTGTTTGAATCTCATCACGGACAACTTTAGCATTTTAGCTAATTATCAACTTTGCAACTACTTACTACTTTTTAGCTACTTTGCAACTACTTAGCATATTAGCTACACCCTAACCCCTAAACCTAACCCCTAGTCTAGGTAACGTTAGCCACAACTAATTGTAATTCGTAAACATATCATACGATTTGTCATTGGTAACATATCATACAAATTGTAATTCGTAACATATCATATGAAATGAATGATGGACATCCACAAATGAATACATACCATACCAAACATTACATATCATACTAATTTGAGCGTCCCGGATTTTAGTTTACTATGTTACGTCTACCCCTGAGTCCAGGTTGCAGACAAGCATGAGCATATCAAAGGATGTAATCCATATTTAATATTTAGTGATAAATATCAAATATTCTGTTTTAATTTAAATGAAACAGAATAGAAAGTTCATCAGTAAGTCATCTAGTTCATGAGGTCAAATTTCAGGAAATTGTTATTTATGCAACATGACTGCCACTATGGCACAACTCATATATCTCTCCAGAGGACTAAAACCTGCTATTTGTCTTTCCTGTGTGTCCAGTCGCTGTGTTTGTCCTGTGACCAAGCCGGCCTGTCGAGACCTACCCTTCTCTATTGTCCAGCGCTACATGAGCATCACGTCGGAGCGCTCCGTCCCCTCAGACATCTTCCAGATCCAGGCCACCAGCGTCTACCCCGGAGCATACAACACCTTCCGTATCCGCTCTGGAGACGACGACGGAGACTTCTACATCAGAGTGAGCACAGCCACAGTGTAACAGCCCTTGTACAGCACCAGCCTGGGTCACCCTCCCATCCAGCTTGTCAATATATGATGATAGACTAGTGAATTTACGATGACAGTGGAGGTCCAGTTTTGAGACCTTGCATCATAACAGGACTTAGTAAGACACGTTTCTAGGAGAGCGCGACTGACCCTGACTAACCTCACTATCATTTCTGTGTCTCTCAGCAAATCAACAACATCAGCGCCATGCTGGTTTTAGCCCGGGCCGTGACGGGACCCCAAGAGTACACACTGGACCTGGAGATGGTGTCAGTCAACCCCCTCCTGAGCTACCAGACCAGCTCGGCCCTGCGACTGTCCATCTACGTAGGGCCTTATGCCTTCTAAAGGGAGGACAGAGAGTCAGAGAGGGGGAGAAACACAGTACAGACACAAGAGAGGAGAAATAGGACACACAGAACCATCTAGAATTGAAAGGGGTCATAAACAGCACAGTCAGATACTGTAACATGATGTCAGAAGTTTGTTAGCTTCTCCTATTTCATGACCTGCAAAGAAAACACACAACTCAAATCACAACCCTCTGGGAAAGCTAAGATAGAGTGAGGTAAAGAGACATTTATACAAATGAATACTTCATCGATAACATGTGACTGATAAGCATCAATACTACGAAGTGAAATTTCCCCCAGCCCACATACCTTACATGTTTGTTCCCTGCCTCTTAGCTGAAGTCTCCTAAAGTATCATTCCCAACTGCTCCACGCTGCTCATTTGTCATGGTCCTTTGAGCCAAATAGGGACAATTAGTCTAGTAACCTTTGGTACAAACCCCTTACATGTTTTAGAAATACCCTGCAATTGAAGATAAAGAGAGGTGCAAAAAACACATTATTTCATCATTCTCATCTAGACTCTGTCATTCTCTTTCTTTGAGCAGACCCATTCTCACTCCTATATTTTCATGTTACTCTCATTCCTTTATGACCGATTTTCGTCCATGGACACGACTCAATAACCACTCAGATCGAACCTTCTCATCCACCCTGTCGCTCCTGCATCCATCTCTCTCCTAAATCATAGCTAGTCCTCGAGCTGACGCTCTCACTCACTCACCATTTGTAGTTTTGTCACATTACTGATTTTGTTTTACTTTTTGTCCAGGAAGCTGATACAAAATAAAACGCTATACATTTTAATAATGTGTTAACCATTGCCTTTTGTTCATATTATTTCACCATGTCACCCTCTTTCTTAATATAGTCACATTTCTCTCCTACTTCTTCAACTCCTGTTTCTCCTTTTCCTTCATACAGTATTTCCTTATTTCCCACAGTGTGCTATGGTCGTAGCTAGCTGACCTTTCTGAATGGAAATAAGCTTAAGACTCATTAGCCTTAATATGTGCGGCATAACAAGACGACCAGTGGCATACTGATCTAACACAGTCACTGTGTTCTCCCTCTCCCCTAGGTGACTAAAGCCATATTGCTTGGGTAGTGATTCTTCTACAGTCCCACAAAAAAACGGGAAAGCCCTAATTTCATAGTCCATTGGGTCCGCTGCTGCTATCTCCGCCCAGACATCCTCCTCCTTACAACACACACCACACTCAAACACCACACACACCTCCAATCTATCCTCACTCAAGGGTGATGACTCATGTGCCCCACAAAAAAACGGGAAAGCCCTCATTTCATCGTCCATTGCGTCCGCTGCTGCTAGCTCCGCCCAGACAGCCTCCTCCTTACAACACACGCACACACACACCACACACAAACATCACACACACACACACCACACACACCTCCAATCTATCCTCACTTAAGGGTGATGACTCATACGCCGCGCAGTCTTACGCAATCAGCCCAGAGTGGAGTCGGTAGCCAGTACAGCCACAAGGTGGCAGTGTGACACACAGCTCTTTCTCCCAGGCTGACAGGAATAGTATCAACCCGAGGTGATGGAATCTGCTGTTTTTTAACCTGACTACTGAACCTGACTACCTTCTCCCTATCAATGAACTCATAGACTTGAGAGATGCAGAGTCACTATGGATACACACACTAACGTACAACAAATAATAACCACAAGTAGTGTATAACATGCAGCCCCTGCAGACATACAGTGCCTTCAGAAAGTATTCACACCCCTTGACTTTTTCCACATTTTGTTGTGTGAACATAACATTTATTAAATTGAGATTTTGTGTCACTGATCTACACATAATATCCCATAATGTCAAAGTGGAATTGTGTTTTTAGACATTTTTATAAATTAATGAAAAATGAAAAGATGAAATGTCTTGAGTCAAAACATATTCAACCCCTTTGTTATGGCATGGAGTAAAAATGTTCTTAACAAATCACATAATAAGTTGCATGGACTGACTCTGTGTGCAATAATAGTAACTAACATGATTTTTTTATGACTACCCCATCTCTGTACCCCACACATACAATTATCTGTAAGGTCCCTCAGTCGACTAGTGAATTTCAAGCACAGACTCAACCACAAAGACCAGGGAGGTTTTCTAATATCTCACAAAGAAGGGCACAGATTGGCAAAAATAAAGAATCTGACACTGAATATCCCTTTGACCATAGTGAAGTTATTAATTAGGCTTTGGATGGTGTATTGATACATTTACAGTCATTTAGCAGACACTCTTATCCAGAGCGACTTACAGTTAGTGAGTGATTACATTATAATTTGTTTCATACTGGCCCCCCGTGGGAATCGAACCCACAACCCTGGCGTTGCAAACGCCATGCTCTACCAACTGAGCTACATCCAATCACTACAATACACCCAATCACTACAAAGATACAGGTGTTCTTCCTTCCTAACTAATTTGCCTGAGAGGAAAGAAACCGCTCAGGGATTTCACCATAAGGCCAATGGTGATTTTTTTTCCAAAACATGCATCCTGTTTGCAACAAGGCATTAAAGTAATACTGCAAAAAGAATGGCAAAGGAATTTACTTTTTGTCCTGAATACAAAGTGTTATTTCTGGGGCAAATCCAATACATCACTGGGTACAACTCTCAATATTTTCAAGCATGGTGGTGGCTGCATCATTTACATTTTAGTCATTTAGCAGACGCTCTTATCCAGAGCGACTTACAGTTAGTGCATACATTCTTTTTTTTATACTGGTCCCCCGTGGGAATCAAACCCACAACCCTGGCGTTGCAAACGTCATGCTCTACCAACTGAGCTACACCCCTGCTGGCCATTCTCTCCCCTACCCTGGACGACGCTGGGCCAATTGTGCGCCGCCCCATGGGTCTCCCGGTCGCGGCCGGTTACGACAGAGCCTGGATTCGAACCAGGATCTCTAGTGGCACAGCTAGCACTGCGCTGCAGTGCCTTAGAGCACTGTGCCACTCGGGGACTTATCATGTCATGCGTATGTTTGTCATCAGCAAGGGCTGGGGAGTTTTTCAGGATAAAAAGAAACGGAATGTAGCTAAGCACAGGCAAAATCCTAGAGGAAAACCCTGTTTAGTCTGCTTTTCAACAGACGCTGGGAGACAATTTCACCTTTCAGCAGGACAATAACCCTAAAAGGCCAAATATACTCTGGAGTTGCTTACCAAGATGACATTGAATATTCCTGAATGGCCTAGTTACAGTTTTGACTTAAATCTGTTTGAAAATGGCAAGCCTTGAAAACTGCTGTCTAGCAATGATCAACAACCAACTTGACAGAGCTTGAAGAATTTAAAAAACAATAATGAGTAAATATTGTACAATTCAGGTGTGCAAAACTCTTAGAGACTTACCCAAAAAGACTCACAGCTGTAACTGCTGCCAAGGGTGTTTCTAACATGTATTGACCCAGGGGGGTGAATACGTATCTAAACAAGAGATATTTGTGTATTATTTTTCATTAGTTATTTTTTATTTTTTTAAACATTTTTTCTTCCCCTTTGACATTACAGAATATTTTTTGTAGATTGTTGTCAGAAAATGACCATTAAATCAATTTTAATCCCACTTTGTAAAACAACAAAATGTGGAAAAAGTCAATGGGTGTGAATACTTTCTGAAGGCACTGTACATTAACACACAACAACCAGATGGCATCAGTATGCTTGTCTTAGCTCAGGGCTTTGTGGTACAGATCATAGTTAACAACATGATGGTGTTGCGGGGTATGGAGGAAGGGTGGGTTACGGGGGAGGAATAGAGTGGAACAACTCCCATGGCATTTCCTGTTGGCACTGAGACAAGGAAATAACCTGAGTGAAATGGGATCAGACTGTACTGTACCCGCGCAGTGGGCATGGGGGAGGATGCTAATATGTTGTGTGTGGGTTTGTGTGTGTATGCGCAAGGGTATGTGTATGTGCGAGGTGTTTTGTTTTTGCATTCGCAATAAGAGTATGAGCGTAGGTGTGAGGTTGTGTGTGAGTGCCACGGTGTGAGTGTGTATGCAGACATGGGGAGGAGTGTTTGGGGTGGCAGTAGGGAGCGGAACAGTGGGCCTCTCTTTGGCACCTCCGCCCAGGTATGAGCTCATTTTCCTGGGCAAGCCTTCCGCCGTGGGCCAGGCCGGGTGTGGGGGTGGGAGTCAGTGGGGCAGTAATGCAATCACTGGGCCAGGAAATACAGCCAATGGAAGATATAGGGCACTCAAAGAATCTAAGGACATCTTCTCCTAGAACTCACATAACCTGCTGTGTACCCAGGGTAAAGACATAAACGCCAACTATGCATAATTGATAAGATACCATCTTCTGTGAACAAACCCTCAAAAGCTAAAATAGAACAAAGCATTTCAGCTTCAATGGATAACAAAAGCTATTTCGCTCTCTTATTCTCTTTAACCACTTTGCTTGTGGATATTTTTATCAACAGAGGAGGAAGGGAACTCAGTCTAGGTAGGGTAGTGTCATTGCCCTCCGCCCACACCCTACCATTGAAATGAGTCCCTTAACAAAATCAGGAGAGTGCTGTGGAATCCGTGAGTGTCATCAATAATAGTCGTTACATATGACAACACAAACAAACAACTCTGAATGAGTGGAGTGTAAATGAGTAGGGGGGGTGGGACAGGAAATGGTGATTCTATATTGGGGTCTCTATGGCCCTATATATAGAGAGAGTGCTCCTATATAGAGATACCCAGATGATAACAATACACAAATAGATAACAACAATCACAAATACTTATCTGAAAATAGCAACCAGGTAAGTCATTGTTACCAAATCAAAAGATGCTTAGTGAATTTTTATCCGGATTAATGGTCATGAACTTCTTAAGCTGCCCATCATCTATAGCCAAACCTCATGAAGTAAGGCAGCCATGAATGGATCTGTGAGGTGAAAGAGAGAAACATGCTCGAATATAGACCAGTTGGTGAGAGGTAATTGCACTATTCGTTTGTAGAGAATTTCATTGACCTCGAGATACCACCTAGGACTTGAGATTAGAAGGCTTACAAGTGACACTAATTTTTAGCTGACCTGCTCATCACCTTAATCAAATGAGTGGTCTAATTGCTGGATATGTTGATTACACGAGGTCAGTGTAATATCCTGAACTACATGTTGAATATCTCAGTGAAGATAATGGACCAATGCATTAAGAAGCCGGCACAGCTGACCACTGTAGGGGATTGGAACCAGCTAAATTGAGGAAAATATGTAATTACATATTGAATCTCTATATTTAAAAAAAATACCCCATAAATTCAATACACCAGTGAATTTGAGGTCCATACAGTTATGTAACTAGGGACTCGTGAGTGGATGTGTAGTTTTATTCCCACACATTTGAGAAATGGTTTTCGTAACGTTTCTCCCTTTCCCTCATATGGTCAGACATTCAATGTTGCAAATACTTCCAACCTTCATAGTGGTCTCTTTGAATAATAACCCATTCCATATCTACCCCACCTTCCATTTCTTTACTCAGTGCGTAAATGTGGTTACTAAGATACGACAACGTGTTGCTATGGACGCGTGGGCGTACTGAGGCAAAAGGGCTCGAGCTGAAAGAATATTCTGCTATGCAGGAAGACATAACAGAAAAGGAAAAACTGTTATGAAAGGTATGCAATTGAAAGGAAGCTGAAGTGTATTTTGACGGAGTGCAAACGGACAATTGATACCTCAACAAATCTGCAGCTTGGATGTCCATATATTCTTCTGGACATTCCACCATGGATGAGGTGTATGGATTTGGAGACCCTGTTCAAAATGTCACTAAAAGGAGGATACAACTTTTTGGTAATTTGCACTTTGCCTACACAAATCAGTAGTTATGGTTAAGGATGAGAGGTGGACCTCTCTAGAATAAACAAATACAAGTTTCCCACGCACCAACTGGAAGCCCTTAATTCTGCCAAACAATTCTAATACCCTTTGACAGTGTTGTAAATGCCCATATTGGCTGTTGTACAAACACAACACAACACCAACATCCTTATCACGATCAATGGCCAATTTAGTATCCACCACTAAAGGGATTATTTCTCAGGTTTTATCGCTTCCAACACATATTATCAGTTATGAAACATAATGGCAATGATAAGCAGGTTAGAGAGAGAAGGGTGCTGATGGATAGAGTGAGTTAAAGGGTAAGTCATCATTAGCTATATGAGTGAAGAGGAGGTAATTGGTAGAGAGACAGAGAGAAAGAGAGAGAGAGAGAGATAGAGCAAGAGAGAGGGAGAGGGAGAGAGAGTGGGGGTGAAATAAAAAAAAAAGAATGATCTAGTAGTGTGTGAATGAACTGGACAAATGGTCATGTGGTTATCACTGCATTCACTGCACCTCAAGAAAATTCACCATTGTTATCAAAAATTATGACAAATTGCAAAGGCCAATAAACCGAGGAGGAGTAGATGAGTTTAGAGAGAGGCTCAACAAAACCCAACAAAATGAAAGTATAGATGGTACTGTAGCTTCATTCTAAAGCCAAAATGAAGGGTACCTTTTACCTCTCTTTCTCCCTTGCTCTCTCTTTCCCCTGTCTGTACTGTGCCTCTCTGCCCACAGACTCTCGCTCTCCCTTGAACAATTACGCAACATATCACCAAACACCATTTTCTCTGATTCTCATTGTTGATTATATGTCTTTGTCTCACCTTTGTCCTTCCACTATTTTTTGTCCCCTCTCCTCCTGCCTTCCTTTGCTCTTTCACTATGTAGTGAAAATCAGATTTTTGTCAATAAGCAAATACACAATCATCTCTGCTCATTGCATGTCTATCCATTCCTATCTATCCAATCTATGGTCCAAAATAAGAGAATAAGAGAGAGAGAGAGAAAGAGAAAGACAGAGAAAAAGAGCAGGAAAGACTGACTGACAGAGGGTGAATAAAAAAAACTGCTGCTAGTAGGTCTCTGATGATGTCAGACATCTACACCACATCACCATAGCAACCCAACATCAGCACCAACTTACTGAGAAAGGAGTAAGAGAGAAAAAGAGGGTGGAAATGTCTGTGGTGGCATGTAACAGTGGGATGCTTTTACATATTATATACACATACATTAAGTATTACACATCACACAATGTGGTTTGCAAATGTTCAATTAAATCACTCCTTTCTGTCAATGCTCAACGCAATCCTAACCATTATATTGAGGGCCTTAATAGAAGACACTAATGTTGACTAATCATTCTTCACACATTTTTACCATATAATGCATCCAGAAAGTCTTAGTTATAAGACACTTTAGTTATAAGACAGAAGGAAGAATGGAAAACACTTCTCTAATCTTTTCATTCAAACTATACCATCAGAACTATTGTCCTCATGATGCCCCGTGGGTTCAGATAGTCCAAAGACCACCAGGGGAGGGGGTAGAGAGGGTGAGCTTGACACCCCCTGTACTAGGCGACTGCTCCCCCTCTTCCGAGACCCAAGTTCTAAAAATAAACTGAGTACTGGAAAAAAATAGAAAAGTACAAGGCTACAGGCTCTGGAAGCATCATCAGAGGAAGGGAGGGAGGGAGAGAGGGGGTTGAGGGAGGACGGGGGATTGGAAGCAGTCAGTGGGTATGTGTGGGCGTTTGTTCGCTTCACTTCCACTGGTTATGGCTGTCTATGAATCTGGCTGCATTCACACCAGACAAACATGCAGACGGTGTGTGAAACACCCTAACCTGCACTCTATACATGTGAAAGCATGCACAAACAAAGCACACTGGAAGCTATAGCATTTTCCTGTAAGGGCTTATGGTTCACGCTGGTTATTAATAACTGCACCACGCACACTCTACGCTGCCATGCATGTCGCAGACTGTCCAGCCATCTCGCTGTCTTCTGTCCTACTGGACTCAGCTTGTCATATGTCAATATTCCAACTCATCATACCTGATCTTAACTGCTGTAGCCCTCTACCTCTCTCTACGTCACTCAGTCTTTTTCATCAACACTCCTTCCTTCCCTCTTGCCCCATCTTCTCTTGCTCGCGCTTCGACGCAGGAGTGGGAGGTGTTGCTAGGCGACAGATTAGCTCCTTTCTTTCAAGAAGCAGAGCAAAGACCTTGATTCTCTGGGTGTAAAAATAAACACCAGTGTAAAGAAAGAGAGTCTTAAGGAAAGGACAAGTATCCTTCACCTCTGCCACGAGAGGCGAACATTTATTTCCTCAGAAAAATATTTTTCTACAACCCTCTTGTGTTTTTCCTCAGAATACTCTGCTTTCCTGGAGAGGGTGAGACTTAATACACATATCATTTCAATTTGGGATAATGATAACTATCTATCACTAACTATATCTCTATAGATATCTACAGTGCCTTCGGAAAGTATTCAGACACCTTGACTTTTTCCACATTTTGTTACGTTACAGCCTTATTCTAAAATTGATTAAATAAATAAAAATCCTCAGCAATCTACACACAATACCCCATAGTGACAAAGTGAAAACAGGTTTTTAGAAATTTTGGCAAATGTATTCAAAATAAAAAACAGAAATACCTTATTTACATAAGTATTCAGAGCCTTTGCAATGAGACTCGAAATTGAGCTCAGGTGCATCCTATTCCATTGATCATCCTTGAGATGTTTCTACAACTTGATTGGAATCCACCTGTGGTAAATTCAATTAATTGGACATGATTTGGAAAGGCACAGACCTATCTATATAAAGGTCCCACAGTTGACAGTGCATGTCAGAGCAAAAACCAAGCCATGAGGTCGAAGGAATTGTCCGTAGTGCTCATAGACAGGATTGTGTCAAGGCACAGATCTGGGGAAGGCTACCAAAACAGTTCTGCACCATTGAAGGTCCCCAAGAACACAGTGGCCTCCATCATTATTAAATGGAAGAAGTTTGGAACCACCAAGACTCTTCCTAGAGCTGGCCAAACTGAGCAATCCGGGGAGAAGGGCCTTGGTCAGGGAGGTGACCAAGAACCCGATGGTCACTCCGACAGAGCTCTAGAGCTCCTCTGTGGAGATGGGAGAACCTTCCAGAAGGACAACGATCTCTGCAGCACTCCACCAATCAGGCCTGATTGGTAGAGTGGCCAGACGGAAGCCACATCTCAGTAAAAGGCACATGACCGCCTGCTTGGAGTTTGTCAAAAGGCACCTAAAGACTCTCAGACCATGAGAAACAAGATTCTCTGGTCTGATGAAAGTAAGATTGAACTCTTTGGCCTGAATGCCAAGCGTCACGTCTGGAGCAAACCTGGCACCATCTCTACGGTGAAGCATGGTGGTGGCAGCATCAAGCTGTGGGGATGTTTTTCAGCAGCAAGGACTGGGAGACTAGTCAGCATCGAGGCAAAGATGAACGGAGAAAAGTACATAGAGATCCTTGATGAAAACCTGCTCAGGACCTCCAACTGGGGGCGAAGGTTCACCTTCCGACAGGAAAACGACCCTAAGCACACAGCAAATTTAATCCAGTTTAGAATAAGGCTGTAACCTAACAATGTGGTAAAGTCAAGGGGTATGAATGCCTTTCGAATGCACTGTATATCTCTATTCCAGTAACAATATATGCCAGTAACAATCATTGACTTCCTAACAACTATTGTTATCTAACAGAAACTCTTACCAAGAAAGATCCTTTCTCCCAGGTTTCATGGTTAGATAAGAAATACTTGGTTAGACAATAATGCTGAGAAGACAGGTGAGCTACAAACTGTTCCCTTAAGTCAGATGGCCAGAGATTGCAGTAGAATAGCCTACATACGGTTTGCTTTCCATCCGACGCTCAACCCATTCTCTCTGTTACATTTACACTGTGGAAACTGCTGAGAGACACCTGTTGCCATGGGTGATGCCGAACCATTTGGCCCTTTATGGACTGACTGCAGTTAATGTAACCAACACGTAGGCTACAACTTGTTCTTTATCAACACGTTATGTGTTTGTTATGTAGGTGTGCATTTTGCATGTTTTAGTGTGTTAAGTGATAATGCCCTCGAAGCCGGTATTGATATATCCTCTAAACACCGACTTCGAGGGCATTATCACTTTTATACAATGGGTTCCCAACATATTCAAATAATGATTAACATATTTGAATTAAACGTTATTTTGAATTCATTCATACTATTTCATCCTTCCACAAGATGTAGTCTCGACACAAATCTAGGGTTGATCCCCAAGCTGGTGGTCGTTCGTTCTATCCGTTCGGTTGCCAGAGATGCGACCTAGTCTTTTTGTTTATCTATGTACGCGACCCAGTCGTTCGTTCTAAATGTTCCATTGCAGTACTGGCTGGCAACGTTCTTATCCCTTGCTTGTTAGCTAGCTAATTTACAGTCACGTCAAAAAGTGCAGCCAGAATAACAGCAAAGTAGCCGCATTTGCATTTGTTTAAGCTGTTTTCTAGTGACATTTATTTGGATACATCCATAACAATGAGCTAACGAGGCGCGATTTCGCTTGGCATGGAAAATGTGCTCACTCGTCAGGACACTGTTGTTCAGAGGAGCTTTCCAACAACACAGCTAACACAACCACTTCAAACTGAAGCTGGAAAGACTGCAAAGTAGCTGCACTTCGTTTCGTTTGACCTTTTTTCAATTGAAATTTCTTTATATATATATCCATAAAAATTATGCCAGCTGATTCATGATTTCAACCGGTTGAGAAATGCTGCCTGTCTGTCTCGCCCCGACTCCCGACACGTTCATTACTATGGGACAGCTGGAGAACAAATTTTGAATATTGAAACAATGTTGCAAATTTCGGAGACAGACAGCAAGGTTTATACAAATCTCCACTGTTGAAAACTAAATGTTAGTCTAAAAGAAATGTGAGATAATGTTTAGATGCTTTTTATAGTGGAGATCAAGTTTATAAAGTGCCTGTCTGGGCTGATCAGACAGTGAATTGTGCAGTCAGATGGAACAGAGTAAATAGGCATTTTAACTTGTGGAATAGACACCGGCTGGAATGCGGTTTTAACCAATCAGCATTCAGGATTAGACCCACCCGTTGTATAATGCGGAAGCATCACTGGATGTCATTGAGCCATGAGACAGCCTAATTGGATTCATTGAAGTCCTCTCAAATAGATAGGCTACTCATCCCTGCAACCCTCTTACCCTTTGACATCGGCCTGCCCACTGCCATGTTCCCGTCTCCCACCCAGCCGTGATACCTACACGGCCCGGCTCATAATGGCTGCCATTATCATGACAAGCACAACAATGGAAGTGATGGCAATTTGTCCAGGCCACTGCTGAGTCAACACAGTGTGTAGGACACGAAGTGCTTCTGAGACTGCCAGGTGAAAAAAATACAATAAGTGCCATACTATTTTTGGTGATTTGTGGGATGGAAATAGCTATGCCGTGTTTTGAATAATCGTGATCCAAAAATGATCTTGTATTGGAGTAAAAATACATAGTAGCCTACCAACAACCATCAGACCAGAGCATAGATTCCTCAAACATCTCTGGATGCCAGACATCTGGCTATAGGCCTACCTCCCTGACAACTTACAGTGAGGGAAAAAAGTATTTGATCCCCTGCTGATTTTGTACGTTTGCCCACTGACAAAGACATGATCAGTCTATAATTTGAATGGTAGGTTTATTTGAACAGTGAGAGACAGAATAACAACAACAAAATCCAGAAAAACGCATGTCAAAAATGTTATAAATTGATTTGCATTTTAATGAGGGAAATAAGTATTTGACCCCTCTGCAAAACATGACTTAGTACTTGGTGGCAAAACCCTTGTTGGCAATCACAGAGGTCAGACGTTTCTTGTAGTTGTCCACCAGGTTTGCACACATCTCAGGAGGGATTTTGTCCCACTCGTCTTTGCAGATCTTCTCCAAGTCATTATGGTTTCGAGGCTGACGTTTGGCAACTCGAACCTTCAGCTCCCTCCACAGATTTTCTATGGGATTAAGGTCTGGAGACTGGCTAGGCCACTCCAGGACCTTAATGTGCTTCTTCTTGAGCCACTCCTTTGTTGCCTTGGCCGTGTGTTTTGGGTCATTGTCATGCTGGAATACCCATCCACAACCCATTTGCAATGCCCTGGCTGAGAGAAGGAGGTTCTCACCCAAGATTTGACAGTACATGGCCCCGTCCATCGTCCCTTTGATGCGGTGAAGTTGTCCTGTCCCCTTAGCAGAAAAACACCCCCAAAGCATAATGTTTCCACCTCCATGTTTTACGGTGGGGATGGTGTTCTTGGGGTCATAGGCAGCATTCCTCCTCCTCCAAACACGGCGAGTTGAGTTGATGCCAAAGAGCTCGATTTTGGTCTCATCTGACCACAACACTTTCACCCAGTTCTCCTCTGAATCATTCAGATGTTCATTGGCAAACTTCAGACGGGCCTGTATATGTGCTTTCTTGAGCAGGGGGGACCTTGCGGGCGCTGCAGGATTTCAGTCCTTCACGGCGTAGTGTGTTACCAATTGTTTTCTTGGTGACTATGGTCCCAGCTGCCTTGAGATCATTGACAAGATCCTCCCGTGTCGTTCTGGGCTGATTCCTCACCGTTCTCATGATCATTGCAACTCCACGAGGTGAGATCTTGCATGGAGCCCCAGGCCGAGGGAGATTGACAGTCTTTTGTGTTTCTTCCATTTGCGAATAATCGCACCAACTGTTGTCACCTTCTCACCAAGCTGCTTGGCGATGGTCTTGTAGCCCATTCCAGCCTTGTGTAGGTCTACAATCTTGTCCCTGACATCCTTGGAGAGCTCTTTGGTTCTGGCCATGGTGGAGAGTTTGGAATCTGATTGATTGATTGCTTCTTTGGACAGGTGTCTTTTATACAGGTAACAAGCTGAGATTAGGAGCACTCCCTTTAAGAGTGTGCTCCTAATCTCAGCTCGTTACCTGTACAAAAGACACCTGGGAGCCAGAAATCTTTCTGATTGAGAGGGGGTCAAATACTTATTTCCCTTATTAAAATGCAAATCAATTTATAACATTTTTGACATGCGTTTTTCTGGATTTTTGTGTTGTTATCCTGTCTCTCACTGTTCAAATAAACCTACCATTAAAATTATAGACTGGTCATTTCTTTGTCAGTGGGCAAACGTACAAAATCAGCAGGAGATCAAATACTTTTTTCCCTCACTGTATATGGTTGTAGTTCTTCTCATTCAGAGAACTGTCTGTGATTTTATCCACAATACAATAACACAGGTCAACAGTCAGCAAAGTATGAGTAGAGAAGACAGACCTATGATGTAAGCTAATGCGGATCCATTTGATCATTCATGTACAGTATGTCATGTGGGAAGCTGTTCATATGCATTTGCGGAAAGTACAAAATTCTATATGTCAATCAGATTGTAGGAAGCTGTTTATACTACTCTGTCACAACACATCATCCATTGTTACTGTACCTTTCTGCATTTGCGGAAAGCAATATTTGATGAACGCCATCGCTCTATGTGACAATTATGGTGTTAGAGAGCGGTGTATCGCTATAGAGAGCTGAAACGTCTATGTAGCTGTCCATGGTGCTGAAATCTATTGCGGCAGCTCTAAACTAAAGCATTTGCGGGGAGAGGGAAGGTTGCTTTGTGGTGTGATGGCATCTTTAAGGCACATACCAACTTCTATATGTCAATCCAATTGTGAGAAGCTGTTTATACTACTCTGTCACAACACGTTATCCATTGTTACTGTATCTTTCCAAATGGACCACATTTGGAGATCCGTGAAATCGAAGTTTGTGAACATGCAACATGTTAGACGCGTTACACTTATGACTATTAATCTATTTTGAGCCTTAAAAAAAAGCATCTGTCTAAAAATAGGGACAATTGGAGATGGAAGCGGGGGTGCGCCACTGAGTGCATGTGTCAGTCACTGGTGAGAGCTATTTATAGAAACGACGAGATTCATCTCTGCGCTCAGCTCTGTTTGCAACAGGTGTAGTGTGTGTGTGTGAACACTCTGAGTATCCTATAAAATATATAAAAGACTACAAAACAGTTTGTATGCTTCAAATATCACATAGACTATTTGCTGAACTTTAACACGCAGTAAGAACACCAAGACACAATTGTTGCAACATACCTTCTTCATACAGTTCCTTTCAAATAATTTCACAAAACATCACATTTCATCTCAAATTGAGCTTCCACAATTTACTGGATCCGACTGTCGTCTGTCACAGGTTTTTCCACATCAGTAGTAGAAGTAGTTAAAAATGACTGCTGCACAGCCTCCATCCCCAACCAAGCCTTCCAACATTATGATTTAGGCAACGTTTTATAGGATATTTTGATTGAAGAGGGTGTATTTTGGGCAAGATCAAACTCTGGTCTTTTCTGTTCAGCCCATAGGGTTGGGTATGATCAGGTTATTGGGATCTATGTTTTTCGACAAAGCAAAAAATACACAATTTGCTAAATACAAACATGGGTGCTTCTAAATAAGATAACACTGTAACCTTTGGAAATGGTTACAAGGCTTTCCCAAATAATTCCCAGTTTGGATGCAATCCACACATAGCCTAAGGTTTTCAACCAGAAGAATCAGCCAGGTTTCGATGCATAGACAAGACATAGCTCAGCATCACCCTTAGCTACATTGCGCTCAAATTACCTTAAAAGGATGGATGTTGCAGTTTATGTAACATATAGGCTATACAGCGCGATTAGCCTGTCTCTCTTACAGTATGCCCTGTAGGATTACCGACCCCCCTCCTCTGCCTTTGCGTGTTAGCCCCGGAGGCACTGCGCAGCCTGACAACGGAATTACAGTCAGAATGGTGCACTCCATTCATAAAAAGAGACTGAATATGGTGATGTAACACTGCCCCACTGTCCCGCGTTTCTCCCTGAAGCAGAATTCCACCGATGCTAGAATATATTTTTGCTGGAATATCGTTCATGTATAACGTTGGCATGCATCTGCATGTGTTACCCTAGAGGTCGACGGTGGACGGTTTTACGGAATGCATCGCATCGTTCATAATCATAACATGAAACATATTATGAGCTAGTCTGGCGAGGCATAGATGCATTTGCATCATGTAGGCTACTGATAACTTAGACTACACTATATTAGGAATTATACATTTTCAGAGAGGATCAATTGTTCCTCGGGTGCCAGACATAGAAATAGAGCTTCTCTTTCGTATGCATCTCAGTTTCACTGCCCCCCTCCCGTACACCGGGGTCCGGTGACTCCGTCTACGTTTTACGTTTTTCTCCGCCCATTCCTCGGTTTTGTCCAAATCGGGCTTTTTGCGTCGCCGGAGCTCCGGATATCAAGCCAACGTCATCATTGTGTAGAGGGAAGCGCTGACGTCAGAAAAGTGTCACCGAAAGGAGAGGGTAGGAGCGGTAGGGGGAGCGGGCAGAGGGAGAGAATTTCACCATTGCTAACATTGAATCTCCCTCGGCCCCCCTTCCCTCTAGCCCCCCTCTCCCTACGACGTCGGTGTTGGCGCGTTGGGAGCCCCCCTTCGTCACCGGAATCCCAGCCTATATAACTTACTCGAGAGCAGAGTCCCTCCACCAGATTTACGGGATCCGGATATCTGGGCGAGAGACGGCTACTACAGCCGCCGAATCACTCACACTCCGAACCGGTGGAAAGCCATCCAGCGGCTAGCCAGTAACCTTACTGGACGCTGTGGCGGAACCGAAGAGGAAAAAAGAAAGGATATGAGAAGGTCTGAAGCCTTACTCTGGAACGAGCTGAGATGAAAGTCCAATAGTAAAACGACAAGGTTATTACTACTAGCCTATCTCTCTGACACCTCATCTTGGCGGAAAGAGACCCAAACCTCATCTGACGCAACAGTCAATACTCCGTTGAGTTTCACATTCAACTCCAGGGAATTTAGTCAACCACTATAACAGGCTACAATGTATCGATCAACGAAAGGCGCGTCGAAAGCTCGAAGGGACCAAATCAACGCAGAGATTCGGAACCTGAAGGACTTGCTTCCCATATCCGATGCTGACAAGGCACGGCTCTCATACCTACATATCATGTCCCTTGCCAGCATGTACACCAGAAAATCGGTCTTCTTCTCTCAAGGTAAGCGCGACTTAGCTTATAACAGACAAGTTCAAATACACTCAGTGTATAATCCATAGCCTGCCTGTTGATTCATAACTAAGAAATGCTTGTGAATGAAACATATACTGACAAACTGTTGCTTCCATCCGTCTGAGCTAGTTGCATGCTACCTTGGGCTTTCCGCTTGAATCAACAGGTCTTGTCGAAAGAAACAGTTGATGAACTTCATATCTATATGTGAATTATGTTGTTTAGGAATACATATAATGGAATATTATAGTGCTCTGTTTGAGGTTCTGGCGTGAAAAACTATTTTAGAGCGGAGTGTCGCTATCTAGGGCTGAAACGCTTCTATCGCTGTCCATGGTACTGAAATGTAATGCGGCCGTTCTATAGCCATTGCGGGGAGCAGAAACGTTACCTTTGTGGAATGATGACATCCATTACCTAGACAAAAACATAATAAAACATTTTTTCCCATCATCTTTTGTTTTTAGAATCGGGATCTGCCGGCAGTCTCGAGGAAAGCTCGAGGTTCCTGTCTTTCCACGAGCTGTCAGAGCTGGTGCAGGAGCTACCAGGGTTCCTGGTCCTGCTGACTGGGGAAGGCAAGCTGCTCTACCTGTCAGACAGCGTCTCCGAGCACCTCGGCCACTCCATGGTGAGTCCACGGGAGACCATATCATGTCTAAATATGAAACTAGTAAGTTAGCTGAAATTTTGATTTTGTCTCAAGGATTCCATGAATATACTAAATAAGAACTACTCTTTCTCGATGTTTCAGGTGGATCTGGTTGCCCAGGGTGACAGTGTGTATGATATCATTGACCCTACTGACCACTTCATCATGAGGACCAACCTGGCCCCTCCTACATCACCTGATACAGGTAAGACACGCCTCCATATTTCCAATGGTACAGAAACGCGTTGCAAATGGCTCGCATTTATATCACTCAGATCATTTCTGATATTCACAATCCTTCCTTACCTCTTCTTTCTCTCAGATCGTCTATTCCGTTGTCGTTTCAATACTTCCAAGTCGGTGCGCAGGCAGAGTGCTGGGAACAAGCTGGTTCTGATCCGGGCGCGCTGCCTTTTCCCACCCTCCTCTTCTACCACCCCTAGCTCCTACTGGACATCCAATCCTGTCTGGATGTGCTTCTGTTCCCCTCTGGAGGCCATCCCGACCCACTCTGGCCCTGGGGGGGACCAAGTTCCTGCTCTGATCCCTCCTGCTGCGGAGAACAACTTCTTCCTAGCCTCGTTCCAGTCTCAACACAGCCGAGACATGAGGCTCCAGAATGCACAAGACAGGTGAGGTCACACCCAATGACCAGGCAGCGCCGCCTGTTGCTTTAGATCATCTGAGTGATGGCATGACTTGTATGCTTTATAGTTAGAAGCATGTTAAACACATAGACTTACCATGTCTTCTCTCCATCTTCCCTGCAGTGTCAGTGTTTACCTTGGCCTTGATGTGTCAGCCCTGAGGTCTCGCTCCTGGTACAGCCTCCTCCACCCACAGGACCTGTCACACGCCTCCACTCAGCACTATAGCCTGTGTAAGTACCAATTCAGTTCACCACACAACAACCACACACAGACGCACCAACACACATCAACACAAATGCGAACTCAATTATAATGTATCCACCATTACATGGAGCAATCTTCACTACAAGCTCACCATTAAAGTTCTGTGATGTGATCAGTTGTAGAACAATGTCTGATGTTGATGTTCTCTCTTTGTTCCCCCACAGTGAGAGAAGGAGGAGAGGGTAGATCTGAGATGGTGGTACGGGTGGAGTCTGCAGACCACTCCTGGGTCTGGCTCTACATGGTACTGCAGCTGGAGGCAGGAGACAGCCCCATCAGCAGCAACAACCACATCATCAGGTACTACCTCTACCCTATGACAGATCATTATAACACATTGTCAATAGATATAAAGGAGATGACTGATTGCAAGAAGCACAAGGGAATCTTACTGACCATTTCCATCTCTCTCTCTTTCTGTTTCTCTCCCAGTGAGACGGAGGCGTGGTCGGTGAGACAGCAGCTGAGCACAGAGCAGACCCAGCTGACCCTGGTACTGAGTACCAGTACCTCCCGCCAGGACAGCCTGAGCCTGTCCAGCCCAGACCAAGTCTTCACCCCAGGCAGCAGTGGCCTCTCAGCCCAGTCCTTTGACTTCAGCATGACTGTGTCCAGCAGTGTGGGCTCCTCCGACGAGACAGGGGGCGCCACCACTGAGCCAATGCAGGTGGAGGGTGACCCTCGCTCTAGTATTTCCTCTATTGAGGAGGAGAGCTTCTTCCAGCAGCAGCAGCAGATGCCTGCCCCTGTCCAAAGCCCCTCTGCTGCCTCCTCCCCCACCCCAGTTACCGTTGCAACGGTAGCAGACCTGGACTTCCTCACTCAGAACATTCTCCTGCCCCCCTCCTTCCAGCTCGAGCCCCCGCTGCCCACCCTCCCCCTTCCCCTCCCCCCAGTGCCCACCTCCCAGGAGCAGCAGACCAAAGAGTTTGTGTGCACGCCCCCCTACACACCCCAGCTGGGCGTGGGCAGCTTCCTGTTCAGCGAGCCCCTCTTTAGCTTCGACCCCACAGGCACCACCACACCCCCTCCCTCCACCACCACCACAGCTACAGCCACCACCTCCATCGCCCCCTCCGCCCCACCCACCACAGCCTCCAGTCCTGCTCCCCCCTCCTCCCTGTGCCTCACTGGTCCCTCCACTGACCTGTTCTTCCCTGCCGATCCCTGCAGTGGCTCTCTCTATGAGAAGCTACCCCCCACCCCTGACAGCCCTGGGGATGGGGACTGCACAGTGATGACCTTGCCAGAGGTTCGGGGACCCCTGTATGTAGATGTCCCTTTAGGGCCCTTTCACTACCCCCTCGACGGCCTCCTCACCCCAGAGGCCTCCCCCGGTAAACAGCCTGGTCTCTCTTTCTTCTCCCTGGAGAAAGAGAGGGAGAAGGAGAGAGCAGAGATCTCCTTCTTAGCTCAGCACATCAGCTCCTTAGCAGAGGGATTCTACCTGGATCCTCTCTTATCCAAGCTATCCCCTCCTTCCATGTCCCCCTCCCCCACCCTAGCACCATCCCTAGCCACCGCTGGTGTTGACTCTATCCACATGCTGGGAGAGTTTTGCCCCGTTAAAGCATGGAGAGGCCTGGACTTCCCCATATACCAAGATGATGATGACTCTCTGTTTGAAGAGAGCATCTTAGAAGCCTTTCTCCAGGACTTCTCCACCCCTCCGCCCCTCTCCCCCACCCCCTCCATCCCCCCGCCCTCTCCCCCTAACCCAGTGTGCTGGCACTCACCCTCCCACTTTGAGGGGGTCAGCCACTTCTGTAGCGTCCAATCAGCGCACTGTAACCCCACGGCCAGGTGCGGGGCGACATTGGCTGGCGAGGCCGGGGCGATGGCAGAATGGGAGGGGCTGGGAGAGGAGTCGATGGAGATCGAGGTGGCGTCATCACCTCTGTCTTCCTGTTCCTCCATCACAGCATCCCCTCCCCTGCGACTCACTGCCTCCCCCACCTTCGCCCCCTCCACGCCCGTCGCCCCCAACATGCCGGCCGTGCCTTGCGCCCAGTCCCTCCTGGAGGAGCTGGCCGCCCTGGAACCCATGTTTGGGGCAGGTGCCTCGATCGCCCCTGGCTTGGGGCAGCAACCTGAGTTGTATCAACTCCAGTGTCACCAGCCGCCACAGTGCTTCCACAAAGGTGAGAATCATTCAGTTAACTTGTTCTACTGTCTTTCTCTGTTTGATAAATGGATGAATATGTGTTAACCCTGAACATACCAGACTAATGCCCCTTTCTCTTTCTCTCTTGTGTTTTTCAGATGGGAGTGGAAGTGTTCCTCCGTTCTAAAATAAGTCTGTGACTTACTTCATTAAGTATGGCATATTGTCATATTTCGTGGAGCTATTTTACTGAAAAGTAAAGATGATTTAAGTGTATAAATATATACATAATGTATACTACTGAAGGACTTTAACTCCTACATGTCTACTGAGGACAAAGATTGCCTTCATATTTTTGTTCATTTATTTATTAACAATTTCACATTTAATTTCAACATTGACATAATGGTGCAATATTTACCAACTGAATGTACCCATGACTGACTGAGTTTTGGGTCCATTTGGTGCCACAGCTTTTCTGTAACATGAGCTTCAGATTTTATCAGACAGAGACGTAACAAAACCTCTGACCTTGTAAAGTGCCGTTTAACTTCCAGACGCGCATTTGTATTCACTCATAGTGAAAAACCTGTTGTGAACAAAACAATAAGAATACCTTCTTTGATATTTCAATAGGGAAATGACTTAGAGCATTATTGCTTGTACTGCAGCAACGCAAACCCAAATCACAAATGTGGTGAAAGTTTATGTTTACAAAATCTCTACTGACCTGGTACAACCGATGACAGTAGCTGACAAAAGGGGACCAGATTTCCTCTCTCACATCCTCAATATTCAGTTTCCAGAGAGACACAGTTCTTCTACTCTGACCTTATTGTACTCCTCCCTTGTCATAGCTTTAAAGGCCATGTCTAAACGTACAAATACTGTAGTCAAACTAACCTAATACTTCAGACACTCTGAGCTTTGAGTTTGCGGCTGCCCATTTTAAAACATTTGGCTTCATGTTATTTCTCCATTACAAACTTGTGTATCAATGTGATGGTGTGCAACCAAAAAAAAAACAATACAAAACATATGAAGACATAGGTCTTGGAATGTCCACAAGCAAGAACACATGACGAAGGTTTCCGTCCTTTACCAGAAGGCGTTGCCAAATGGAAATCGTCTGGAAGTTACTCAACAACTGTGTGTGGTTCTGTTGTGTACAGGACCAGCACATTGTACATTAGACTCTGAATGTGGGCTCTTTAGGTCATTGTTCTCTTGGGCTTGGCTTCAAGGGCAGCTCTGCTGGATTTTCTTGCAGCATCAATATTTGCAATGCTGGCAGTTTATAGCGGCTCCTGTGTGCCTGGCATGGCCATGACCTGCTGAACTCTGAACTCTATCTGAACTCTTTCTCTGTGTCCATGAACCAATGGACAGACAGTCACATCATAGCTCTACGTGAGTTATGGTGTTGTGGGGCACAATATGGCTGTGAATGACTGTATGATTCTTCTTTTTTGAGAGGGGTTTGACAAAAATGGAAGTTTTGTTTTAAAAAATGACCTGAAAATAGTGTGATGGGGTGCTATTTCTATTCAGTTCCTCCTAAGCGACACAGGTTGAGAATGGTACTATTCCCATGGTGTCGACATGCTAACGTAGAGTTGTCTACGGTCAAGTAAAGGATTGATTCCTACGTTCTAGCTATTAAATGCTAAGTTTAACATATGTTTAAGTATTATATTGTATGTGTTAAATTGAAAAAGAAAAAACTATTGATGTTCAATGCATAATGCATTATGTCTGTGGATATATGCACATGCAATTTTTTTGAAGGGTTGTACATATTTGTACATTTGTATGAATACATCAGTCTGTACATATCAGAGACATTTCTATTGTTTAAGATGGACTATATACATGATGATATATTGAAGAATGGACATTGTGGATCAGTGTTCTCTTGTGTTGCTGATAAGTGTATTTGGTTGTCAAACAAATGCATTTATATTAAAGTGCACTTAAAGCGGCTGGATCTCTCTGTGTCGTCACTTCCAGTCCTCCTCACCCTCCTCCTCCTTCTACCTACTCTCATCATCTTCCCCCATCCCTCCTTCCTCTTCCCTCCCTCCCTCGCTCTCTCCTCCGTTTCTTCCCCTGGAGCGAGCTCCGCTCAGCAACAGCACTGACGCCACGATCTGACTCAGACTGACGCACACGCTCCACACCGAGGCTCTCACACACAGACACACAGGGGCGGACTGGGACCAGAAATCGGCTCTGGCATTTGTAACATGCCGGCTAATGTTTTTCCACCTGACCTTTTTTTCCCCTCCAAGCCCCCACAATGTTTTTCCTTGAAGCCCCCATTATTAGCCAGATAATGATATTTTGCACAAAAAAACTAAACTAGTTAGACAGGCCCACAAGGCAAAAGATTGACCAGCCCATTTGACATTTGTCCAAAATGCCAGATGGCCAGCCCGCCCCTGCAAGCACACACAATAGGAGCCCCCCATCTTTACAAATAGCAGCAGCTCACACTCACTCAATGTACCTGCTACTCTGAGAGCGTGCTGTGATGGTGTCAGACTCCATATATAGGCATTCCTGTGTCGAAGCTCTGATTCAAGCAGCCCCCTCTTTCCTCAGCCTCCGATTCAGATGGGAGGGAGGACTGGGGGAGCCAGAGAGAGAGAATGAGAGAGAGGGGAGAGAGGGGGGAGAAAAGGAGAGCAAGAGCAGAGAGGAAGCCAAAACCAGAGAGAAAGAGGGACAGAAATGATGAATGTACTATCAATCACTGACTAGTACCCAGTGAAAGCTCTGTGCTCTTCACATCATGGAGGACACATTTGGGTAAAATCACTAACGTTACATGAGTGATGGGCATTGCCATGTTACTGTGTAAATGCATCCTGCCACCTCTCTCATCTCCTTTGACATTTAGAATAGTCATCCCCCAGGTCCCTCAAATCTAATCTCAGAAGCAGATCTGTAGGATAAGGTACAAGTATGAGACCTTTAATATCTTATATACTAAACCTGGAGAGACAAAGCTTTGCCATAGCAACATTATGTTTCAGCACCAGACGATTCACTGCAGTGAGCCTCCTGGAAATGAGAGCAGCAGAGATAGAGCAGACTATAGCTCTCTCCTGCCATCTTGTGGCAAGAAAAAGTAGTACATTTTCAACTACGAACTCGTTGAGCCAACTCCTGCTGATACTGGAGTGACAGAGGGAGATTCCCAATTGTTTTTTTGGGCGCCTCCTTTCCTGTGTCCTCTCCTCCTCTCGTTTTGAATAAAGGTAAAAGGTAATGGAGGAGAGTGGCGGAGATTGAACGTGGAAGGAAATGCAGAGTCGTTTCTAGAATTTTGGGGGGGCCCTAAGCAGGATTTGGTTGGGGAACCCCCGACCTCACGGATAAAACATTTTAGTGTCCTCTTGGGAGCAGAGTGAAAAATGTGAAGCTATGAAGTTAATGTTCTGCAATTCTATACATTTTACCTTTGGGTGTATAATATTTTTTGCACTTTTAAAGCAAATTTCCTGCAATTCTACACATTTTGCCATGACTTTTGCCATTCTCATATTTGGTATTTTGGTATTTTATTAGGATCCCCTTTAGCTGTTGCGAAAACAGCAGCTACTATTCCTGGGGTCCACACAAAACATGAAACATGACATAATACAGAACATTAATAGACAAGAACAGCTCAAGGACATAATTACATACATTTAAAATCGGCACACATAGCCTACATATCAATACCTACACACAAAATATCTAGGTCAAATAGGGGAGAGCTATTGTGCCGTGAGGTGTTGCTTTATCTTTTTTTTTTATCAGGTTTGCTGTTCATTTGAGCAATATGAGATGGAAGGGAGTTCCATGCAATAATGGCTCTATATAATACTGTACACTTTCTTGAATTTGTTCTGGATTTGGGGACTGTGAAAAGACCCCTGGTGGCATGTCTAGTGGGGTAAGTGTGTGTGTCAGAGCACATTAATGTTTCTTATAAAAAGAAGAAGTGATGCAGTCAGTCTCTCCTCAACTCCCAAGTGGACATTCTCTCTTTTTCCCCTGACCCATCTGTCTATCTCCTCATTTGAATTCCATGCTGTCACAGTCACTAGTCCATTCAAGCTTAACATCCTTGTCATTTATCGCCCTCCAGGTTCCCTTGGAGAGTTCCTTTCCTGAGGATGGCTCACCCCTCACAGTTCTGGGTGACTTTAACCTCCCTACGTCTGCCTTTGACTCATTTCTCTCTGCCTCCTTCTTTCCACTCCTTTCCTCTTTTGACCTCACCCTCTCACCGTCCCCCCTACTCACAAGGCAGGCAATACGCTTGACCTCATCTTTACTAGATGCTGTTCGTCTACTAATCTCACTGCAACTCCCCTCCAAGTCTCCGACCACTACTTTGTATCCTTTTCTCTCTCGCTCTCCTCCAACACTACTCACTCTGCCCCTACTTAGGTAATGTGCCGTCGCAACCTTCGCTCTCTCTCTCCCGCTACTCTCTCCTCTTCCATCCTATCATCTCTTCCCTCTGCTAAATCCTTCTCCCTCCGATCTCCTGATTATGCCTCCTCAACCCTCCTCTCCTCCCTTTCTGCATCTTTTGACTCTCTATGTCCCCTATCCTCCCGGCCGGCTCGGTCCTCCCCTCCTGCTCCGTGGCTTGACGACTCATCAGAACAGGGCTCTGGGCAGCCGAGCGGAAATGGAGGAAAACTAGACTCCATGCGGACCTATCATCTTTTCACTCCCTCCTCTCTACATTCTCTTCCTCTGTTTCCGCTGCTAAAGCCACTTTCTACCACTCTAAATTTCAAGCCTCTGCCTCTAACCCTAGGAAGCTCTTTACCACCTTCTCCTCCCTGCTGAATCCTCCTCCTCCTCCCCCTCCCTCCTCCCTCTCTGTGGATGACTTTGTCAACCATTTTGAAAAGAAGTTTGACGACATCCAATCCTCATTTATTGTCAAATGACACCGCTGGTCCTGCTCACACTGCCCTACCCTATGCTTTGACTTCTTTCTCCCCTCTCTTTCCAGATGAAATCTTGCGACTTGTGATGGCCGGCCGCCCAACAACCTGCCCGCTTGACCCTATCCCCTCCTCTCTTCTCCAGACCATTTCCGGAGACCTTCTCCCTTACCTCACCTCGCTCATCAACTCATCCTTGACCGCTGGCCATGTCCCTTCCATCTTCAAGAGAGCGAGAGTTGCACCCCTCCTCAAAAAACCTACACTCGATCCCTCCGATGTCAACAACTACAGACCAGTATCCCTTCTTTCTTTTCTCTCCAAAACTCTTGAGCGTGCCGTCTCTAGCCAACTCTCCTGCTATCTATCTCAGAATTACCTTCTTGATCCAAACCAGTCAGGTTTCAAGACTGGTCATTCAACTGAGACTGCTCTTCTCTGTGTCACGGAGGCTCTCCGCACTGCTAAAGCTAACTCTCTCTCCTCTGCTCTTATCCTTCTAGACCTATCCGCTGACCACCTTCCGGAGACACTTGAAACCCTACCTCTTTAAGAAATACCTGGAATAGTATAAAGTAATCCTTCTTCCCCCACCCCCAATAAAAAAATATATATATATATTTTTAAAAAGTGGTTGTCCCACTGGCTATCATAAGTTGAATGCACCAATTTGTAAGTCGCTCTGGATAAGAGCGTCTGCTAAATGATGTAAATGTAAATGTAACTCTTAGCCAAGAGAGACTGGCATGCATAGTATTTATATTAGCCCTTTGATTACAATGAAGAGCAAGACGTGCCGCTCTGTTCTGAGCCAGCTGCAGCTTAACTAGGTCTTTCTTTGCAGCACTTGACCACATAACTGAACAATAATCAAGATTAGACAAAACTAGAGCCTGCAGGACTTGCTTTTTGGAGTGTAGTGTCAAAAAATCAAATCAAATCAAATCAAATCAAATCAGATTTTATTGGTCACATGCGCCGAATACAACAGGTGCAGACATTACAGTGAAATGCTTACTTACAGCCCTTAACCAACAGTGCATTTATTTTAAACAAAAAAAGTAAAAATAAAACAACAACAAAAAAAGTGTTGAGAAAAAAAAGAGCAGAAGTAAAATAAAGTATAATAATATATGCCATTTAGCAGACGCTTTTATCCAAAGCGACTTACAGTCATGCGTGCATAATTTTTTTTTTTTTGTGTATGGGTGGTCCCGGGGATCGAACCCACTACCTTGGCGTTACAAGCGCCGTGCTCTACCAGCTGAGCTACAGAGGACCAAAGTGACAGTAGGGAGGCTATATATACAGGGGGGTACCGTTGCAGAGTCAATGTGCGGGGGCACCGGCTAGTTGAGGTAGTTGAGGTAATATGTACAAAAAGCAGAGCATCTCTTTATTATGGACAGACCTCTACCCATCTTTACAACCATTGAATCTATATGTATTGACCATGAAAGTTTAAAATCTAAGGGAACACCAAGTAATTTAGTCTCCTCAACTTGTTCAACAGCCACACCATTCATTACCAGATTCAGCTGAGGTCTAGAACTTAGGGAATGATTTGTACCAAATACAATGCTCTTAGTTTTAAAGATGTTCAGGACCAGTTTATTACTGGCCACACATTCCAAAACAGACTGCAACTCCTTGTTAAGGGTTTCAGTGACTTCATTAGCTGTGGTTGCTGATGCGTACAGTGGGGAAAAAAATTATTTAGTCAGTCACCAATTGTGCAAGTTCTCCCACTTAAAAAGATGAGAGAGGCCTGTAATTTTCATCATAGGTACACGTCAACTATGACAGACAAATTGAGGAAAAAATTTCCAGAAAATCACATTGTAGGATTTTTTATGAATTTATTTGCAAATTATGGTGGAAAATAAGTATTTGGTCACCTACAAACAAGTAAGATTTCTGGCTCTCACAGACCTGTAACTTCTTCTTTAAGAGGCTCCTCTGTCGTCCACTCGTTACCTGTATTAATGGCACCTGTTTGAACTTGTTATCAGTATAAAAGACACCTGTCCACAACCTCAAACAGTCACACTCCAAACTCCACTATGGCCAAGACCAAAGAGCTGTCAAAGGACACCAGAAACAAAATTGTAGACCTGCACCAGGCTGGGAAGACTGAATCTGCAATAGGTAAGCAGCTTGGTTGGAAGAAATCAACTGTGGGAGCAATTATTAGGAAATGGAAGACATACAAGACCACTGATAATCTCCCTCGATCTGGGGCTCCACGCAAGATCTCACCCCGTGGGGTCAAAATGATCACAAGAACGGTGAGCAAAAATCCCAGAACCACACGGGGGACCTAGTGAATGACCTGCAGAGAGCTGGGACCAAAGTAACAAAGCCTACCATCAGTAACACACTACGCCACCAGGGACTCAAATCCTGCTTAAGCCAGTACATGTCCAGGCCCGTCTGAAGTTTGCTAGAGTGCATTTGGATGATCCAGAAGAGGATTGGGAGAATGTCATATGGTCAGATGAAACCAAAATATAACTTCTTGGTAAAAACTCAACTCGTCGTGTTTGGAGGACAAAGAATGCTGAGTTGCATCCAAAGAACACCATACCTACTGTGAAGCATGGGGGAGGAAACATCATGCTTTGGGGCTGTTTTTCTGCAAAGGGACCAGGACGACTGATCCATGTAAAGGAAAGAATGAATGGGGCCATGTATCGTGAGATTTTGAGTGAAAACCTCCTTCCATCAGCAAGGGCATTGAAGATGAAACGTGGCTGGGTCTTTCAGCATGACAATGATCCCATACACACCGCCAGGGCAACGAAGGAGTGGCTTCGTAAGAAGCATTTCAAGGTCCTGGAGTGGCCTAGCCAGTCTCCAGATCTCAACCCCATAGAAAATCTTTGGAGGGAGTTGAAAGTCTGTGTTGCCCAGCGACAGCCCCAAAACATCACTGCTCTAGAGGAGATCTGCATGGAGGAATGGGCCAAAATACCAGCAACAGTGTGTGAAAACCTTGTGAAGACTTACAGAAAACGTTTGACCTGTGTCATTGCCAACAAAGGGTATATAACAAAGTATTGAGAAACTTTTGTTATTGACCAAATACTTATTTTCCACCATAATTTGCAAATAAATTCATTAAAAATCCTACAATATGATTTTCTGGATTATTTTTTCTCATTTTGTCTGTCATAGTTGATGTGTACCTATGATGAAAATTACAGGCCTCTCTCATCTTTTTAAGTGGGAGAACTTGCACAATTGGTGGCTGACTAAATACTTTTTTTCCCCACTGTATATGGTTGAATCATCAGCATACATGGACACACAGGCTTTGTTTAATGCCAGTGGCAGGTCATTGGTAAAAATAGAAGACTAGAGGGCCAAGAGAGCTACCCTGCGGCATTTCCCAGCCCTAATAGGCAAGGTTATGTAACCATATTTAGTCCTACCTGCTATGGTGGTTTGTTTTTGAGGTAGAATTACTGTCATGTTATTGATCCCAGATTGCAAACCTTATTTGCACATTCTCTATTCCAGATCCATCTTTCAACTACAGTAGGTCAGCTGTTTCAACCTGGAACACTGTTCTCCTGCTTTGGTCTGTTTCAGTCATTGCAGGTAGTCCTGAAGAGCAGGAGTGTGTGAAGGGGTTTTGTCCCAGCCCAGCCAAGCTCTAACACTTGATCAACATAATCCATTGATCATAATCAACACAACGAATCACGGCGATAGGCTATGATTTGTAATCAGGTATGAGCTGGGCTGGAACAAAAGCTTATACACACTCCAGTCCTGCCATTCAGATCTATAGATGTCATTATTCTGTACTATAGTAATTTAGATGGTATGATATATAACCCATGCTCCGCTCTCAAGTTGAACTTGAACTTGTTGACTGACGCCATGGCAGCGGCTGCTAAGAAGAAGGTAGCAGCTGCGGACCAGAAGACTGCAGCCAAAGGCAGCACTGGTCCACACCTGCCCTGTCTGTTGGGTGAGTAGTATTGGTTGGTACCGCATGTGCCTTTAGGTTCCTCTCCATGTGTAGGTTATTGTACTGGCCTGTGTGGTGCAGTCTTTCATATGTGTAGCAGTTTGTTGCATCGTATTGCTTCGTTTATCATTTGTGTCAACTTTGAATTCAATCTAAGTCACAGATTGTTAACTTCCACCATTTTTGTACTTGACCTTTATTGATGCAGACCTGAAGACATTCAAGCAGCACTTTGAGAGCGAGCATCCCAAGTCGCCAATGGTCCCAGTACTGGTTGATGTGCAGGCCTAAGGGATCACTCACACTCAAATGGACCTACAGCTGGGGTAAGATTCTTCCATCATTTACACACAGTAGACATAGTGTAAACCACCATGTTGTCAACAAAATGCTGTCCTCAATCAATGGTTAAGTTGTATTGTGTATGGCTCAATTTGTGGCAAAGCTGTGATCACTCATAGTTTTTAATGTTGTGATTCACAGACACACGATGACCACGATTTGAATGCTGCAACTGAGACTAAATGACGTTGAGGGATACATGCTGAGACCCCGAGTATACAGTGCTGTGAAAAAGTATTTGCCCCCTTTCTAATTTTCTCTACTTTTGCATATTTTTGATACTGAATGTTATCAGATCTTCAACCAAAACCTAATATTAGATAAAGGGAACCTGAGTGAACAAATAACACAACAATTACATACTTATTTCATTTATTTCATAAACAAAGTTATGCAACACCTAATGCCCCAGTGTGAAAAAGTAATCGCTCCCTTTAGCAGTGTTTGGTTTTCGCCAGGCATGATGGGACCCATGTCATCTAAAAATGTATACTTTTGATTCATCTGTCCATAGAACATTCTTCCAAGAGTCTTGAAGATCATCCAGGTGCTTCCAGGTGCTTTTTGGCAAACTTCAGTCAACTTTTTGGATGAGATGGGTCCCATTATGTCTGGCAAAAACCAAACACTGCATTCCACAGTAAGAACTTCATACCAACGGTCAAGCATGGTGGTGGTAGTGTGATGGTTTGGGGATGCTTTGCTGCCTCAGGACCTGGACGACTTGCATTAATAGAAGGAACCATGAATTCTGCTCCGTATCAGATAATTATGTGTGAAGGTTAGTATGCATGATCCATTGACATGAGGGAGGTGGGTGGATATAGTACCTTGTTTGAGTGTGTATTAATGGGGACAAGATTGTAAACTGTTGGCTAATCACCTGACTACTGTGTCCTACAGACTAATCCTGCTGCTGCTGCTGAAGATGACACCAGCTTGACACCATCTTCAGTAGTACAGAGCCTGTAGAACAGGGCTTCCCAAACGTTTTTGGCCCACGACCCCATTTTGATATCTGAAAACACTCGCGACCCCAACCATGTGAAACAAATTAAATAATTAACGGCCAATGTTTACTTTTTTATTTGGGGCTATGGCAGTCAATTGAAAAACATTCTAACCGTTTTTCTGATTGTCTTTTCAACTCACCATCACATACTTTTAATGTGGGGCTATGACAGTCAACTTCAAATTAGTCTGACATAATGTATCTTATCTCACCACCACTAATGAGATGGGTGTGCTTGATGCATGTTGCGTCGAAGCGTCTCAAAGTCAGGGGGCGTGGTCGACAGTGCGCACCTCATCTCTGCTGTCACATCCAACCTGGATCGATATTTGGTTTTAATACAGACGAGAGCACTGAATCCAGCTTCACACAGATATGAGATGACGAAGGGTACCATGAGTTTTATGGCGCTTTCAAGACAACTGGGAACTCTGAAAAATACAAAGTCAAATCATGACGTCAGTGATCTTCCGGTCGGAAAGTCGGAGCTCTAGAAAGAGGCGAGTGTTCTCAAGTTGGAATTCCGAGTTGGATGACCGTTCAAAATGAATTGGGAAGTAGGTCCCAAAATGGTCTTACAAGCGTTGGATGTGAGCAGTCATCACTCGTGTGGGACACTTACTGATGCTGTTTTCTGTTAGAAACATGCACAGCTGAGGGAAGGGGGTATGGTTCGCTTTTGAAAGACTCCAATAACAATTATTTCCTCTGAATCCACTGATTCGGTCACTCATCTGTAGAATGTTTTTGTATTTCCCCTGCATGCTTGCGTTCAGTTTCCCAAATGTGGTTTGATGTAGTTTACAATCAAAGTTACCTACTTCTGGATATCTGAGTTCTGTGCTCAGCTCTTTTGCTGCCAGTTTCTCTCGGTGAATCATACAATGCACCTCCTGCAGCATATCTGGATATCTGAGTTCTGTGCTCAGCTCTTTTGCCGCCAGTTGCTCTCGGTGTATCATACAATGCGTCCATATGGCAGAGGGAGACACATTCATAACTAGAGTGCATAGATGGAGCCCAATTTGTGCAAAAGCACGCCATGGAATCTGTTTTTCGTCAATATAGCCACGCAGCACACTGAAAACAAGTGCCGTTTCATGCTCAGGAATTGTGAGACAGAACAATATGTCCTCGTGAATAGCTTCCCCCGACAAGTATAGCGAACAAAGGTCAATGCATAGCGTCTCGGCCCTCACATCTAACGTCCATTTGGAGGGCATAAACTGGGGAGATGCTAGCAATAGCATAAATTCTTCGTTTAACAGTTATCTGTGAGTTTCTGTGCCTCTGCCACCCCACACATTGTTTTCACCATATCAATTGCCACTGGTAATCTCTGCATTATTATTTTTTTATTTTACCTTTATTTAACTAGGCAAGTCAGTTAAGAACAAATTCTTATTTACAATGACTGCCTACACCGGCCAAACCCGGACGACGCTGGGCCAATTGTGCGCCACCCTATGGGACTCCCAATCACGGCCGGTTGTGATACAGCCTGGAATCGAACCAGGGGGTCTGTAGTGACGCCTCAAGCACTGAGATGCAGTGCCTTAGACCACTGCGCCACTCAGGAGCCCAGTGTGTGGTTTCATGCGGGCCTAGCCATTCATGGTGGGAATCATTCAAGTGCAAGGTCAAGTGCTACCTATTCCCATGATCTAAGGGTGCTCGCTCTCTGGTTGAATTCTATCTTTTAGATTTGAATAATTTTAATTTAGTGTGATGGTTACAATGATTTTGAGATACAAATAATAACTTTTTTCTGGATTTGGGAACCGCTGCAGTAGACCTATTGGATGAAAGCTTTCAGCCTGGAAAAAGCTCAAACTCAACATCATTTGACTTTGAAACAAGCCAGGACAGCCAAAGGTATTTATAAAAGCACAATACCCTCTTGAGAAAACAAAATCACCAACACACTAAACTGTCTACAAAACAAGTGCTCCTCAAACTGTCACACCCGGATCTGTTTCACCTGTCTTAGTGATTGTCTCCACCCTCCTTCAGGTGTCGCCCATCTTCCCCATTATCCCCAGTGTCTTTATACCTGCGTTCTCTGTTTGTCTGTTGCCAGTTTGACCCTGACGCTCTGTACCTTTTGGACTCTGTTCTGGATTACTGACCTCTGCCTGCCCTTGACCTGTCGTTTGCCTGCCCCACTGTTTTTGTAATAAACTTTTGTTACTACGAAACTGTCTGCATCTGGGTCTTCTCCAGAGCCATGATACAAACTTTTCACACACTTGCAGTCAGTTTTTTTTTTTTTTTTGGGGGGCTGTTAGTATACTCGTCTAACCTATTCACTCTATTGTTGGCAGTACTTGTCTACTGAAAAGCACAACTGTATGTGCTCATACATAACAATACACGACTAGACTGTCTACAAGTCTGAGTGTAACAAAACACATACCAGTCTACTGTACCATTTTTGGTTAACAGATTAACATGATTTATTGTGTGGTTACACATCCTCATGATCAGTCTACATGTTTTACACATCCTCATGATCAGTCTACATGTTTTACACATCCTCATGATCAGTCTTCATGTTTTACACATCCTCATGATCAGTCTTCATGTTTTACACATCCTCATGATCAGTCTTCATGTTTTACACATCCTCGTGATCAGTCTTCATGTTTTACACATCCTCGTGATCAGTCTTCATGTTTTACACATCCTCGTGATCAGTCTTCATGTTTTACACATCCTCGTGCTCAGTCTTCAGGTTTTACACATCCTCGTGATCAGTCTTCAGGTTTTACACATCCTCGTGATCAGTCTTCATGTTTTACACATCCTCGTGATCAGTCTTCATGTTTTACACATCCTCGTGCTCAGTCTTCAGGTTTTACACATCCTCGTGATCAGTCTTCATGTTTTACACATCCTCGTGATCAGTCTTCATGTTTTACACATCCTCATGATCAGTCTTCATGTTTTACACATCCTCGTGATCAGTCTTCATGTTTTACACATCCTCGTGATCAGTCTTCATGTTTTACACATCCTCGTGATCAGTCTTCATGTTTTACACATCCTCGTGATCAGTCTTCATGTTTTACACATCCTCGTGCTCAGTCTTCAGGTTTTACACATCCTCGTGATCAGTCTTCATGTTTTACACATCCTCGTGATCAGTCTTCATGTTTTACACATCCTCGTGATCAGTCTTCATGTTTTACACATCCTCGTGCTCAGTATTCATGTTTTACACATCCTCATGATCAGTCATGTTTTACACATCCTCATGATCAGTCTTCATGTTTTACACATCCTCATGATCAGTCTTTGTCTTTCTAGGAGACTTGCAGTACAAACCAATCTTCTGCAAGAGGTCGAAGCAGTGGGTGGTGTCATTGCCCAACACATGAAGTTCACCAGCTGAAGAACATTCTGGAACCTTCCAGGAACATTCAACCAACGCAACATCCATATTCAGTTAGACTGATGTTGTAGTATAATATAGGATGCCGAGTATGCTCACAACTGCATTGTGGTCTAGATATTGTTAGCTGTTGTACATATGTATATAATGGTGTTTTATATAATGTTTTTTACTACTCTACTGACAAGTGACTAAATGATTCCAGCTGCATCAGAAGTGTTGACTTCAACTTCTTGATCAATTAATTGTGATATTCATGAAATGTATTTGGATAAACTAGCTTCAATCTTACTGCTAAAACAAATTATGCAGGGAGTTGGTGTATCATTTAAACTTTAATTTGTTGGCAAGTAAACATGTTTCAATAAAACAGTAGATGAGTCTGTCAATATAGCAAATAAGTAGACATGGCTTGTATTCAAGACAACGTTTATTTGCTCTGAAGACCGAGGTGAGTTTACACAGCAATATGCAGGAACGGTAATGGCACTGAGTATACTAAACATTAGGAACACCTTCCTAATATTGAGTTGCACCCCCCCTGTCCCCTGTCCCCCTCTTGTTGGAGTGAACATGATAGCCTGTGTTGACTCCAACACTTCTGTTGGAGGCTGAAAAACTCTGCAGCGTTGCAGTTCTTGACACAAACCGGTGCGCCTAGCACCTACTACCATACCCTGTTCAAAGGCACTTAAATCTTTTGTCTGGCCCATTCACCCTCTGAATGGCACACGTACACAATTCATGTCTCAAGGCTTAAACATCCTTATTTAACCTGTCTACCCCTTCATCTACACTGATTTAAGTGGATTTAACAAGTGACATCAATAAGGGATCATAGCTTTCACCTGGATTCACCTGGTCAGTCTATGTCATTCACCTGGCCAGTCTATGTTTACATTTACATTTTAGTCATTTAGCAGACGCTCTTATCCAGAGCGACTTACAGGAGCAATTAGGGTTAAGTGCCTTGCTCAAGGGCACATTTACGTCATTTAGCAGACGCTCTTATCCAGAGCGACTACAAATTGGTGCATTCACCCTATAGCCAGTGGGATAACCACTTTACAATTATACTTTTTATTTTTATTTTTATTTTTTTATTTTTTGGGGGGAGGGGTAGAAGGATTACTTTATCCTATCCCAGGTGTTCCTTAAAGAGGTGGGGTTTCAAATGTCTCCGGAAGGTGGTGAGTGACTCCGCTGTCCTGGCGTCGTGAGGGAGCTTGTTCCACCATTGGGGTGCCAGAGCAGCGAACAGTTTTGACTGGGCTGAGCGGGAACTATGCTTCCGCAGAGGAAGGGGAGCCAGCAGGCCAGAGGTGGATGAACGCAATGCCCTCATTTGGGTGTAGGGACTGATCAGAGCCTGAAGGTACGGAGGTGCCGTTCCCCTCACTGCTCCATAGGCAAGCACCATGGTCTTGTAACGGATGCGAGCTTCAACTGGAAGCCAGTGGAGTGTGCGGAGGAGGGGGTGACGTGAGAGAACTTGGGAAGGTTGAACACCAGACGGGCTGCGGCATTCTGGATGAGTTGTAGGGGTTTAATGGCACAGGCAGGGAGCCCAGCCAACAGCGAGTTGCAGTAATCCAGACGGGGAGATGACAAGTGCCTTGATTAGGACCTGTGCCGCTTCCTGTGTAAGGCAGGGTCGTACTCTCCGAATGTTGTAGAGCATGAACCTGCAGGATCGGGTCACCGCCTTGATGTTAGCGGAGAACGACAGGGTGTTGTCCAGGGTCACGCCAAGGCTCTTCGCACTCTGGGAGGAGGACACAACGGAGTTGTCAACCGTGATGGCGAGATCATGGAACGGGCAGTCCTTCCCCGGGAGGAAGAGCAGCTCCGTCTTGCCAGGGTTCAGCTTGAGGTGGTGATCCGTCACCCATACTGATATGTCGGCCAGACATGCAGAGATGCGATTCGCCACCTGGTTATCAGAAGGGGGAAAGGAGAAGATTAGTTGTGTATCGTCAGCGTAGCAATGATAGGAGAGGCCATGTGAGGATATGACAGAGCCAAGTGACTTGGTGTATAGGGGAGAAAAGGAGAGGGCCTAGAACTGAGCCCTGGGGACACCAGTGGTGAGAGCACGTGGTGCGGAGACAGCTTCTCGCCACGCCACTTGGTAGGAGCGACCGGTCAGGTAGGACGCAATCCAGGAGTGAGCCGCGCCGAAGATGCCCAGCTCGGAGAGGGTGGAGAGGAGGATCTGATGGTTCACTGTATCAAAGGCAGCAGACAGGTCTAGAAGGACAAGAGCAGAGGAGAGAGAGTTAGCTTTAGCAGTGCGGAGAGCCTCCGTGACACAGAGAAGAGCAGTCATGGAAAGAGCAGGTGTTCTTCATGTTTTGTATACTCAGTGTATAAACAGTAGAATCAAAATATACTACTAACACTTATAATAAATACTAGAGTTCTACAAAGGGAATACTTAGGAATGGTGTGTTTGGGTGGTGCAGTGAAGTGTTTCGAAGTCACTTTTATAAAAGGGGAGATTGTTATGGGACCTTTCACATCTCCTCTTGAGATTCATCAACTTCTTTGTATCCAAGCGGTATTGTCTGTGAGAGAAAGACGAAAATGCTATTCATGGGCAATCATTGTGTACAGACAGTACAGTATTCCTACTGTAGCAGCATGGTGTAGAATATGAGACATTCCACAGACACACATTAGCTAGCTAGCTACAACACAGGTATAGTTACTCCAAGACTAATGAGTCATAAAGCCACAGTCATTCCTTTACTCTCTGCCATCATCATCAAAACATTTCTCCAGTTTTGCTCCTAATGAGAGGCACTGAGGCTAGCTAGCTAACTAGCTATAACGTTAGATTACAGTCACAGGAGGCTGCTGAGGGGAGGACAGCTCATAATAATGGCTGGAATGGTGTGAACCACATTGAAAACATATTTGATGTGTTCGATACCATTCCATTGATTCCGTTCCAGCCATTACTATATGAATCTTCTCTTTGTGCCAGCCTGGGTTCAAATGCCTTCTGTTAATTTTTTTTCTGTATTTATTTATCTGTATATGTTATGTATGTATGTATGTACAGTTGAAGTCAGAAGTTTACATATACCTTAGCCAAATACATTTAAACTCAGTTTTTCACAATTCCTGACATTTAATCCTAGTAAAAATTCCCTGTCTTAGGTCAGTTAGGATCACCACTTTATTTTAAGAATGTGAAATGTCAGAATAATAGTAGAGAGAATGATTTAATTCAGCTTTTATTTCTTTCATCACATTCCCAGTGGGTCAGAAGTTTACATACACTCAATTAGTATTTGGTAGCATTGCCTTTAAATTGTTTAACTTGGGTCAAACGTTTCGGGTAGCCTTCCACAAGCTTCCCACAATAAGTTGGGTGAATTTTGGCCCATTCCTCCTGACAGAGCTGGTGTAACTGAGTCAGGTTTGTAGGCCTCCTTGCTCGCACACGCTTTTTCAGTTCTGCCCACAAATGTTCTATAGGATTGAGGTCAGGGCTTTGTGATGGTCACTCCAATACCTTGACTTTGTTGTCCTTAACCCATTTTGCCACAACTTTGGAAGTATGCTTGGGGTCATTGTCCATTTGGAAGACCCATTTGCGACCAAGCTTTAACTTCCTGACTGATGTCTTTCCTTACTCTTGATGCCATCTATTTTGTGAAGTGCACCAGTCCCTCCTGCAGCAAAGCACCCCCACAGCATGATGCTGACACCCCCGTGCTTCACGGTTGGGATGGTGTTCTTCGGCTTGCAAGCAACCACCTTTTTCCTCCAAACATAACGATGGTCATTATGGCCAAACAGTTCTATTTTTGTTTAATCAGACCAGAGGACATTTCTCCAAAAAGTACAATCTTTGTCCAACCTAAGTGTATGTAAACTTCCGACTTCAACTGTAGTTAGCTAGCTAGCTGCTTTGTAAAAAAAAAAAAATAGCCTAGTGTTCATGGCACATTGTATATCTAACTGCTACTAGGATAGTATTCTGTACAAGACACAAGACCAAATGCATAAATAAGACAAATATTAGTTAAAATATGGAACAGTACATGAAAATGTTCAATATATCTTTCATTCTGGATCAAGGTAGCTAGCAGCTAGCTAGCTGACAGCAACAGTGTCAGCTAGAGATGAAGTGCCGGAGCTTGCTGGGATTTTTAGTCTTGCATGAGGTCTACTTTGATGCTAATTAGCATATATGAATCAAATCAAATCAAATTGTATTTGCCACATGCGCCGAATACAACAGGTGTAGACATTACAGTGAAATTTGGTTGTCCCACTGGCTATCATAAGGTGAATGCACCAATTTGTAAGTCGCTCTGGATAAGAGCGTCTGCTAAATGACGAAAATGTAAATGTAAATGCTTACTTACAAGACCTTAACCAACAAGGCATTTTTTACTTATTTTATTTTTAAAGAATAAAAGCAAATAACTAAAGAGCAGCAGTAAAATAACAGTAGGGAGGCTATATACAGGGGGGTACCGGTGCAGAGTCAATGTGCGGGGGCACCGGCTAGTCGAGGTAATTGAGGTAATATGTACATGTGGGTAGAGAAAGTGACTATGCATAAATAATAAACAGGGTAGCAGCAGCGTAAAAGAGGGGAATGGGGTGGGGGGGCAGTGCAAATAGTCCGGGTAGCCATGATTAGCTGTTCAGGAGTCTTATGGCTTGGGGGTAGAAGCTGTTGAGAAGCCTTTTGGACCTAGACTTGGCGCTCTGGTACCGCTTTCCGTGTGGTAGCAGAGAGAACAGTCTATGACTAGGGTGGCTGGAGTCTTTGACAATTTTGAGGGCCTTCCTGTGACACCGCCTGGTATAGAGGTCCTGGATGGCAGGAAGCAGAGTAAATAGAGCCGAATATATTGATAAAAGTCACTTTGTCCGAGAGAGATTTACACCGTTATAATAATAATAATAATAATATGCCATTTAGCAGACGCTTTTATCCAAAGCGACTTACAGTCATGCGTGCATACATTTTTTTTGTGTATGGGTGGTCCCGGGGATCGAACCCACTACCTTGGCGTTACAAGCGCCGTGCTCTACCAGCTGAGCTACAGAGGACCACTCCACTTTATCAAAACATCACTCCAGGGAAAGCCTTCATGAAACACAGACCTTGTTTGAAGTGGTTCTAAATGATTGGAACCATTTCCGTGTTTGACCGCTAGGTTTTATGGGTATTAGGATGTGTTCACTGTGGGGCTCTTGCCGCGTTCAAAACAACTGGGAACTCTGAAAATACGAGGTCAAATCATGACGTCAGTGATCTTCAGGTCGGAAGGTCGGAGCTATAGAAAGAGGCCCAAGTTCCCAAGTTGGAATTCCGAGTTGGATGACCGCAAAAAAAAAAAATCCCAGTCGGAGCTCGTTTTTTTCAGAGTTCCCAGTTGTTTTCAACGTGGCATCTATAGTGTCTGTGACAGCATGAGCAGCCATTGAAGCTATCTCCATTTTCAAGTAGTCAATTTTCTTCTTCACGATTGGCTGATCCCTCCTGATGATCCGGTTGGAAATGACTCCAACAGGGTCACCAGGAGGGATCAGCCAATAAAGTTGGAAGTCCCACCCAGTTGACTACATTACAATGGTGGAAGCCCTCAATGGCCTTGCCCATGCTAAAACGGCCTTCTTGGCCACTAGAGGCCTCTATCATTCTCTATGGTCCTTCTCCACTTGCACATCATTAGGCAAATTACATTTACAGGGGTGGAATCCTAAAATAAATGTGTAAAGTAATAAAAACGAATTTTACTAGTTGTGCAATACATTTGATATTAAAAGGATAAGTAGTAAATGTTCATTTTTAAGAGTTTGCATTATTTTCTCCTTTGAGAAAAAACTACTGATTCAAAAGGGGTGTGGCGGGTATTAAAGACCCAATGCAGCCATTTTTATCTCAATATCAAATCATTTCTGGTTATCAAGTACCTAACTGTTATGTTTTACAATTAAAATGGTCAAAAAAAGACAAAAACTGCTTCTTAGCAAAGAGCAATTTCTCAAGCAAGAATTTTGCTAGGACTGTCTGGTAGTGGTCTGAGAGAGGGGATTAATTGGACGAGCCTAATGGGAGGGATATGTAACCTGAAAACTAGCTGTTATTGGCAGAGGTTTGAAACTTTTTGTTATTGGTCTATTAACTTATACCACCTGGTGATGTCGCCAGGCAGGCCAAAACTCCATCCCCAAAACTCAATATTTTCAAACAGCCATTACACTAAAATGCAATTTTCATTTTCACAGTATTATTCTAACCTCATAGTGTGGAAATATACAGAGTTTACAAAACATTATGAACACCTGCTCTTTCCATGACAAACTGACCAGGTGAAAGCTATGATCCCTTATGTCACTTGTTAAATCCACTTCAAATCAGTGTAGATGAAGGGGAGGAAACAGGTTAAAGAAGGACTTATAAGCCTTGAGACATGGATTTAAGTGCCTTTGAACTAGGTATGGTAGTAGGTGCCAGGCGCACCGGTTTGTGTCAAGAACTGCAACGCTGCTGGGTTTTTCACACTCAACAGTTTCCCGTGTGTATCAAGAATGGTCCACCACCCAAAGGACATCCAGCCAACTTGATACAAATGTGGGAAGCACTGGAGTCAACATGGGCCAGCGTCCCTGTAGAACGTTCGACACCTTGTAGAGTCCATGCCCCGACAAATTTAGGCTGTTCTGAGGGCAAAAGGGGGGGGGGTGTAACTCAATATTAATGTGTTCCTAATGTTTGGTATACTCAGTGTACATAAAGCACAGGAAAATCACTTCTCCTCGACCACTCACCATTTTTCATTTGATAGATGGCAAATGAAAGAAGATGCAGCAATTTGTATAATAAATTCCTTTAATACACCAATGGCTTGGTTTGATGCCAATACTGAGCGATGAGATACATTCCTTAAATCATCTTCTGCACATAAATGATATTAATCAACTAGAGAAAACATGAATCTCGTTGAGAGAAAATTAGCATAAAAACACACTCAACTACACTTAAAATCATACATGATTATACAAGTTTATTTTGCTAAGAAAGACACAGAGCAAAATGACAGTTATGACAGAATGTGTGTATGTGAGTGGTATGTGTACAGTACAGGGTCAGTATAAATGCATGTGTAGGATATGGGATGTCTGGGGGGGTTCTCATTTCTTCTTCACTGCTTCGGCTGCAGCTGCTGCCTCGGCTCTCAACCTCGCCTCCTTCTCCTCCAGGAAAGTGTTGTACTCCTCTGCCGATAAACTGAAGGTGGGATGAGAGGGAGGGAGGAAGGTAAGGCGAGACAGGGCGAGAGAGAGAGACAGGGCGAGAGAGAGAGAGAGCGAGAGAGAGGAGAAAATACAAAAATGTGAATAAAATGTCAAAACTATTATATCAGTGGTCCTAACTGAATAATTGGGCATCACAACAGTACCATTTGCCAATCATGAGAATGGCACTTAATTCCAGTCTATCAATCCATACCTGGGAGTACAACAGAGTATGATAATAGATAATGAGTTTACAATAGAGTATGAGTTTCTCAATGCCAAGTATTGTACTAATATTAATGACACTGGGCACTTTGAGACGAGGGTCTTACTCGTTGACGATCTCAATGCCCAACGAGCGAGCCGAGCCGATGATGCTCTTGACGACCGTCTCTAGGGAAGCGTTCTGCATCTTGAAGGCCTCGTCCTGGGCCTTGACCTGAGCCATCTCATACACAGCCCTTACAGACACCATCCCAGCTGTCTCATGGCCTAGAGATGGAGAAAGAGATAAAGTGGGTCCAAAGTGGGAATAAGATGAAGAAACCGAGGGGAGCAGAGGGTGGAAGAAAGAGAAAGGGTAAGGAGCAAAAAGGAGGGCAGAGTGCGGAGGAGAGTGGGGGAAAACGAGGAAATGATTGAAGGGAGGGAGGGAGGAGCCGGCGCAGAAGGAGGAAATCCATAATTCTCTTTCCTTAGCCCACCACCGTTCCCACTACCTTCCTCCTGCCTGTAATTGCCTGGCTCAAGCCCCGTCCCCTGTCGATCATAAATACATAATCAATCAGTCCAATCTCAGCCCCAACGCCCTGTGGGAGACGTTTGTCTGTCCGTCCGGTACGGGGCTGGCCTCAGACAGCCAGACAGACAGCTACAGAGATTGAGTGAGGGGGGGAAACCATCCAACATTGTCCAAACATCCAAACCTTACCTGTTTTACTGGCCCCTTTCTGGATGCCAGCCGCCTGCTTGAGGAAGTAAGACACTGTGGGTTGGCCGATCTTCAGGTCATACGTCCTGTCAGGCTGCAGTGAGAGGTTGGGGGGGGGGAGAAAGAGAGGTAGGAGGGGAGAGAGCGGTAGTGGAAGAGAGAGAGGTAGCGGGCGAGAGAGTTAATTTTAGATGTGTTTTAATCCATCAATCAAGGTGTGATCAAAGTGGAGTGGACGCTGTAGGAAGTGGAAAGTTGCTCTCTGTTCTGCATTAACTTGTCAATGGAATTATCGATCATCCATGACCTCACAGTGAAATGACACCATTTGTCATCATCTATGAAATAGCCATTCGCTGGGATGGCCTAATGCTCCTGGCATCGATCTGGTGGACAATAGCAATATCCGAGAATTACTCTTGATTTAGGGATGCTAACTTTGTAAAATAGGAAGATTTGCTACTTCTCCTATCTTTTTGTTCAACAGGATGAGTCAGAGACAGGGAGAGAGAAATGAAGGAACAATGAACACAAGACTGATCGAGGCTGCAAGGTTCCAGCAGCACTGTGGCATGCCAGGGATAGACACACTTCCACTACACTAGCTAAACCAAGTCTGTCTGTGAGATCGCATTAGAGGTTGAAGCTCATCACATACATGCATATACACTACATGACCAAAAGTATGTGGACACCTGCTCGTTGAACATCTCATTCCAAAATCATGGCCATTAATATGGAGTTGGTCCCCCCTTTGCTACTATAACAGCCTCCACTCTTCTGGGAAGGCTTTCCACTAGAGCAGTGGAAACGCGTTCTCTGGTGTGATGAATCAAGCTTCACCATCTGGCAGTCCGACTGACAAATCTGGGTTTGGTGGATGCCAGGAGAACGCTACCTGCCCTAACGCATAGTGCCAACTGTAAGGTTTGGTGGAGGAGGAATAATGTTCTGGGTCTATTTTTCATGGTTCGGTCTAGGCTCTTAGTTCCAGTGAAGGGAAGTCTTAATGCTACAGCATACAATTACATTCTAGACGATTCTGTTCTTCCAACTTTGTGGCAACAGTTTGGGGAAGGCCCTTTCCTGTTTCAGCATGACAATGCCCCGTGCACAAAGCGAGGTCCATACAGAAATGGTTTGTCGAGATCGGTGTGGAAGAACTTGACTGGCATGCACAGAGCCCTGACCCCAACCCCATCGAACACCTTTGTGATGAATTGGAACGCCGACTGCAAGCCAGGCCTAATTGCCCAACATCAGTGTCCGACCTCACTAATGCTCTTGTGGCTGAATGGAAGCAAGTCCCCGCAGCCACCACCTCTGATTCAGAGGGGTTGGGTTAAATGCGGAAGACACATTTCAGTTGAATGCTTTCAGTTGTACAACTGACTAGGTATCCCCCTTTCCCTATACACAAAAGGACATTTGTGTAGTGAGGAGATGCTTGTAGTGACCAGCAGATGGAGCCCATGAGTAAGAGCGAGGCTGCAGGTGGGTTGGACATTGTTCTGAGCCTTTCTGTCAAAGTCAATGCCTATGGGGTTTACAAGACTTAATTTGTTCCCTCATTAGATATTCCACATATGCACTGACATCAATGCATGCATAATGTATAATTGGCTAGAGGACTTTGAAATGGGGAGCAGAAAAATGCTGCTCTATGAGAGATATGAAAAATTAATACATACGAAAATAAATCATAAAAGCCTCTTTACGATGGTTCTATCCTCTTTACGATGATTCTATCCTCTTTACGATGATTCTATCCTTTTATATGCGCTAAATTCTGTGAGACTTTTATGTCCCCCTGGACACTGCTAGCTTACTTCAGTGTAACAATATGAATAATGGAGGTTCTTGGGTAATGGTATGCAGACAGTGAAATCAGGCAGGATCTCTGAAAGGGCAAGCTGCAGGGGGGCAGGTGTGTGTACACTAAGTGAGGTTTTAAAAAAATAAACGCACCTTAACATGGATCTTGATGGGCAGAGGGATTCCTTCCTTGAGCTCTTTGGTCTTCTCGTTGAAGTCCTTGCAGAATTGGCCGATGGGGATGCCCTTCTGATGGAGATAGAAGGAGAGAAGACAGAGAGACAGGTGAAATGTTTTAAAATGTATGAGGAGTCTGGACCTGCAAACATCTATCCGAGTGTCACTCATAGTGGGTGCAGCTCGCTGCTGGAATACCAATAACTGCCGGGGCCTGTCAATCAATCACAGGGCTTTTCAGAGTGGGCTGAGTGTATATGCACGCATGGCCGCCCTGGGGAGTGAGAGCATCAGCAGGTGTGTGTGGTTGTGTGTGTCATTGTTTCTGTAGTGTGTGTGTGTGTGTGGGTGGTTGATTATGTCTGTTTGTGTACACAGCTGTGTGTGTGTGTCTGTGTTAAAGTGCACGTGTGTGTGTGTGTGTGTGTGTGTGTGTGTGTGTGTGTGTGTCAGGGTATGACAGAATGCATGTGCGTGGCCACTGCCTGAGATGAATGAGCCTGGCGTTCCCAGTGCCTGCCATGCCAACCAGAGCGGAAGCTAAATGGATGGGTGACATTAAGTCAACACGCGCCACTGGCATTCCCCTCTCTTGTCTAGCCTACCTCCATACACACAGCACAATAAGCCATTTCTCAGAGTTGCATTGGGAGGCAATGACTAATCAGCAATCTAATTACCACTGTTGAAATTTAAACTGACCTTCACCAGCCATCCTTCCCCTAAGGCAACACGCACACTTTGATTGAAATGTTCATTTCAGAATATGCGAAGAGCGAGAAACAGATTTTTGACCACAGTCTAAATGGTGCTATGAGCTGCTGTGCTGCCATGATGGACCGTGTTGAACACTGCCTGCAGTTCCTAATAATGTCACTAATGAAAAGCCATTCATCCAAGCAGACATTATTCAATGACAGGAGGATGAGGAGAACCTTTATTTGGGACTAACGGAGCAGAAAAGCTCTTTTAACATCATCTTCACTCTATGTGAGAAAAAACAACTAATGAATGTGACTCGATCCAGCCATCTATCTATCTTACTGCCTCTCTACTTGCCTCCATCACAGGAGGCTGCTGGGAGGAGGACGGCTTATAATAATGGTTGGAACAGAGCGAATAGAATGGCATCAAACACATGGAAACCATGTGTTGGATGTATTTGATACCATTCCACAGATTCCGCTCCAGCCATTACCACGAGCCCGTCCTCCCCAATTAAGGTGCCACCAACCTCCTGTGCTCTCCATGTATCTTTTCTCAGCTTTAAAAAAAACTCAACCTGACTGAAGTTACAAATCACCGCTGTCATCACGACTCATATTGTTGAGTCGTGCAGATGAGGCCCATTTGAATTAGAAAACCTCACTAATGAAATGAAAAACCATAAAGTCCCTGGAGCCTATCGCCCCCTCTCCCCCTGCTGCTTATTAACAGTAATCCTATGTCAACCTCACTGCCGTCTACTGCCTTCCCTACCCTCCTCCCATAAAACAACAGAGCTCAACAAACAAATGGGGAGGAGGGGAGGACAGAGAGAAAATGTCTAATTAAATATGGATTAATATAAAGGCTGGGATGTTGGGAAGCGAGTCAACGCAAACTTCTGTTCTCCCCCATCAGATAATGATCTGTCAGACTCTACGGCCAATGAACAATGACATGAAAAGCCACACAGACTAGCAGAGACTAGAGGAGATGGGTCTAATGCCGATATAAAGTGCTTAAGCACAGACAAAGGGACATGTATGCAGAGTCAGACAGACAAACGGACTGACAATTATGCTATAGATAGACAGAGAGGATGACATGAAAGGGCCACAGACCAGTGGAGATGCTGTCCCATGGTGTTAGAAACAGATTAAAAGAACATAGAGATAGAGATGCAGAGAGAGAGAGAGAGAGAGAGAGAGAGAGAGAGATGCACTTCTCCAATCTTTTTGGCCATATAACAAAGAACAAACAGCAAAAAATATATACATGATCAAATGCAAATCTTAGAATCAACTATTAAAGACTACCACAACCCACTGGATTCTCCAATTACATTGAATGAACTACAGGACAAAATATAAACCCTCTAACCCAAAAAGGCCTGTGGTGTTGATGGTATCCTCAATGAAATGATAAAATATACAGACCACAAATTCCAATTGGCTATACTTAAACTCTTTAACATCATGCTTAGCTCTGGCATCTTCCCCAATATTTGGAACCAAAGACTGATCACCCCAATCCACAAAAGTGGAGACAAATTTGACCCCAATAACTACCACGGGATATGCATTAACAGCAACCTTGGGAAAATCCTCTGCATTATCATTAACAGCAGACTAGTTCATTTCCTCAGTGAAAACAATGTACTGAGCAAATGTCAAATTGGCTTTTTACTAAATTACCTTACGACAGACCACGTATTCACCCTGCACACCCTAATTGACAAACAAACAAAAACAAAGGCAAAGTCTTCTCATGCTTTGTTGATTTAAAAAAAGCTTTAGACTCAATTTGGCATGAGGGTCTGCTATACAAATTGATGGAAAGTGGGTTTGGGGGAAAAACATACGACATTATAAAATCCATGTACACAAACAACAAGTGTGCGGTTAAAATTGGCAAAAAACACACACTTTTCTTTCCACAGGGCCGTGGGGTGAGACAGGGATGCAGTTTAAGCCCCACCCTCTTCAACATATATATCAACGAATTGGCTAGGCCACTAGAACAGTCTACAGCACCCGGTCTCACCCTACTAGAATCTGAAGTCAAATGTCTACTGTTTGCTGATGATCTGGTGCTTCTGTCACCAACCAAGGAGGGCCTACAGCAGCACCTAGATCTTCTGCACAGATTCTGCAGACCTGGGCCCTGACAGTAAATCTCAGTAAGACAAAAATAATAGTGTTCCAAAAAAGGTCCAGTTGCCAGGACCACAAATACAAATTCCATCTAGACACTGTTGCCCTAGAGTACACAAAAAACGATACATACCTCGGCCTAAACATCAGCGCCATACGTAACTTCCACAAAGCTGTGAACGATCTGAGAGACAAGGCAAGAAGGGCCTTCTATGCCATCAAAAGGAACATAAAATCGACATACCAATTAGGATCTGGCAAAAAATACTTGAATCAGTTATAGAACCCATTGCCCTTTATGGTTGTGAGGTCTGGGGTCCGCTCACCAACCAAGAATTCACAAAATGGGACAAACACCAAATTCAACAAAAATATCCTCCGTGTACAACGAACAACACCAAATAATGCATGCAGAGCATAATTAGGCCGATACCCTCTAATTATCAAAATCCAGAAAAGATCTGTTAAATTCTATAACCACTTAAAAGGAAGCGATTCCCAAACCTTCCATAACAAAGCAATCACCTACAGAGAGATGAACTTGGAGAAGAGTCCCCTAAGTAAGCTGGTCCTGGGGCTCTGTTCACAAACACAAACAGACCCCACAGAGCCCCAGGACAACAACAACAACAACAACAACACAATTAGACCCAACCAAATCATGAGAAAACAAAAAGAGAATGAATTGACACATTGGAAAGAATGAACAAAAAAACTGAGCAAACTAGAATGCTATTTGGCCCCAAACAGAGAGTACACAGTGGCAGAATACCTGACCACTGTGACTGACCCAAACTTAAAGAAAGCTTTGACTATGTACAGATTCAGTGAGCATAGCCTTGCCATTGAGCAAGGCCGCCGTAGGCAGACCTGGCTCTCAAGAGAAGACAGGCTATGTGCACACTGCCCACAAAATGAGGTGGAAACTGAGCTGCACTTCCTAACCTCCTGCCAAATGTATGACCATATTAGAGACAAATATTTCCCTCAGATTACACAGATCCACAAAGAATTTGAAAACAAACCCAATTTTGATAAACTCCCTTATCTACTGGGTGAAAAACCACAGTGTGCCATCACAGCAGCAGGATTTGTGACCTGTTGCCACAAGAAAAGGGCAATCAGTGAAGAACAAACACCATTGTAAATACAACCCATATTTATGTTTATTTATTTTCCCATTTGTACTTTAACTATTTGAACATTGTTACAACACTGTATATATAGACATAATATGATATTTGAAATGTCTTTATTATTTTGGAACTTCTGAGTGTAATGTTTACTGTTAATATTTATTGTTTATTTCACTTTTGTATACTATCTACTTCACTCGCTTTGGCAATGTTAACATACATTTCCCATGCCAATAAAGCCCTTAAATTGAAATTGAAATTGAGAGAGAGAGAGAGAGAGAGATGCAGAGACAGAGAGAGAGAGAGAGAGAGATAGTGATGTAGAGAGAGAGCGAGAGAGAGATGCTGAGCGAGAGAGAGAGACGCAGAGAGAGAAAGAGATGCAGAGAGAAACTAGCAGAGAAAGATGCAGAGCGAGAGAGAGCGAGAGAGAGATAGAGAGATGCAGAGTGAATAAGAGAGATGCAGAGCGAAAGAGAGATGCAGAGCGAGAGAGAGATGCAGAGCGAGAGAGAGATGCAGAGCGAGAGAGAGATGCAGAGCGAGAGAGAGATGCAGAGCGAGAGAGAGATGCAGAGCGAGAGAGAGATGCAGAGCGAGAGAGATGCAGAGCGAGAGAGAGATGCAGAGCGAGAGAGAGATGCAGAGCGAGAGAGTGAGAGATGCAGAGCGAAAGAGAGAGAGATGCAGAGCGAAAGAGAGAGATGCAGAGTGAAAGAGAGAGAGATGCAGAGCGAAAGAGAGAGATGCAGAGCGAAAGAGAGAGAGATGCAGAGCGAAAGAGAGAGATGCAGAGAGAGATGCAGAGCGAGAGAGAGAGAGATGCAGAGCGAGAGAGAGAGATGCAGAGAGAGATGCAGAGCGAGAGATGCAGAGCGAGAGAGAGAGATGCAGAACGAGAGAGATACAGAGCGAGAGACGCAGAGAGAGAGAGAGAGAGACGCGGAGAGAGAGAGAGAGAGAGAGAGAGAGAGAGCAAGAGAGACGCAGAGAGAGCGAGAGAGACGCAGAGAGAGAGAGAGAGACGCAGAGAGAGAGAGAGAGACGCAGAGAGAGAGAGAGAGAGACGCAGAGAGAGAGAGAGAGACGCAGAGAGAGAGAGAGACACAGCGAGAGAGAGAGAGAGACGCAGAGAGAGAGAGAGAGACGCAGCGAGAGAGAGACGCAGCGAGAGAGAGGCAGCGAGAGAGAGAGAGATGCAGAGAGCTCTCTCTCTCTCTCTCTCTGTGTACAGACTCAGTGAGCATAACCTTGCTATTGAGAAAGGCCGCCGTAGGCAGACCTGGCTCTCAAGAGAAGACAGGCTATGTGCACACTGCCCACAAAATTAGGTGGAAACTGAGCTGCACTTCCTAACCTCCTGCCAAATGTATGACCATATTAGAGACACATATTTCCCTCAGATTACAGAGCCACAAAGAATTCGAAAACAAACCCAATTTTGATAAACTCCCTTATCTACTGGGTGAAAAACCACAGTGTGCCATCACAGCAGCAGGATGTGACCTGTTGCCACAAGAAAAGGGCAACCAGTGAAGAACAAACACCATTGTAAATACAACGCATATTTATGTTTATTTATTTTCCCATTTGTACTTTAACTATTTGCACATCATTACAACACTGTATATAGACATAATATGACATTTGAAATGTCTTTATTCTTTTGGAACTTCTGAGTGTAATGTTTACTGTTAATATTTATTGTTTATTTCACTTTTGTTTACTATCTACTTCACTTGCTTTGGCAATGTTAACATATGTTTCTCATGCCAATAAAGCCCTTAAATTGAATTGAAAATTGAGAGAGATGCAGAAAGAGAGCTGCAGAGAAAGAGAGCTGCAGAGAGAGAGAGCTGCAGAGAGAGAGCGAGAGATGCAGAGAGAGAGATGCAGAGAGAGAGAGAGCTGCAGAGAGAGAGAGAGATGCAGAGAGAGCTGCAGAAAGAGAGAGCTGCAGAGAGAGAGAGAGCGATGCAGAGAGAGAGATGCAGAGAGAGAGCGAGAGATGCAGAGATGCAGAGAGAGAGAGATGCAGAGAGAGAGCTGCAGAGAGAGAGAGAGATGCAGAGAGAGAGAGAGATGCAGAGAGAGAGAGAGAGATGCAGAGAGAGAGCGAGAGATGCAGAGAAGTGAACAGACAATGACATGCCAGACACAAAGAAAAAAACACAAACTATGTCAGGCAAACAGACGAGCAACCATCGTTTTAATTATGACATTACATGAGGGTCCAGTCATTGGGGTGTTTGAAGATGACAGGGAGAGCTAGTCTCCTTGTCACCCCGGCCCTATTTAATAGCCTAATTGAAGTCATTATTTGGATTGAGCCGTGTTGGTAATTGTAATGAGACTCTTTAAACTGGCAGTGGAGGCTGGCATGCCATGAAAGCAAGGTTAACTTGGCTCCCTGACTTCCCATGACATTTATAGCAGAGAGTGAAAGCGAGCGAGAGACGCTGAGCATTTGCACCCTGGCCAAATAGCCAACAAGGGCCCTGCTCCACTCTCTCTCCATCTGAACATTCAATCATCCCACAGTCCGAGATGAGCGGCCGGCTCTTTCTCTCCTCCTGTAATTCCATGACTGATTAGATTCAAGAGCTCCAGAGTGCAAAATGGCTGCAGCCCATCACCCAAGGCGGGCCTACACATTCTTGAGTGGAGGGGATATTTAATTCCCTCATCTTCAAAGAGTTTCTCTGAGATCCTGTCTGTGCATCAGGATTAAGTGCTAATCTTTGGCGATATTTCAGCCGTCAAACTCCACAGCGACAGTAGTGAGTAATTGCTCCGATTTTTTCCCAGATCAGAGGGTTATTATAAATATTATAATTAATAGCGCAATTAGGCATATGCAATTAAAATATTGGAAGTGTCCGTCTGATTTGACCCTCACACCATATTCTCGCCACTCTTCTTGTCACTCCTCATGTTAATGTGATTGGCCTTTCAGCTTCACTAACTCTTTTTAACAAGATATAGCGAGCACTGACATGAGCGAGAGAGAGGGTAACTGTGAATGTGTATGGCCAGAGAATGAAAGAAGAGAGAGAAAGTGAAGAGGGAGAGATAGCCGGGAGGTAGATTTGAGTGTTCAGTGTGAACAGTGATCATCAGGATCAATATTTGAATAATGAAAAGGTTCATTTGACCAAGGTAAACAAAAGGAGAACACAGAAGTACAGCGGCACCACAGGAGATCTTTATGAATGTGTGTGTGTGTATGTGTATGTGTACACATACAAACATTGTGTTCCCATATTCTCTCTGCATCTGATATTCTTGTCAGACTCAAATGTATGTATGACATACATTTGAGTCTGACAAGAATATCAGATGCAGAGAGAATATGGGAACACAATGTTTTCTTTCAGAAACAAAACGTTAACATGAAAAGATACTGAGGAGTAAGGCTCTGCGGGGTGTGTGTGTTCCATCTCCCCTCTCTCTTTGTGTGGTCACAGGTGCCTTGGAATTATTTTTTAGGGGGTAGATCAGCTTTAAAATTGCAGATAGATTGTGGGTTCTATCAATGTAATTGTCTGCATCATTTCCAATCCCCCATATATATATATTTTTCAAATATATTTTCCTTTATTATTTTCCCCTAACCCTACCACCCCTCCCCTAATGGGAGTAAACTAAGGGACAACAATATTTAGGCTTCTACTTCCAGCTTATACACACTATATACATTTTACGGACACGATATATTTTACATTAGTTATCTTTTTTATTCGTTTTTAGTCCCACCCTTCAGCTACCCTCAACCCCTCCCATCTATCTCTGGATGTTTTGACTTCTAATTGCCATATATTGTTCAACTGTGCTGTAATGTTTCACAAAAGTTCTGAACCTTTCTATCATCAGTTTCTACAGATTGTAAATTAAAGATGAACAGTTTTACTAAAAATATTATTATATTATTGATCGATTGCCTATGGCTTTTCAAGTCACCCAGCAGTGCTATTTGCAGAGTTAGCTCCAGGTAAATGTTGCAATTCTTCAGCCATTCCTGAACCTGCGACCAAAAACAAGCTACATTTGGGCAGTACCAAAACAAGTGATCTAATGATTCGGTCTCTTCGCAGCAAAATCTGCAGCGCTGGGATGGTTGTATCCCCCATAACTTCAGACTTGTAATTTGTATTTTGTGTGTTTCTGAGTAACGATGTCAATAAAATTTGTGAAATTATCCCTGTCTTGACGTGAAAGTGAATACCTAATTCCTGTTGGTCTGACTGTCATGGTAGTAGTGTCTCAGTCAGGGTATGTTGTCAAATTGCTAGTTTCCATTTGGCTAGCAAATTCCCCCGTGAGAATCGAACCCACAACCCTGGCGTTGCAAACGCCATGCTCTACCAACTGAGCTACATCCCTGCCGGCCATTCCCTCCCCTACCCTCGACGACGCTGGGCCAATTGTCCCGGTCGCGGCCGGCTACGACAGAGCCTGGATTCGAACCGAGTGCCTTAGACCACTGCGCCACTCGGGAGTACAACTCTAGACCTGGCATTTTGTGTGGAAGCCCTACATAATAAAAAGTCACTAGTTTGGCCAATAACTGTTGGCGCAAGCCAGAGTAAGGCCTACAATCCTTTATTCTGGGAAGGGGTAATATGCAGTTACTACATTTTTACTTTACCATTTGTTTCTTGAATATACAAATGTAAACAAGGTTGGTTTCACAAGCTGAAATAAAATCTGTTTTCTTTGTGCACATTAGTTTACATCCCTCTTTGTGAGCATTTTGCCTTTAAGAGAATCCATCCAGCTGACAGATGTGGCATATCAAGAAGCTTATTAAACAGCATTATCATTACACCGGTGCTGGGGACAATTAAAGAACACTCAAATGTGCAGTTGTCATGCAACTTATCTCAAGTTGAGGTAGAGTGCAATTGGCATGCTGACTGCAGGAATGTCCGCCAGAGAATTGAATGTTAATTTCAGTACCATAAACTGCCTCCAACGTCGTTCTAGATAATTTGGCAGTACATCCAAATGGTCTCACCACCGCAGACCGCGTGTGGGCGAGCGGTTTGCTGATAACGTAGAGTGCCCCGCGGTGGGTGAATGGGCAGGCATAAGCTATGAACACAATTTTATTGCAGATCCCGTGACGAGTTCGACATATATAAAAATAACAGATTAATATCTGTATTCCCAGTCTGAATCAATTGCTCAGGGCCTGATGAATGTATTTCAATTGCCTGGCCTTACATGAAATCTTAAATTGGTGCGTTATATTTTCGTTCATTATAACTTAAATGCCCCATGAGCTTCAACTGTTGTACACCATCAATTTAAAATATGCTTGGTTTACTCGTTAGTAAATGTAAATTGCCTCAAAGGTTACAATTTTTTATCATTGTGGGTCCATCTTTGCATGGCTCAGTCTATGAATTTGAGCGGTTATATTTTTCCAGCCCATTCCCTCAATTTAAGGAAACGGTTGCGGGGAAATGCTTTGTTTCAACTGCAGATAGTTCCTATTTATCTAGTGTATTGCCTCATTAAACTGACCCCAATGGAGTAGTATAAAATCATTATCAAATGTATGGGAGGGCTGTGAACATGCATAGTATTTATTAACACTTGATGGCACAATTGGTCCAGCGTCGTCCAAGGTAGGGGAGGGTTTGGCCGGCAGGGATGTGGGTTCGTTTCCCACCGGGGACCAGTATGACAAAAAACAAAACATGTACGCATTCACTAACTGTAAGTCGCTCTGGATAAGAGCGTCTGCTAAATGACAAATGTAAATGTAAATGTATAAATAACATTATATTGGTTCCAAGAATTTGGTATAATAATTTAAATTGAAAAACTAAGTTTTTAATCCAGCGTCGTTTTGTGTATCATTTCATAAACCATGTGCCATGGAATCGGCACATCTAAAATCTCTTCCCAACTATTTAGCAACCTGTATGGTGCAGCTGCCAATTTTTTGGTCCTTAAATTAAACTGGTATACTTTTTTTATTTGGAGGCAAAAGATACGCACACCTATTTAGGCGAGGTGTTGGCTAGCGGAGTAGAACACTTGAAAAAGAAAACGAGAGCCGCACACTCTAGGAGCTCGGATGCAATAATTTAATAACCTAATAACCAACGTATTGACAAGCTTATACCCTGATGAAGACAGCTTGTCTGTCGAAATGTTGATTATTAGGTTATTCAATGATTGCATCTGAGCTCCTAGAGTGTGCGGCTCTCCTTTTCTTTTTCAAATACTTTTTTTTATTTATCATCATTTTCTTTAACCTCTACGGGATCGGTGTCCCGTATAGGGGATGGTTGAGCTAACGTATGCTAATGTGATTAGCATGACTGCTGTAAGTAACAGCAAACTTTCCATGACATAGACATGTCTTATATGGGCAGAAAGCTTAAATTCTTGTTAATCTAACTGCACTATCCAATTTACAGTAGCTATTACAGGGAACAATTACCATGCTATTGTTTGAGGAGAGTGCACAACAATAAAACATTTATCATCATGGCAACTGATGATACATTCCCCTCTGAAGGTAAATAATGTACTTACATTCAGTAATCTTGCTCTGATTTGTCATCCTAAGGGTCCCAGAGATAAAATGTAGCATAGTTTTGTTTGATAAAATCCATGTTTATATTCAAAAGTAGGAACTGGGTTCTACAGTTTGATCCCCTGCTGTCTCTGGCTCCACATCCACCCCGCCCAGCCATCTAGATGTGTGAAAGTTAGTGTATAAGCTAATGTCCATCATGTATGACATTCCTGGGAGTGTGTAAACTTACATTTTATATTACCATATCATTTTTGTATGTTCTCTATAGTTATGTACTTGAAAATGTATCAATTGACCAATTCGGCACATTTGGGCAGACTTCATACAAAATAGTCCGGTATTGCAATGCTTCACTGGATCAATCTGAAACTTTGTACAGACACTGCTGCCATCTAGTCGCCAAAATCTAAATTGCACCTAAACTGAAATATTATATTGCGGCCTTTCTCTTGCATTTCAAAGATGATGGAACAAAAACAATAATAGAAAACATGTTTTTTTGTTTGTATTATCTTTTACCAGATCTAATGTGTTATATTTTCCTACATTAATTTCACATTTCCACAAACCTCAAAGTGTTTCCTTTCAAATGGTATCAAGAATATGCATATCTTTGCTTCAAGTCCTGAGCTATAGGCAGTTAGATTTGGGTATGTCATTTTAGGCGAAAATTGAAAAAAAGGGTCCTATCCTTAAGAGGTTAACCAATTTTGGTATTTAATGTAGGGCCGACAGACAACTTCCTTACCTTCTCTCCCTTCCACTTGCCTCTTCCATTTTTGCGGTAATGCTGCAATCAGTTGGTTGACATTTTTTAGAGCAGACATTTCCATATATTTTTGTTAGCTGCATGTGTAACATAACTCCCCCCCAGAGAGGGATAAGTGTTTATCCATGTATAAGGGTAAGAGAGTTTAGCTAGCTACATTATCAGATATTATACGTTTCTAATTTTGTCAAAGTTGTTTTCATTGCAAGTTAGCTAGCTAGCGAACGTTAGCTGGCTGACTCGCTAGCGTTACGGGTATGATCTGTGTAGTAATATTATTCGTATCTCAGAGACATTTGCATTGCTAGTTATAGCCGAAGTTGGTTAGCTACCTGAAGATTCATGCAGGGTAGTAAAGTTATGAGTTGGGAGTATGGTTCATTGTTCAGCTATCTAGCTAGCTACATGTCTAAACAAAAGACTCCACTATGCAAGTAACCATTTCACTGTACCTTTTACACCTTCTGTATCCTGTGAATGGGACAAATAAACTTTGATTCCATTTGACATAGTATGTGTTTACCAGAGACGGTAATGTGAAGAACAACATGACCTGGACCGAAGTCAAATTAGGATATAACGTTAAGCCAACGAGACAGTGTCCAATTTCAAAGATTCTCCGGTAGAATGCCCTGCTTTTATTTCGTTACACTCACAACCTGTCAGCGGGTGCTGTAGGTGGGTGTGGTGCAGGAATTAGGCGCAGGACGCAGAAACTTAGTCCAAAAGACTTTAGTGAACACTCACTCATAACACGAGCCAAAAAGCCCGGAGGCGAGAAAAGACGCACACAGGCGTAAAACAAAATGCGCACTAACATGTGCGAGAACCCTCCCCTAACAGAGGAGGAAACAACAGCACAGACAACCAACAGTAGCGCACGAACACGACAGCAAGTACAATCACACACAACACCTGACAAACACAACGAGAACTTATAGGACACTAATGAACGCTAAATGAAAACAGGTGTACAACATCAAGACAAAACCAAACGAACATCGAAACATACAACGGTGGCAGCTAGTACTCGGAGACGACGACCGCCGAAGCCTGCCCGAGCAAGGAAGAGAGAGCCTCGGCGAAACCGTGACAGTACCCCCCCTTGTCACGCGGCTCCAGGCGTGCGCCGACTCGGCCTCGGGGACGACCAGGGGGGCGGAGCAGAGCGCGTCGGGTGACTACGGTGGAATTCCGTCAGGAGAGACGGGTCCAAAATGTCTCTCCTCGGCACCCAGCACCGTTCCTCCGGGCCGTACCCCTCCCACTCCACGAGATATTGGAGACCCCCTATCCGACGTCTCAAATCCAAGATGGACCGCACGGAGTACGCCGGTGCCCCCTCGATGTCCAAAGGGGGCGGAGGAGTCTCTCTGATTTCATCTTCCTGGAGTGGACCAGCTACCAACGGCCTGAGAAGAGACACATGGAATGACGGGTTAATATTCTTATAATCAATAGGCAGTTGTAATCTGTAACACACCTCGTTCAATCTTCTCAGGACTTTAAACGGCCCCACAAACCGCCGACCCAGTTTCGGCAGGGCAGGCGAGGGCAGGTTTGTAGTAGAGCCAGACTTCGATCACCAGGTGCGTACACCGGCCCCTCACTGCGGTGGAGATCGGCGCTCGCCTTCTGACGACGGAGGGCCCGCTGCAGGTGGACGTGTGCAGCGTTCCACGTCTCCTCCGAGCGCCGCACCCACTCATCCACCGCAGGAGCCTCGATCTGGCTCTGCTGCCATGGTGCCAGAACCGGCTGGTAACCTAACACACATTGGAAAGGGGTTAGGTTAGTTGAGGAATGGCGTAGGGAATTCTGGGCCATTTCTGCCCAGGGAACGTACCGTGCCCACTCCTCCGGCCGGTCCTGGCAGTATGATCTAAGAAACCTACCCACATCCTGGTACACACGTTCCACCTGCCCATTACTCTCCGGATGGTAACCCGAGGTGAGGCTCACCGAGACCCCCAAACGCTCCATAAATGCTCTCCAGACTCTGGGGGTGAACTGGGGACCTCGATCAGACACAATATCCTCGGGTACCCCGTAGTGCCGGAAAACGTGAGTGAATAGAGCTTTGGCGGTCTGTAGGGCAGTAGGAAGACCCGGCATAGGGAGCAAACGACAGGCCTTAGAGAACCGGTCCACAACAACCAGTATAGTAGTATTCCCCTGCGAGGGGGGAAGGTCAGTGACGAAGTCCACCGAGAGGTGAGACCACGGTCATTGTGGAACGGGCAGGGGTTGTAACTTCCCCCTAGGCAGATGTCTAGGCGCCTTACACTGGGCGCACACCGAGCAGGAGGAGACATAAACCCTCACATCCCTCGCTAACGTGGGCCACCAGTACTTAGCACTAAGGCAGTGCACTGTCCGGCCAATACCAGGATGTCCAGAGGAGGGTGACGTGTGAGCCCAATAGATCAATCGATCCCGAACCTCGGCGGGGACGTCGTCCGACCCTCCGGGCATTGAGGAGGACTAGGATCGGTGCGCAACGCCCGCTCGATCTCAGCATCGACCTCCCACACTACCGGTGCCACCAGACAAGACTCCGGCAGTATGGGAGTGGGCTCCACGGACCTCTCCTCCGTGTCATACCGACGAGACAGTGCGTCTGCCTTACCGTTCTGTGACCCAGGGATGTCGTGATCTTAAATACGAACATGGCCAAAAACATGTTCCACTGCGCCTGGCGAGGGTTCAGTCTCCTAGCTGCCCGGATGTACTCCAGGTTACGGTGGTCAGTCAAAATGAGAAAGGGTGTTGAGCCCCCTCAAGCCAATGCCTCCACACCTTTAGGGGCCTGTACCACGGCTAACAGCTCCCTGTCCCCCTACGTCATAATTTCGCTCCGCCGGACCCGAGCTTTTTTGGAATAAAAGGCACAGGGGCGGAGTTTAGGTGGCGTGCGGACCGTTGCGAAGCACGGCCCCTATACCCGGCCTCTGACGCGTCCACCTCTACCTGAAATGGTAAAGAGGGATCCGGATGCGCCAGCACCGGAGCCGAAGTAAACAGGTCCTTCAGTCTCCCAAAAGCCCTGTCCGCCTCGGCTGACCACTGCAAACACACCGGACCCCCCTTCAAAAGAGACGTTATGGGAGCTGCCACCTGTCCAAAACCCCGGATAAACCTCTGGTAGTAATTTTCAAACCCCAAAAACTGCTGCACCTCTTTAACAGTGGTTGGAGTCTGCCAATTACGCACGGCTGACACCCGGTCAACCTCCATCTTCACCCGACGCAGACAACTGATAACCCAAAAAGGAGATCGACTCCTGGAAAAACAGACATTTCTCTGCCTTGACATACAGGTCGTGCTCCAACAGCCTCCTCAACACTCGGCGCACCAGGGCCACATGCGACTCGGGTAGACGAGAATGTCATCTATGTACACGACCACCCCCTGCCCCTGCATGTCCCTGAAGATCTCATCCACGAATGATTGGAAAACTGAAGGAGCGTTCATCAACCCGTATGGCATGACAAGATACTCGTAATGACCCGAGGTGGTACTAAACGCTGTCTTCCATTCATCGCCCTCTCTAATGCGTACCAAGTTGTAAGCGCTCCTGAGATCTAATTTTGTGAAAAAACGCGCCCCGTGCAATGACTCCGTCATGGTCGCAATCAGAGGAAGTGGATAACTGTACTTCACCGTGATCTGATTGAGACTACGGTAATCAATGCACGGGCGTAACCCTCCATCCTTCTTTTTCACAAAAAAGAAACTCGAGGACGCAGGGGAAGTGGATGGCCGTATGTATCCTTGTCTCAGAGATTCGTCTATGTAAGTCTCCATAGCTCTCTTCTCCTCTTGAGACAGAGGATACACATGGCTCCGTGGGAGCGCAGCTCCTGCCTGGAGGTCTATCGCACAATCTCCCTGCCTATGAGGTGGTAACTGCGTCGCCCTCGACTTACTGAACACAATAGCCAAATCCTCATACTCGGGGGGAATGTGCAATGCGGGCACTTGGTTTGGACTCTCCACCGATGTAGCCCCCACGGAAACACCTAAACATCGCCCCACACACTGGGCAGACCACTCCATCAGAGCCCTCTCCTGCCACGAAATAGACGGATTATGGATACTCAACCAGGGCATTCCCAGCACCACCGGATACGCAGGAGAGTCGATCAGATATAGCTGGATAATCTCCTCATGACCCCCTGCGTACACATCCTAAGTGGTGCCGTGACCTCCCTGATCAAGCCCGAACCCAACGGACGGCTATCTAGGGCATGAGCACGGGAATGGGACGTCAACAGGAAGAAGGGGAATCCCTAATTCTAAACAAAATTTTCTATCAACAAAATTCCCAGCCGCGCCTGAATCTACTAGCGCCTTATGCTGGGAATGAGGTGCAACCTGTGGAAATCGCACAGGTATACAGAAGTGCGCAACAGAGAGCTCTGGGTAAGTGGGGCGCCTACTCACCTGGAAGGACTCCCCAGTGCGGAGCCTGTCGTCTTCTCCCCTAGGAGACCCCCCAGCACCTAGCCGCGGTGTGTCCTCCACGGCCACAGTTGGTGCAGAGGACGGCCCCCCTCGTGCTCCGACCCCTCCTCTCTCTAGCGCCAGCACCCCGAGCTCCATGGGCTCGGCTCGGAGTTGCTGGAGGCTGGAATGGACGGACCCCCTCGGAACGTCCGCGGGTAGCCAGCAGGGTGTCCAGCCTGATGGACATGTCCACTAACTGATCGAAAGAGAGGCTGGTATCCCTGCAGGCCAGCTCCCGACGGACGTCCTCTCGTAGACTACAGTGGTAGTGATCGATGAGGGCCCGCTCATTCCACCCTGCATCCGCCGCTAGAGTTCGGAATTCTAAAGCGAACTCCTGGGCGCTCCTCCTCCCCTGCCGGAGGTAGAACAGACGCTCCCCGCCGCTTTCCCCTCAGGTGGATGGTCAAACACAGCCCTGAAGCGGCGGGAGAACTCAGAGTAGGTGATGGTGGAGGCGTCTATTCTCCTCCACTCGGCGTTGGCCCATTCCAACGCCTTGCCGGTAAGACAGGAGATGAGGGCGGACACGCTCTCGTGTCCCGAGGGCGCCGGGTGTACGGTGGCCAGGTATAGTTCCACCTGCAGAAGGAAGCCCTGACACCCGGCAGCGGTCCCATCATAGGCCCTCGGGAGCGAGAGCCGAATTCCCCTGGGTTCCGGAGCTTGAATGGGCTGACTGGCCCATGGTGATGGCACGGGAGGTGGAGTTGTGGGTGTCCCTCTGGTCTCCCAGCGTTGAAGGGTGTTAATCACGTCCTGAAGGGCGGTCCCGATACGAAGGATCTGATCGTTCTGCTCACGGACCCTAACCTCCAGAGACTCAGGTGCTGCTGCGGCTCCTGCTGATTCCATCCTTATGGTGTGTGATTCTGTCAGCGGGTGCTGTAGGTGGGTGTGGTGCAGGAATCAGGCGCAGGACGCAGAAACTTAGTCTAAAAGACTTTAGTGAACACTCACTCATAACACGAGCCAAAAAGCCCGGAGGCGAGAAAAGACGCACACAGGCGTAAAACAAAATGCGCACTAACATGTGCGAGAACCCTCCCTAACAGAGGAGGAAAACAACGAAGCACAGACAAACAACAGTAGCGCACGAACACGACAGCAAGTACAATCACACACAACACCTGACAAACACAACGAGAACTTATAGGACACTAATGAACGCTAAATGAAAACAGGTGTACAACATCAAGACAAAACAAACGAACATCGAAACATACAACGGTGGCAGCTAGTACTCCGGAGACGACGACCGCCGAAGCCTGCCCGAGCAAGGAAGAGAGGCAGCCTCGGCCGAAACCGTGACACAACCGTAAGTTATTTTCTTTAATTAGCTTGCCATTAACTTGTAAATAATGATCTTGTTTTGAGTTTATTTATTTTCCTGTAATAATGAATACAAATTAGCTAAAAAGACGTTGTCAGCTGTATGATAAGGTCATTATTTGAACTGGCTAGCCAACTAACTTAACGTTAGCTAGCTAGCTAACAAGCTAGAAACTAACCATTTAGTTGCCTGGTTTGCTAGATTGACATATACTAAATTAATTTTTTAACAGATGGGTTTATTGGTGTTAAAATACACCAGTTATGCTATTTTAGACCACCAGGCTGCTGATGACATGCAGCCTGTAGTTTTTGTATTTATACTTTTTCATAACAACAATGACAAGTTTGATGTCGGACGACAATAGAATGTTTATGTCACTGCAACAACTGTCTACAGACATGTCGATAGACGTAGAATAAACAAGCCTTTAGTCTTCAAATCTTTGGTTGTTTAGTAGACTACTGTACTCATATTGTTTAGCACATGGCCTCACATGTGAATCCTTAAAGAGATGGGCGGGGCTAAGGCTTAAGAGGGTGTGAACGATACTGAATGTGTACAAAAGGCTGTGAAGTATTTGTAGTTAATCATATCAGTAATGTTAGTAAATCACGTCAGAGCTGTAGCTCTGCCCACCATTTAAGTGGAGCAGAGCATGCTGGGCGATCTCCAGCTCAGAGAAGATGATCAGCTCGAGAGAAGTCAAGTGAGAGAAAGCTCCAGCCATCTTTGTGTTTTCCCACCAGTTAGCTTTCATTGTGTTAGCCAAGGCCAGTGTGCGTCCTTGTTGATATGCAAGTACATATTTCATATCTTTCAGGTGTTTATGTCTGAAGATGCACTCTGCGACGATAATGTCATATTTATGGTTATGCTAATTAGTCGTTTCTACTGCGAGCTAGCTATTGTGAGCTGGCTAGCTCTGTTATGGTTGTCATATCATTTCGGACATTTACAGTGGGGAAAGAAAGTATTTAGTCAGCCACCAATTGTGCAAGTTCTCCCACTTAAAAAGATGAGAGAGGCCTGTAATTTTCATCATAGGTACACGTCAACTATGACAGACAAATTGAGAAAAAAAAATCCAGAAAATCACATTGTAGGATTTTTAATGAATTTATTTGCAAATTATGGTGGAAAATAAGTATTTGGTCACCTACAAACAAGCAAGATTTCTGGCTCTCACAAACCTGTAACTTCTTGTTTAAGAGGCTCCTCTGTCCCCCACACGTTACCTGTATTAATGGCACCTGTTTGAACTTGTTATCAGTATAAAAGACACCTGTCCACAACCTCAAACAGTCACACTCCAAACTCCACTATGGCCAAGACCAAAGAACTGTCAAAGGACACCATAAACAAAATTGTAGACCTGCACCAGGCTGGGAAGACTGAATCTGCAATAGGTAAGCAGCTTGGTTTGAAGAAATCAACTGTGGGAGCAATTATTAGGAAATGGAAGACATACAAGACCACTGATAATCTCCCTCGATCTGGGGCTCCACGAAAGATCTCACCCTGTGGGGTCAAAATGATCACAAGAACGGTGAGCAAAAATCCCAGAACAACACGGGGACCTAGTGAATGTCCTGCAGAGAGCTGGGACCAAAGTAACAAAGCCTACCATCAGTAACACACTATGCCGCCAGGGACTCAAATCCTGCAGTGCAAGACGTGTCCCCCTGCTTAAGCCAGTACATGTCCAGGCCCTTCTGAAGTTTGCTAGAGTGCATTTGGATTATCCAGAAGAGGATTGGGAGAATGTCATATGGTCAGATGAAACCAAAATAGAACTTTTTGGTAAAAACTCAACTTGTCGTGTTTGGAGGACAAAGAATGCTGAGTTGCATCCAAAGAACACCATACCTACTGTGGAGCATGGGGGTGGAAACATCATGCTTTGGGGCTGTTTTTCTGCAAAGGGACCAGGACGACTGATCCGTGTAAAGGAAAGAATGAATGGGGCCATGTATCGTGAGATTTTGAGTGAAAACCTCCTTCCATCAGCAAGGGCATTGAAGATGAAACGTGGCTGGGTCTTTCAGCATGACAATGATCCCAAACACACCGCCCGGGCAACGAAGGAGTGGCTTCGTAAGAAGCATTTCAAGGTCCTGGAGTGGCCTAGCCAGTCTCCAGATCTCAACCCCATAGAAAATCTTTGGAGGGGAGTTGAAAGTCTGTGTTGCCCAGCGACAGCCCCGAAACATCACTGCTCTAGAGGAGATCTGCATGGAGGAATGGGCCAAAACACCAGCAACAGTGTGTGAAAACCTTGTGAAGACTTACAGAAAACGTTTGACCTGTGTCATTGCCAACAAAGGGTATATAACAAAGTATTGAGAAACGTTTGTTATTGACCAAATACTTATTTTCCACCATAATTTGCAAATAAATTCATAAAAAATCCTACAATGTGATTTTCTGGAATTTTTTTCCTCATTTTGTCTGTTATAGTTGACGTGTACCTATGATGAAAATTACAGGCCTCTCTCATCTTTTTAAGTGGGAGAACTTGCACAATTGGTGGCTGACTAAATACTTTTTTTCCCCACTGTAACCCTGTATTTGTATAGGCTAATGTCCCCCAGTGCGTCGTTTATATGCCCTGTAATTGTATATGTGTACGGTACATCATTATATGGGTATTACATTGTATTTCACTGTTTAGAGGTATTCAAGTTCATTGAGCAATTGTAGCCCTGTACTGAAGATGATAGTGCTATGCTTTTGTAGTACACGTGCAGCGGCACCCCTTTGATCTCAAATTAGTACAGTCAGTGTCCCGTTTTATTGCACTGTATGGTCCTGTATAGCATTATGTTATAGCCATGCATATTGTTTATAAGAGATTGTATTCTGTCATTCACTATTGTATCTTTATTTCTCTCTCTTACACACACACTTTGGTTGAAGCAAGTTGCCAGACCACTAAGTGCCTTAGCCCATCCACACTACATACACTGTGCGGTACTGTTCCATGCCTGTGCATCTTCAGCGTTATTAAACCACCTCAACTGGAATCATACCTGTCTGTCATCTGTGCCCTTACCAGCACACGGGAGCGAACACAAAGTAAACCCTAACCTAAAGAATATACAGTCCACCAAGTCCTCACTTACAGAATGGGTGTAGACAAAGAAGAGCTCTCCAGTAGGTGTACCAAAACCTTCAAGGGCCATTTTCTCAAATGTGGGGTTACAAGTTTATCAACTTTCAAAGCAGAATTACTTTCCCATTGTTCCTCAACTGTTGTGTATGATATACCATTGTCTAGCTCTGAGTCTCTACTTTTATCCAATGTAAAAAAAACACAATTTCAAATTTTGTCACATAAGACCGAATCGAGCCGGTCGGTCACATTTCATTTTCAAATAACTTAAAGTGAGAGGTTGTAATCTGAATAAAGGGGAAAAAGGCCATTTTTGAATACGAGTTCAGATTTAAGTACAACTTTTGTATGACAGAAGCCTTTAGTGAGAGATACAATACTTTCATATTTAATCATTTCAGCCCTCCGAATTCATAATCATTATATAAATAGGCCTGTTTAACATTGTCTGGCTTGACGATCCAAATAAAGTGGAATATGTTTTACTCATATAATTTTTAAAACAAGTCGTTAGGTGTAGGCAGGGCCATAAGTAAATAGGTAAACTGGGATATGACCAAATTAAAATCAGGGTGATTTTTCCACAAATAGACAGGCATTTACCTTTCCATGGTAGCAAAGTCGTATCTATTTTTGCTAACTTCCTGATAAAATGTATTTAGTGAGATAGTTTCTTTCGGGATATGAATACAGAGTACGTCCACTTCACCGTCAGACAATTTTTTTGGTAAACTATAATATAATAATATAATATGCTATTTAGCAGACGCTTTTATCCAAAGCGACTTACAGTCATGTGCGCATACATTTTTACGTATGGGTGGTCCCGGGGATCGAACCCACTACCCTGGCGTTACAAGCGCCATGCTCTACCAATTGAGCTACAGAGGACCACATATGACATTGTGTAGGTTATAATATTACAACACACACCATGAAAGTAGTCTACATGATGACATTGTGTAGATTATAATATTATAACACACACCATGAAAGTAGTCTACATGATGACATTGTGTAGGTTATAATATTATAACACACACCATGAAAGTAGTCTACATGATGACATTGTGTAGATTATAATATTATAACACACACCATGAAAGTAGTCTACATGATGACATTGTGTAGGTTATAATATTATAACACACACCATGAAAGTAGTCTACATGATGACATTGTGTAGGTTATAATATTATAACACACACCATGAAAGTAGTCTACATGATGACATTGTATAGGTTATAATATTACAACAATTGATTTATTTAAAAAAGTGAAGAATAAAACAAAACACGAGTCTAGTGTGGATTTATCATGTTTCATCATTACCCAACTGCTAAATATATTTACATACACACTGTATTTACATATACAGTAACCAGCAGGCCTATCTATGTGTGTCAGCCATTCAGTCCACTATTCAGTACCCACAATGCCTATGGATAGAGACGGTCTCCGAACCACACAGATGTGTGTTAGACAGTGTGGTAGTCACTCAGTTCTCGTAAGACTCTAAAAGGTTCCTTCTACATTGCAGGTCATCTGGTCTCTCATGAGATATTTTCTCTACAACATCTACACAGTAATGTAAAAGTTGTATTTTTTAGCGATCCAATACGTAATATCTTACACTTATCATAGTTCGGTTGTAATCCAGAGAGGTTAGAGAAATTATCTAGATCCTTTATGAGGTTGTGCAGGGATACAAATTGCGGATTTAAAAGAAAACATGAGTCGTCAGCGTACAATGACACCTTTATATTATTGTTGGAGCTCATTTTAATAGCTAAAATAACGATGGCCATAACAAATAGATATGCCAATAGTGGACAACCTTGTTTCAGTCCTCTTCAGTGTGATACCTTCTGAGAAGTATGAAAAATGTATGCACTCACTAACTGTAAGTCGCTCTGGATAAGAGCATCTGCTAAATGACTCAAATGTAAAAATGCGAAGTATTCATTATTTACTACACATACCTTTAACACATTGTATAAATTAAAATAGTCCAGGCATTTATATATCAATTCTAGTCATACTTTATCGAAGGCCATTTCAAAATCAGCTATGAATACCAGGCCTGGTTTCCCAGATTTTTCATAGTGTTCTATTGTTTCCAGTACTTGTCTTATATTATCTCTAATGTATCTTCCATGAAAAAAAACCTGTCTGATTAGGATGAATAATATCCAACAATACCTGTTTAATTCTATGTGCTATGCATTTTGCATCACAACATTGAAGTGTAAGGGGCCTCCAGTTCACAGGTGTCTTAGAAGCATGTGTGTGTGAGAGAGCAAGAAAAATAGAATGTGTGTAAGCAAGCATGGCAGACATGCAGGTAGAGGACACAGACACAGGAGGGGGCCTTGGGGCAGGATTAATTGCCCCTGGCACACAGGAAGGACAGGGGATAAATTGCCCTGACAGGCAGTGAGGTGGTTGGGTGGGATAGGGAGAGGGTAGGAGATATAGAGGGGTGTGAGCCGTGAGGAGGGTAGGACGCGGCTGGGGGTTAATTAAACTCTCCGGTGTGAAACACTCTCATTCATTATCTTGTTCATTTAATCTGCTGCCATGTTGCCGTTTTATCACTCATCCCTATCAGGACGTCATTCGGCTGATTGGGTTGACCCGACTTACCCCTGCACGGCACGCCTTTGTCCGAGCACAGGGGGTAGGGACACGGCAGGCTGCCACAGAGAATAGCAGGTTAGCTCAGGTCCTCTAAGCCCACAGTCAACCATGACATATTGTACTGAAATAAGTCTACTTCAAGCACATTTCCCAAATGACCAGGATGATGACACAACGGACAGTGCCGGCCAAACTCCCAAAGAGCACATCTCCATAACAAGCGAAACAGGTGAGCATCATCTAGCAGCACAGCTCTGCTCCAAGTGTGTATACTGGCTCGGTCTGCTCTAGAAGAGTCTACACTACAGAGAACCTGCCCAATCAGAATAGCAAGCAGGGCAGGAAAACAAGTGATTACACCATAGCAAAGAAAACATAATATTTTCGACTCCATTAAGTTCCCCTCACATTCTCGACAGTGTTGTGCTTCATGATTAATCATGTGTAGAGGCGGCAGCAGCAGGCTGAATGGCCTACTGGAGGCATCAACAAGACGTCTCAGGAACTCTGGAGGAGCTAGTGGGAGTGAGAGAGCCAGGAACTGGATCACAGGGGTATTGATTTGGTAGTGTTGCATTGGAGTGTAGTAGCAGTGGTAGTAGGTTACTACTAGTAGTATTGTAGTAGTAGTAGTAGCAACAGAGCAGTAGTGTGGTATTTTGGTTGTGAAGGGTTCTGTGGGGGTGATAGCCTGACATGTCATGCCATTTGCACAATTTAGAAAGCACTCCAATTGCCACATTAAACTAAATAATTCAGAGTGTGGTAGGTAAAGCAGTACATGAATATCAGCAGAGGGCAGAGCTCTGATACATGTGACGGAAAGGAGACTGGCGAGAGCAGATGGTGGAGAGGAGATTGCTATTCTATTCTGGCTCTGTGGTGGTTGGCCTTTGCCACTGGTGGATATCAGCTTGGGACCAATCAGTCCTTAGCATTCTTGGATGGTCGCTTACCCCACATGTCCTTCCAAACTTCCTCCCCACTCATGTTTAGGAGGGAAAGCGATGACTGTGCAGTGCTGTGGACAGTCTGCCTTCCCCCCCTCTCCTCCTCCCTCCCTCCGTCTCCCTCTCTACCTGCTCCCCCTTTTCATGCTGAAAGAGAGCCAGTGCAGAGTGACCTTCAACCACACCCACAGGGAACCAAAGGAAAGGGGGGAAGAGAGACTGAGAGAATGGAACTGGAAGGCATGAGAAGAGAGGGAGAGAAAGAGAAGGAGAGCTGAGAGAAAAACAAACAAATTGAACC